>NW_024104720.1:1800000-2365000 GCF_003945595.2 Pipra filicauda
TTGTCTCTTAATAGAAAGTACTAATTCAGGGACACTGAACATCTGCAATTCAATTCGAATTCAGTCAGTATACTACAAAAGGTTTAAAAATACTTTTTTAAACACCATTTCTGTACAATTCAAAAGCTTAGTAAAAACCTCACAAGCAAGTTGGCCTGATCATGCAAGCCTTTGTTCAGGGAAGTTGTCTATAATGCCACTCTTGCATATGCTTGTAAAGCTGTGCTCTTTGATATCTGTTTTTCTGCTCCTAAAAGCCAGTATCTAAAGCACAGGAATAGATTTCCTTGCCATTTCTGCATCTTTGTCAAAGATGACAACTATCTTTGGTAAATACAAGAGAATTGAGAATTGGCTTGTTATCATTTCTAACTAAGAACCTGATCCTGCCTCCACTGAAAACAATAGTGATTTACAATACCTCAAGTAGAAGCAAGATCTGTACGGCTACGTAATGTTTTATTACATTACATAGTATTGAACAAACTTCAAGCACTGCATAGAATCAAAATGTCTTTTGCAGATCAAGAATATTTTTGATCACAGCTGATTCTCTCCTCATTTTACTCCTGCAAACCAAACTAATTAATCCAGTTTGTTGACTTATTTCTATCTGGTTTCCAGTAATAACTATGTTAAACTTCTTTTAAACAGTACATAGATCACCCATAAGGTATTATCTTACATGTGTCAGAGATGAGCAACTAAGTGCTGCACTTGCAACTGGATGTAGCATTTGGTTTTATAATGGACATATCATCAACCTGTCCACGCAATAGGAATGGTATGGTTCAGTTTGAATAAATGGCATTCAAGCTCCCTTCATAAAATGTTCCCTGCTGTTCAGAGTTATAAATGTACATGCAAGACTTTTCCTGTGTACGTGTAGTAATGTGTATGTTAGACAACTGCATCTTGTTCATTTTACATTCGTGGCATCTAAGTTTAATTTCTGGAAAAATAAAATAGTTTGCTTATTGTGCTTATCCTTACTAGGGCTATGGCACAATGCCACTCTTCTGTTCCCTATAACTGTTATGCTACTTTGGATTTCAGTTTGAAGTAGTAGTGTTTGGAAAAAAATTAATTATGTACAGTAGATGTTACCAGTTGGTCAAGATACCTCTCTTACTGCCTTCTGCTGCAGTTGTGGCTTTGGAAATAAGTTGTTTCTACTTTTTTTCTGAAGAGGAAGCAGTACTGTGCCTGATTTTGAAGTTCTTATCTGTTCCTGATGGATATACCTGTGTGCATTTCTTCAAGAAAGAGTCATATTGGCATTGTGACAGAAATACACTGACCCCCTCACAGCTCACTGTATAAAAGCCTGCTCTTATAAATTATTTTGAGAAAGTGACTTTCCAGTGGTTATGACATAGCTATAAAATATTTCTATTTTCCAGGATTTAAAAAAATGCAAATTTTTTTCCTGTATTTCTTTCTACCTGCAGCCATGTATTCTTTGTGAGATGTCTGCTTACCTGCTAATGGAGTCCTTAGGCCTATTTATTTCATATTCTTTTCTACTGAAATTGAAGCTCTTTGGACAGCTACAAGTCTGTTTTCTTGGGTAAAAGGGCTACTTGCACATACCTGCTTCCCTTTGTTATTTTTGCAAGTATCAAATAAATAGTGTAACACTAGTAATAAGCTAAAGGCACATCAGTCAACACATACAGGGATGGGGTTCTTTTTGAGTGGAAAAGTGCTTTTGAACTTTTCATTTAAATTTATTTTGTTATCGCCAAGAAAGAATTCTCCTTTCCTGAAAAAAAAAAAAAAATTATTTATTTTCTTCTTTAAAACAACAATGTGTTTTTTAACAAGTGAAAACCAGTTTATGTTTTTATCCTGAAGAAAGTCCACTTGGAGACAGTTTGACATGTGCTTGTTGTAAGATGTTTTGTGCATATCATAGAAGCTGCATTCATTTGGTAGTCAAAGTAAAACAATGTTTCTGATTCAGTTTGTAACTTCTCTAGGAAAAAACATGAATTTCAATACTAAATGAGAAGTTTCACATTACAATAATCTTGGCAGCAGATTTCAGAATTCATGGTAGCAAAGTTCTCTTTGTCAAAATGAAATTGGGAGGCAATCAAGCAGTTTTCATTTTGAAAACAATTGTATATTTCCAAAAATATTGTTATGTTTTTCAGGTTTTTGTTAATTCCACTGGTTGGCAATTTCTTGAAAGATTATTGTTCATTATCATTCTTCATTGGTCTTGCATAACTTTTAACAGACAACAGGAAGCCTAGTATTTAAAGAGAGGCAGTCTTCTCAGTGGCCGCTGTCTTTAATTCCCTGAAGCACAAATAGGGGATTATGTCTCACCTTCCTCTAATTTTAATTTATTTTCTAGAAAATATCAGTTACCAAAGATAAATACCAGTAGTCAAAAATAAGTGCTTTGCAGTCAAGAACTGCAAGCTTTATTTTTACATTTTCATTTTTAGAAATGGGAAATGCCATTATAATTCAGCTTAGAGTGGGCTTCCATTGCCTATCCCATTCCTCCCAGCAACACTTCATGTCTGGAACTGGGATGAGACCTAAACACAAAATTTAAACTCAGAGTTGATCTCACAAATCAGTCTTATCTGATCAAGGAAACATTAAGTTCTGGACTTCTGGTCTGAGTCCTTTGTAATCTTTAAAATCAGAGGCAAGGGAAGCCATGTCTTTCCATTTGGTATCGTGGTTGTCAAAGTAGATAAGATTCGTACCAGCTGCTAGTGGCTCAATTACAACATTTGACTAGAAAGAATTTTGTCAGGAAGAAAAAAAATATGAACACTCCCTTCAGCACTTGTGGATGTCAAAGTTGAGCAGCATTTAAATGCAGATTTTAAATCATATGTAGTGGTGCTGAAAGCTGAAGTGCAGAAACCTACTGTAATGTTAACAGTTGGGCCTAGAGTTCAATTAAACAATTAGGATATATTAGAAACTAAGTCAGGGGTTGAGAGAATTGGTATTTTGTGGGGTTTATGTTTGCTTTTTTTTAAAGAAAGAAAACTGCTGTATACCTATATTTATTATTCTTATCGAATAAATTTGTAAACAATATTTAGTCCACAACTTCATAACAGCAGATAAAGCAGACCTTTAAAGACCGATATTGTTTTGGTGGCAAATCTTAAGATGCTAATGTGTCTTATAGGTATGAAATATTTCTTTGATAAAGCACCATGCAGCCCACCAAAGGTTTATATGTGAGTGAAAACTGTGAGAGCTACTGGAAAAGCATGCCTTTACATTTTAAGTGGACAAGCAGTTCCAGAGAAGAAAGCAGCTGGCAGCGAGATTTGGGATCAGCTAATCTGAGCAGCAGCTCAACTGTGCCATTCTGGCATTTTAATTGTGCTGTTATGTAATTTTTAAACAGCTGCATCATTATGCAAATGTTTGTTAAAATGCACACCCTTAGGTACCTTAGCTAACCATCAGGCTTGTCCAATGCTGGAATTGTTACCCTTAGTCTATCTATCTTATAATGATTAAACATAATGTAAGAAATTTAGTGGTTCAGGCCAAATAATTGCTACAGAAGGTCCTCCCAAGGGCACCCTCTCTCTGTCTCTTTCTGTGTACTGGACACGATTTTCTCACGATTAAAATTCAGGTGCAGAGTCCTTAATCAGGCACTAATAAACAAGAATTATGCTTGTGCTGGGCTGACAGCGTGGGAGAGCTGATGGCTTTGCTGTGAGGGCAGGTAGTGTTGCCACTACCACATGCTTCCTCTGGGCTTTGACCATGGTGGTCACCACAAGCCTATGCAAGCATTTGCACAGCTAAAAGGAGCTTTTCCTTCACATATGGAATTGTAGAATGTCCTCAGTTGGAAGGGATCTATGAAGATCATGAAGTCCAAATCCTGGCCCTGCACAGGACCACCCCAAGAATCACACCATGTGTCTGACAGCATTGTTGAAACACTTAAATTCTGGTAGGCTTGGTGCATGTAAAGATGGGTTGGATCTTGCAGATGCTACAAATTGAAAGTACACTGTGACTTCGTGCTTGGCTAGCAGGACAAGCAGGTGTGATCATGGCATGTGCAACATCAGAACATGAAAATTCAGACATATTTGCAGGTACAGAGCTAAATGAAAATGTGGGATGCCATTGTCCTAAGCAGTCTCGCACACATAATTACACAAAATCAAGATTTTGAAGGAGAAAGGGTAAGGTGGTCCTTCCAGAACACCATATGACATTTTTCAACAGCTTCTTGAAAGTGTGTGTGTGTACCTGTGCATGTGTGTGTGTGTGTGCTGGGGAGGAGCAGCACACCCAGGACATACTTAGCTAGTGAGTTAATTTTGAAAATTCTGCTGGAGATTGCCCTACTCAAACAGTTGTTTGGAAAGAGTTGCTTCTGATCATTAGACACCACCAGGGAATGTGGACAAATCCATGCAATGGTACTGTAAAAATGCAGAAATGGCCTGAGTGGGGCACTGCAGAATGCAATGTCCCTTACAGCCCGTAGTGAGTATGCTGTTGTAAAGTTTCCCTCCAAAGAGACACTATTTAACCTAACCTGGATGAATTGGCAGAAAAAAAAGTAGCAGGAGGAATTCACAGAGGGCACATATTTCTTGAATATCATTATGTTATAATTTTTAAAAAATGCTTTTATTGATTGTACTTTCTCCAGTAAGTTTATGTGTGCATTTTTATGCATTTATACATGTATTTGTGTAAATGTTATAAATAAGACATTGTTATTACTGGCGCTTTCATTAAGACAGCTTGATGTAGAAGTTTTTGTATATTTATGGGAGAGGCATTTTTGTAAGAAAAAAAATTTTTCACAGTCTGAAAATAAGGAAATAAGGGGCATGTTGGCAGGGAGTATGCCATAGTCCACAGCAATATAAATGCTAGCAGTGAAAGCTCTGTTTAGAAAAGGATACTGTATTTAACAAAGGCAAGTAGTAGCTGTCTAATTTATTTTTGCTTTTCCAGCAAGTGATATTGAAGTTGAATGCAGGACAGTGGACGCCAGGTAGAGAATAAGATGCCAGATTGCTCCAAGTAGGTCCTAAGTAAGTGTTATAATCTCAATGAGGCGCTGGAAATTCTGTCGAGTGATGAGAAAAAAACCAGTGTAAGTTATCTGAACAAGGACCGAGGCTGGGAAACAGGAGCAGAACCTGGAGAAGGATCTCAGAGGAGTGTGAGGCATCGGCAGGTGGCAGCATCGCCACAGCCCTGGCAGGACCGGCTGGGTGACAGCCCCCTCCCCATTGCTCCCACTGCAAGTTTTACATATGGAAAGTTCTTTGACCTTTCATAAATTTATTGTCACTCTGGTTGAGTGGCACTAGGTGCAAACAGTCCACCCCTCCTTCAGTGTTTGCCTGTGACTGGCTCTGGTAATTAGAGATTTCCAACTCTCTGAGCTGCTCGGCTCATTTGTTCCACTCATTGTTTTTGCTACGTGACACAACCTAAATTCTCCAGCTTGTATTTACATGAGCCGGTTCTCAGCCTCACGCAGAGAGGAACCGGGCTACAGTCCACTATAGCTGTGAGAGGATGGTTTTGTGCAAGGAAGAGTGTGGTGGAGGGGGCGAGGTTTGGGTTTGTTCATGGCTGTCTTTAATGAGCATGAGTTTAGTGTTCAGTACCATTGTTAGAATCAGCAACTTTGTGCAGAATTTCAAGAGCAGGCTTCTAGAGGGATTCCTAAACTGATCTGAGTGTTTTGTTTCTGCTAGCACTTCTAGCTAATAAATGCATGCATAAATGTAAGCATTTGTTAGTGGTAATATTATAGGTGCATACATATAATGAGTGAACCATCCTGACCTAGGCATTGTAATCAGCAACCTAGTTCTGATGTTAAATAGCACCATTCAAGGAGTTTTTCCTTTTTTTTTTTTTGTCTTTCTCCACTCCCTGACCCCCCACCTCTCCACCTCATGTATATAAAATACACTTTCTGGAGAAGGGTCCTTATTTTTAGGTTTTATCAAAATCAGGAATCAAAGGTCAAGCTCAAGATAATTATCCTTCCCCCCAAATTCAACTGGTCAGTTCACAGCGAAGTTGGTTTATCTTCAACTTCAATCCAATTAGACTTTCACCCCTGACACACTGGTGAAGTGATAGTATTATTTTTTTTTGATTGTTTTTAATCTAACTGCTACTGTAGACACAGCATTATTCAGCCTTGATTAAACATTTTCAAGCCGCCTCACCAAACAAGTCATGTGCACGAACATTTTCACACACGTTTCTCACAGTAAATTAGTAACAATTGCTTATATGGTTAATAGTTCAGAAAATGAAGTTCTCCCTTCAGAGGTGTATTGTACTGCCACAATATACACTCTCAATTGACACTACATAGTTGTGTATGCAGGTTCTACTTAAAATGATGGTAGACTGAAGCACCAGGATTCATTAAACTGAGCAGAGTTTCTCATTAAATGTGTAGATTGACACTCAGAACTGACTGTCATTTGGGGGTTTTTTGCAGCTGTTTTTTCATACCATCAATGCTTTATTTAGAGTGAAACTTTACCACCCAGTGGCTGAGAAGTATCTGCTTTGTGAGGTGAAAAAAACACACAGAAAAATATTTTGCATTATTATTTTTCTGGAAAAGACAACTGGAAGCTTTTCAGATTTAAGTTCTTGATCTTGTCTTCTCCTTATTTTTTTCTCTATGTCTAACTTATACCCTGAACAATGTATGTTACCTGGTTTGCAATGTGCAGAGTATACATATACATTTGTTTTCTAAAGGGAACTCAGTTAGTTCTCATCTATTTTCTAATATAAACTCTGCTGCAGAGGTGTTAGCAAGTATATTTCATTTTAACTGTGCCCTATAAATCCTTCATGGAAAATTCCAATTAATAAGGCTATGCAGCAAGCTGGGCCAAAAAATTAACTGATCTGTTCTTGCTCAACAACGTGACTTGATGAATACATGAACATACTCAATACAATAATACTGTTTCTCCTTAAGGAGCTGGAGTCACTGGGTGCCACTGTTTTGCATCTTAACATAAAAATCTATAAGACTGCACCTTCTGGTATTAAAAGATAACACCAGAATGCTCTACCCCACGGCAATTTGCTGAGATGCAAGATATCAGTGCCCTGAGACTCTCAAAAGACTTTTTACTTTCCATAAACATGGAACCTCAATCACCGAAGAGCACAACTTGAGGAGCGCTCTCACCATAACTCAGCCTTCAGGGGGAACGCTGACCTCAGGAACAGAAGTTATTAATGGGGGACATTCATGAGCTGGAGAAACTGGAAGGGACATCATTCTGAAATGGAGGGAAATCCTCAGAAAGCACAGTCCATTTGTTAAGAGCATAAAAAATATGAGCTCTGTGGAACACTGAACATAACATTGTAAATAATAGTCCTTGGGGTAGGGGAAAGCAAGGCCATGCTGCCTCTACCTCCCATGTTATAGCCTGATGGCCTCCTGGGTGAGTCCAGGAGAGGTGCATACAGCATTTGGGTTTTGTTACATGTCCATACTTCTGACTTGGGACATATTTCACAGTATCACAGAATAGCTGAGGTTGGATGGCATCTCCAGAGGTCATCCAGTCTAACTGATCAGCTCAACTAGGGTCATGTGCAGACCTCTTTTGATTGTCTCTAAGAAGAGATACTGTGTCAGTGCTGGACCACCCTCAGAAGCAGAACCTCTTGTGTTTCTTTCAGCTTTTCATCATAGGAGAGAGATTCTAGTCCCCACATCATTTTCATGACCGTTTGTTGGACTCTTCCCAGTATCTCTGTCTCTTTATTGAGGACAGACCTGGACACACAACTCCAGATATGATTTCCCCAGAAGAATCACTTTCCTCAGCCTGCTGGTAGCACTCATGGATCCCCATGACCAGACAATTTGCATCACCAAGTTGACAGAGGCGGGCACTGAGCAGCGCAAATGAGCTACTGTTACTTTCTCCCATGGAACATTAGGAGGGTTCTTGCTCCTGCTCTTGTGCAGCTAATGGCCCTGGCAAGTACAAGAGCTACAAATTCAACTTTCTTGTATTCAGAGGTGCTCAGAGTCCACGTGGATGGTGAATCTACACAAATTTTCAACATTAAAACTATTTCCACACACCGTTTTCAGTCCAGAGTCCTGGTTTAGTTTTTAATAGATCGTCATAGTCTTCTGACTTTTTGCATAATGCTCTTCTTCTAAATATTCTGAAAAAAATTCACAAATTGCACAAAATATCCCCAGTCAAGTTCCCAAGTACAGATGCCAAAGTCTTGTATGCTTCTAGTGGCAAAAGAAGTGTGTTGAAATTGTGGTCAAGTAATTTTTTCTGGCATTATTCATTACAGTTTTTAAATTGGAATATTTGCAAAGTCATTCAACTCCATAATAAGACCAGAAAAAAAAAAAAGAATCCTTTTTTTTTTCAAAACCTTTCATATAAAAAAAATAATAAGACAAGTTTCAAAGGAGTAAGTTGGGAATATATAAAGCAAATTTCCACAAGAAAATTCTAGTAGAAATTTTCTTCAATTTCTTAATTCAGACCTGTCAGAATTCATAAACTCTCATAAGTGAAGCTTAACTGAATGTTAAGAAGTCCAACTAATGTTTAAAACCGTTCCACTCATATTAGTCATGTTTTCTTCTACCACAATTTGTATCTGCACAGAACTTAATATAAATGCTACTTATGTGTTTGTATCTTTAAGATAACAAAGATAATAACATACTAAAACCATTATGTTCCATGAACATAATGTGAAGAACTGAGAAAACAACATTTATGGGTCATCTTCAAAAATATGGTCATTGGGAAGTGGACATTTTGGGTTGAATATAGTTATTATGAAAAAAATAGCAAATGGATTTCATGACATTACAGCACATTAAGTATATGAAACTAATTACTTCAGGAATAGATTTCAGTGTGTTGGTTTAGGTGCCTGAGTTTCTTCTACATTGACCAGAGATGTTTTAATTGTCTTGATTGAGCTTTAGAAAAAAATTGACTGAGATGGACCAAAAGGTTATTTGGCCTGAAAGAGTTCAAGCTCAAAGCTTTCATTTCATATGGGGATGCAGCATAATGAATAAGCTTCATGATTTGGCTGGAAAGGACTTTTCCTCGTTTTCGTCTTGAAGCTGGAAAACAAGAGTAGTAATGAATGCAAAAGCTTTGGGTTAAAAGTGAATGCCAGAGAGTACTTACTTGGTAGCATGGGGTCAGAGAGCTGTATTGTCAGAGGGGAATTGCTGGGATCCTTATGTTGGGTACCCAGGGCTCATCATTCTGTCCAGGACTGGGTGCATCATGGTTCTCACCATTTCTTACTGGCTAGTTCAGATTCATCCTTGTTCAGTTTCTGGAATTTGTGAATTCCTTTGTAAGTAGTTGATACAATATTTTGCCATATATACAGGATATATAAGCCACTCTTCTGATTTTGAGGAGTGGAGTGGTTCAATTTTGATTTACTCTGCTGTACCTTTTGTAAAAATTATCTTAAAATGATTGTGCAGCTCCTTTTCTTTCCCCATAGGAAAATAAATTTAAAAGAAAATATTTACTGAAAACTTGGAAAGCACTGATATTTTAAAAAGAAAATCTAATTCCTTAGTTTATTCTAGCTATAGTCTGTGCTGTGAAAACAAATCTCAGGAGTGTGAGTAGCAGAAATATCACCACATTTTTACATTGACTGAAAAATTCTGGAATATCTTTCTAAAATTCTTTCAGATATGTTGATGGTAACTTGTTACAGCATTTTAAGGTGCCAATTAATTACAGTTAGCTAGAAAATCATTATCATGTCTTCATGTCTGAAAATGACATCTGTAAGATAAATTTGCAAGTATATTACCACACACAGTTTTGTTCATCTGTGTAAACATTTTCATATCTGCCAGTAGTTAGCCTACACTGGATTCTGTTTTGCAAATCAGCATGTGTCATTAGCATACCAGAGAAGATAAGGTAGTCCAGGCATTTCTAACAATAAGAAACACTTGTTATATGGACTCTTAGTACATATCTGCGCACATATTGATTATATGTTGTTTATTTTTGAAGATTCTGTTACTGTGAAACAAAAAAAGACCTGAACATTTTTTACAATCTATTTTATCTTTCTATTATCCTCTTTACTTCGTAAAAGCTGGTTCACTCTGTGCTTTTTGTTACTCTTTAGATTACTGAAAATATGACACTAGAGTTATTGCAAGAAGTCAACACTTGTTCAACATTTATTTAATGTTTTACTAACAGTTCTCTGTTTGGGTACTTTTGCTGTAAACACAGAACGCAGTAGAGTACTTGGAAAAATGTGATGGGTCATTGGTCAGCAGAGCTGAAACAAGGGTCATTTTCTAACTTCTGCCTACCAGAATTGCAAATTCTCTGACCAAAAGGACATCCCACCTAAAGAAATTCTGGCAGAGATTTTGTTCACCTTTACAGCTTAGAAACATACAGAGCTTGGAGGCCACACAGATCTCTGTTCCTCTCTGCATATCTGAATGCGTAGCACTGATTTACCTGGATTATTTTAGTGGCCATTATATTTCTTCACTAAGTCCCTGTTTGCTCCTGCTCCGTATCCAGTGCCACCTGTGAAGGTACTGGTTTCATGTCCTTTAGACAAAGTCGACTGCAGAGGAGGAGACTGTGTTGTGCCAGGTAGTGGTTTATTTCACAACTAAGTAAGAGTACCTTGTCTTCAAAACTAGCATGGCTGGTTTATTTTATTCTCAGGAGTTACAACTGCACAGAGGCCTGGTGAAATGCATTTGGTGACTTATGCTATTATCATGCTTTCCTTAAGAGTTATTTGGCTAGACAGAATGTACAAAGAAACCAATTTACAGCCTGTCGATATTGCCATATTTGTAAAGTATCCTGGAAGTCTGACTGGCTTTCTAGGCCTTAGCACATCAGCACATCAGCAATTTGCCTCAGGATCTGGCTCCTTAAAGATTATGGTGATGACTACAGCTTTTAAGTAAATGATCCCACACTTACATTTCTAGATGCAAGTTCCAATTTTGTGATAAATCAAAGCACTTCATGCTCTGCTTCCTGGAGGTCACAGCAAAGCTAAAGCGGATTTGCTTCATTTATGGTTACTGAGATATGTATTTTGTGAATCTCTTTATTTTCCCTTTCTACCCCAGTGTAGCAGCACAATCAGTGGATGCATTACTTGTAGGCAATGCCTGCATGCTATTTCAAGAGGGATCCCAGTTTACAGGAATTGTTTTTATAAATACTATACTGTTCTAAGTTGTCTTTTTTATATTTGAAAATATGAAATTTGAAAATATGAATTTCCTTTGTAATTTCCAAACACAGTTTTTCTTGAGCTTTGAAAGAAAAAGAGGAGGGAAAGAAAGTGCGTGGCATGAGAGGTATTTAATCTCATTTTCCATTCATGAGTCTTCTGTCCTACCCATTGCCCAGAGAAATTAAAGTCTAACAACATGCTTCAAAACAGAAAAACACTGTCCAAGAGGACAGGATTATACCTAAGTTTGCATTTTAATTCAAAAAGGGGCAAAAAGACTTAGACAGAAAAAGCTCAAATCTTTCCATCGACAGGGCAAGAACATGTTTCCTCAACAGATACAGGCTATATGTGAAGTGCATAAATACCTATTTCTTATTACTGAAGAATTTATACAAGGCACCTGAATGATTCTCTCTAAGGCATATTTTTTTCTTTCAGGGTTGAAATGCTATATGGCTTCTCTGAGGGAAAATTAATCTACAGTTTTCTATAGAGTACCATGGGATAAAATAAACAGTGCTTTAATATCTCTTCTAAAGGACATACTATAAAAATAAAAGTGACACATTTTTTACTTGTTTTGAGTGCACAATTTTTCACACCACAAGTAACTATGTAATTTATTGGAAATTACACATTTACTTTATTCATTAGTACTTGTAAAAAATAATTGAATTACTTCTAGCCTATTCTAGTTTTATGGAAAATGAAGAATGACTTGATTCAAACATTATTAACTAAATTAAGTAATTCTTTACGAGGCATTTATTTCTAGACTGCCAGGACTTTCAGCTGCAAATAAGCCCCTTAGACCAGGGTAGGCATTAGTTCAGTGAAAGCACAGAGCTTCCCATTCTCACTTTATAACATTCATCCCATTAGCTTGTTCAAGATCTATAACTCACAATAACAGATAGAGGAAAAGAAGTAAAGGAAGAAGGCAGACATATGGAAAGAGAAAGAGAAGGAAGAGTTTTCATTTATCTGTAAGAAATATATCAGGCCAAAACTAGGAAACAATAATGTAAAACAAAGTGCTTGTCAATTAGAGTAAGTTGAGCATATTCTACTAGTTCGGTAACACCTCTCTCTGCCACTCTTCTGTGTTTTCACTATTTGCAGATGTGCTGTAGCAGGAGGACTTCTGGAAAGTATGGCAGCATACCACAAAGCACTATGCTACAACTTTTGCTAAAAAGTTTGACAGTGATCATACAATTAACGCTGACCAGTGTCTTGGTGAAAAAAAAAATCAGTCCACAGCAAGGAAAGAGCAGCTGAGAGAGCTGTTCTGTAGGTGCCGTAAATTATGTGAGCCCAGACAAATTCACCCTGTTATGATCACAGATCGGAATGAAGCAGCTGTAGACCAGAAGCCATTTTCTCTGTGACCTTGTGGAAGTTCTGAGCTGGACCTCAGAAGAGGTCCAGAGAAAAAGAGAAAATGCCAAAGAATGTCTTCAGATATAAACAAGAAAAGTAGGAAGAAGCAGGAAATGTAAAGTGGTTACAGAAACTTCCATTCCTAGAAAATACATTCACCTAATAATGAAAGAATCTGCAAACATTGAGAGATAACAGAAAGGAATAAACAACCTACAGGGATTTGTGAGTGGTAAATTATATCAAAACAATTACATGATGGGTGAAAAAAGAAACTGATAGCATACATCCTTTGGTAATACATTTTGCACTGTAGTCTTATAAGTAAGCTTGGTTTAAGTTAAATTGTTACTAGCACAAAACTGATGGGAAACCATACCCAGTTTATAGCGATTAACAGTACATGTTCAAAATGGAAGAATGCAGTGAATGAGACTTGACAGAGATCTGTCCTGGTTTTAGTTTTTCACTAGAGAATTGGCCAAAGGACTTGTGAGGGTGCTTAAGGAACCTATTAGATCGGCTGAGGCATGAAATGCAGTGGTGGACATGATTAGAATAGAAAAACCATTTCTGACAAGTTGAAAAGACAGTGAATGAGCAGAGCACTGTGCTTAGATAAGAATAAATGCCAGCAAGAACAAATACAAGCTGACTAAGCAAGAGGGATGAAGCAGAGAATGTTGGAAGGGTTGTTGTGGACCCCAGCCTGAGTCAGCCATACCAGTTATGTTGCAAATAGACAACCACCACCTAGGGTTTTCAAGTATATACCCTGAAAAACATGTGACCTAATGCTTTTACCCTGCTCAGTGTTGGAGTGACCTCAGCTGAGACACCATTTTTGGCTCGTTACTACCATCTTTTAACAAGAGGGAGATCAAATTAGTAGAAGAATGAAAAAGATCAGAAGCTTAGAAAATGTGAGCTGTTAGAACAGGTTGATTGAAATTATGCTATTTAGCTTAGAGAAAGAGAGACATAAAAAGGGGGGGGGTTAGATGATGGGAATAACTTTTTTCCTTTTCAGCAAAAGACATACTTGTTCTGCGTTGAAAAAAAACCATACAAAAAAATCCTTCTCTGAGACTAACAAGTACAATATTCTGTCACAGGGATCTCTGTCACAGGATTTTCATAAAATAGTTGGAATATGTGTCTGTCATGAATGACGCAATTTGAGGTGGTCCTGGGCTGATGGAAGGATGGGATGATTATATAAGTTCCTCCTTTCCTACTTCCTGTGACTTGTGTAGGTACAGATGACAAAGTAAATTGGTGGCTCATGAATCAGTAGACTTTATCACAACATTCATGATTTCTGAAATCAGAAAACTACTCATGGATAGACAGGAAGAAAGCCCTGAGGCCTAATTACAGTTTTTGTGAGACCTTTCATACCATGCTGATGAAAAGAATCCATAGGAATGTAAAGAAACTATATAATTAGACTGAGTCCCACTCTTAGTATCTTACACTACGGCAATGCAAAATGTAAGTATAAAATTTTGATTAAACATATATTTTTTAATTAAGAGTCATCAACTGTTTACAGCTTCCAAATAGGATCTGTTTTTCAAAATCAGTGCCACAATGCACTGAAAAATAATGAAAAGAAGGAGAAAAATAGCCACAACTGCTAATAGTAGTCATGTGTAATATATGGTAGTCTGAAAAGCATAAAAAGAAGAATGTTCCACTCTTCTTCACTGCAGAGATTAAAATACCTAAGGAATCTGCTTGTTTTGTTTGTAGTCATAATGTACCTGTGTAATGGTCTGCATACATATGCAAAACAATCTTTAAAAATGCATTACAAAAATACATTGCAAAAGCCAAAACTTTGCACTAAGACCCAAATCATCTTTTCTTGGTTAAGCGAACATGCTTGAGACATATCTTCAGGTAAAACTTGAACCCATAAAAAACTCTTAGGTGGACAAAGAAGATTAACAGCCTGAGATTTCATGCTATTCAGAGATGAAAGGCCCTCATCAATTTCTCTCTCATGTACAATCCCTGCTGTTGCACAGTTGTTTTTGCAGAATACACAACATAGTTTGGGTTCCAAGCTAGAAGGAACTAAATTTTAAATACAGCTGTACCTAGGTGAAGATTTCTGGAGGCAATGCCATGGATTCATGGATGTTTTTCGTGCTGGTGCTTTTCTTGCTCTACTGTCAATCTGACCTCAAGAGAGGTTCAACTGAAAAACCTGTTCTACTTTTTCTTTTTTTTTGATTGTTATAGTTCTAAGGGGTAATGGGTTGACCCCAACACTGTCAAATATTTTGGAGTCACCATGTCCAGAGCAAGATGTATTTTTTTAATTGGTACAAGGCTTGTTATTTCAGTAACTGTAGGTATTCCATTCTTCAGACCACAACCAGACTTCATGACCTGTCTCACTGTGTATGTGAGTTTTATATTGCTGACACAAATTTAGTGATCAGAATATTTTCTAAGAGAGCACCATGCCCATCATCTTACTGACAGATAAGAAATGACTGTAAGTCATGGTAAAAGATGCTGTAGCATATAGTTAAAATATAGTACTGGAAGATTCAGGAAAGATTGTGGGTAGGAAATGACACATTGGGAAGAAAGTACACCCTCTAAGTCACCCTATGAAGCACATTGTCTCATGTAGCTTGAAAATTAATTTACATTATTTCTTTATCTTACCAAAAGAGGAAAAGAAAATGGGGATTTTTATTAATAATTGTTGACGTAGAGATTATTTGCACTTTAGCTTTGAACAAACTTTTAATATCTGTAGAGAAAAAGGGGAAAAAACTACATAATCAGAGTAGTATGCTATCTGTCTTCTGGTATGTTTGCGAAGAACAGATAGCTAAACAGATTTTAGCAGAAAGGTTGCCTTTAGCCTCATCTGCCCTAAAGGCTTGAATCCATAATTTGTGCTCTTGAGGTCACAATTTCTACTTGCACTGTCTATATCATTTTACTTCAAATTATGTTGTTCCTTAGGACAATGCTTTTTTTGAGAATGATTGTGCTCACCATTTGTGATTTCAGCATCACTGGGTTAATGTCTGAGCATCAGATTTTCTTGTATGTACACATATTGAAATCATGAGAATTCAGCCTAGTATTTTCTCTCTATAGGAAACACTAAGGCAGATAAAGTTGGAAAATGGTTATACGGCATCATAAAATTAAAACAGACACTGGCCATATTTTTGTACCCCACCCACTCGTGTCCCCTCAGGAGATTTCCACAACAGTTTCCCATTACTGCACTGAAACATTGCAATCCTGCAGCTGAGAGCTGCACAGGGAAAGTGATGGAGTCCTGTCTACTTTGTGCTTGTTCATCAACTTTTTGCTGGGTTATAAGACAGCGTAAGATGGTGAATACAGGTGGGTTTCTTAGTTGAGCTGCAACAGATGCCACAGGAAACCAGAACAGCGTGTCTGTCTCATGCTGAGCCAAGCATGCAAGCCAACAAATCAATCTGCCTGCACATGCTCTTCCTTATAGGTTTTCCAAGGGCAAAATGGCTAACATTACATAATGATTGTGTCTGTACCATTTTAATGACATCATAAAATTTCTTTTTCAGTACAAAGTTTCACTTTATGATGAGCTCATCAAAGGAAGCAAAATATTAAATGAAAAATAATTAGGCTTGCTATTCTGTATAAATATTACATTGACAGTATTATACATTTTCTGTTTGTCAAAGATTGTATTAAATGATAAGTAGCACAGTATTCCCAAACTTCATCAAGCTTTCATCTTTGTTAATATGGTAGAAATCCAGAAAGATCTTGTCCCAGATTTGCAAGTCCATGTTATAGGCTGTAAGTTTTTATAAATTAGAACTGTACAGTCACCCTAAACCCCCTCAATTTCTTGTCTCAGGCATTAACTTTTCAGTGATAATACTCTTTTCATAAATCTTGGCATTGCTGTTAAATTATTCATATGCTGTTATATGAAAACACATGACAATTTTTTAAAATGTATTCGTCAAGCATCTTGCAATCAGCTGAGATGCCATTCTGCCAGTTATTTTTCTGAATCTTGCCATCTGAATGCTCTGAATACGTTTTATTTTATTCAATAAGTTTCAGTCTTGTTTTCCAGTGTTTCTTTTGATTTCTACGGCTTCACTTGTATTACCCTTCTATTTTGCTTTTTCTTGTCTTTATTTCCCTTTCTATCTGCTATGCACTCTATTTTGCCATTCTTGCAATATATTGTTTTAGCATTGAAAAAGATATTCCCTATTATCTGATCTTCCCTGGCTGTACTTAACTTTGTGACCTTCTTCTTCTCTGAGTGACCTTTGTAGTATAAACTTTCATTGCTGCCTCCTGAAAGTGTATTCTGACAGCAAAGTCTGGCACACCTTTAATTCTTAAATACAGAAGTCACATTTCTTGACATTCCCATATCTCTCTCCATTGTTTACATTTCATCAATATGGCAATTGTATAGTGTTACTAAGTTGCATTATACCTTTCCTTTTTCCTTTCATGAATTGTCATATATTATTCCTCTGGTATTGATCCAGAATGTGATGAAATACAGAGTGGATTTTAACTGAAAAAATAATTCAAGGACAATGAAGCAAATAAAACTCAAAGTCAATAATAATAGGTGTCTTTGTTAATATGGGTTCAATTGCAAATATCTTTTGATTTTTTCTAGCTCAGAAGTCTTTAGAGTGTATTATCAGGGTTATTCTCAAAAATCAGAAATCATTTAAGGCTCAAAATTGACATGGGGCAGTTTCAATTTATCAAATGCTCAGAACATCACGAATATGGAGAAGAGCAATTAAGGTAATCTAAACAATCTTAACACTCTACTTGCTACATCACTTTGAGAAAACTAGTGAAACTTCAGCAAACTCTATCAGAATGCTACTAGTGTACACCCAAGTAGCGATCACAGGCTTATCTTAATAAACCTCTCCAGGACTGCATAAAATAGGAACTTGATTTAGTTTCAGCTTACACTTGCAGGACTTACTGTAACAGTCTGTGGCTGTTTTGCAGCCCTTGAAAGTTCAGGGGGTTTTCTTTATTGAATTCGCTGAAGTTTGAATTAGGAAAAATATGTTGGTAAAAGGAATCAAACACAAAAATAAAAAGTTAAAAAAATTTCTAAATATATTTCACTTTATTCAATGATATTTTTATTGAAAGAACAGAATCTTCAGACTAGATTTCCCGATTATTTTAGAGGTGTGACAAATTGGTCTGAAAATCCACAACGGTGATCCTTGTATCAGAGTTCGTTGTGCTTCTATTAACATGAAGTTAGCATGAGGGAAGCATAGGTTTATCTATTTTATAGAAGAGGATGAGTGGGGAAAGAAAAGAAAAATGCAAACAAAAATAACATTATTTCATTATGCTGATCTGAGTCTTGTATAAATCCTAATAAACTTTCCAGTAATTTTCTTTGAAATACCACAAGAATTACAAGAATTACACCAAAATAACGTTAAAGGTTAGTTTACATAAAACACTTTTTGTCCAATTCATCATGTTTACAATATCCTGAACTTTAACAAAGACACACATCTGAGTCAATGAACATTAGGTATCCTAATGATTTCTCTAGGTTGACACAAAAATCCCAAAGTATTCAAAATGTCAAGTCAGAATAGAAATACTGACAATCTGTGTGTATGTATCTTCTAGCCCTGTCTACATCAAAATCATCTGGAGTTTTCCCATGGACATGAGATGACCAAAAAGTAATTTATTCCTGCAAACACCTCCAACAGGTTATAAAGGAAGAACTGAAGCTCTGTACAAATTTGTTCGCTCCATGCCTCCCCACTTCAGTCTACTATTATTTATTTGTGACTTATCATCAAGCTTAAATTTATAGCACATGTTTATTGAAATAATGTAATTCAATTCAACAGTGCTGTTTACCTGAAATATCTACTGCACATGTAACAGATCTTACCTTTTTTCTCGTAAAACAATGATTATATTGTATTGATTAAGTAATTAGTTCAATAACCATTTTCTAATCCTTGAGAAAACACATTAAAATATTTAATAAGAAGGTTATGAAATTTTGAGGTAGTGCAGAAAGTAAATGAAAAGTCTATTTTAACTAAAAAAACCCCAAAAAACCACAAAACAAACCCCCTGAACCCAAACATTCACTGCCAAGAAAAGTGATTTTAGGGGAAAAAATCATATTTTGAGTCAAACCACTGTAGACTGTTTTATTGAAATTATATTAATTGCACGCATTATGTCTTCCCCTAATAGACAACAAAAACAAACTAAAATCTTCAGTTAATAAGTAGTGGCAAAAGTAGTAGTAGTCATGCCCTTAGATCGAAATTTATGTTTCTTTATACTGGGGTTGACCAGATGGTTTATGATAATTAAATGTAGAAGAGCTTTGCAAGTTTTCAGGTCAGGCATTATGACTTACCGTTATGCATTAGATATTTGTGTTAATATCTCCTTTAAATCAAGGTCCTTGAGATAAATTGTAACACAACACCTCAAACATAGGGTTTTTTTATAATTCAATTAACATTAAAAGATTGCAAAAACTATGCCAAATTATAAAAATATGTTATATAATTTAAAAAAGGTCAAGTTACTAGTTTCTAAATCCAAACAAACTCCTTTTTAAGGGAAAAGACTAGTTTCTTTCGATTCAGAAAGTACTCAGAAAAAAATGCTATAACCAGATAGAAAAGGAAATTACTTTGGGCAAACATAATGGGTCTTTCTGGCCTTAAAATTTAAAAATGTATTAAAAATGCCTCATAATCCCGATCATAACCCAATTCTTTTGCAAGTCTATAGCAAAACATGACTTTACAGCTTCCTCAGAAGTTAACAAATACTTTCTTGGCATTCAAGGAAAGCGCATAAGAGCAGGTGAGAACACCCTGACAGCAGAACATTCATTTTATAACCTCAGAAGATAAGAACATGACATTACCATATGAGGTAAGGCTACGTGTTCATGTAACTCACTATTCCAACTTCACTGGTGGCTACTATAGGACATTTTTTAATTTTTTAATGTACCATATTGTGTGTGGTCTTTTTTTTTTCTGTAATTTTTTCAATTTTTGCTTTTGAAAAACTTCTTTAGTTAGCTATGACTAAGGATGATAATTTCCATATTTACTATTGCTTTATTTACCTTTTCTGTTCAGCTCTATGGTTTCCTATGGAAACATATGGCAAATATTTTTTGCTGGTAGAAATGATTCACTGTTACTGTGACCACCTTATACATTCCCTTTAAAAACCTTTTGTACCACTTGTAGTCATTTTATCAATTGTTTTTTTTTTTTTTCTTTATTCTATTCCTTGTAATTTAAACTAGCTGCCTTCTTTTTGGAAAGCTGAATTCTTATTCTGCTGGTCTCATCTGCAGCAGAACAAGTTCTCCCAAGTAAATGTACCTCAAACAATGTGACACTCTGCTAAGTTAATATTGTCACTTTTAAGTACCCCTGGAAAAACTAGCTCAAGAAATCCCCACTTTTAGCTATCACCACAAAACTCCTAGCAACACTGTGGTTTGCAGGACATTGCTAAAGTTTTTGTGTGATACTCTTATAAGCTGACTACCTCACTACCCATCAATTTCCATTTTTGTTGGGTCTCAGCATAAGTCTTAAGTGGCCAGTAAAAATGTTCAAAACCAGAACTTTTATTTATTTTCTGAAACCCCTTGATTTGAGATGCTTTTATTTTAACACCAGAATAATGGCAAAGGAATTTTATCATGGATGATGGTAATAGACTCCTTAAAGTAGAAAAAAGTGGTTAGGTCTTGCCTCTTACCCTTTGCTCCAACCATACAAAAAAGATTTATATGGCTCATCCAGAATTCCCTAAGGAACTACCGCCCCAGCTACAAAGCAATCTAAATACCAGAAATTGCCCCAAAAAAAAATTGCTTCACACAACCACATGTAATATGGAATGACCCAAAAGACAGATGAAAAAATCAGAGTCTTTCCTAGTTTTGGGTCTCCTAGTATACCCTTGACAGTATTTTCAATTAAAACTTGGAAATTGTGCAGTTTCTCAATGGTTGTGTCAAAATACAGGAAGAACATGACTCTGCTATGTGTTGACTCAGAGTGAGGTTGGAGTTGATTGTTTCTGTGAGTTCAACTTTCAGAACCCTTTCTCTCATCTGAAGGAAGGAAGCCAGAGTGAGCAACTTAGTGATGATCAATACAAAACATGACTGAGAACCCCTGATAACTGACAGCTTCATTTAAGAATATTTAAAGCGAAAGTGCAGGGCTGGAGCTGATAAGGCTCCTGGTACATTCCTTTCCAACTTCTCAGTCCATTGAATTTTGTTCTGTTTCATCACGTTGGTGATTAACTGTTGTGGAAAATTTAATAGTGATGTCTTATGCAAATAGTGTGCTCTACAAGTAAAACAAATAAAAATGAGGAAATGTACACATAGTACCTTTGAAAGGTTGCAAGCAGTGGCGCAGAAGACTTGGGTTACAATAACATCTGAAACGAGCCTGGGAGTGGGAACGTAGCAAGGCTTGTTTCAGAAGGGAACCAGTTCACTAAACACCAGAGTGATTTAATGCACCATCAATTATTTCCTGCTTGTCACTTAAACAGGCTCCACATATGCATGGCAGGTCATGAGTGCAAAGAGAAGGTAGAAAGCATGATTTATTGGCTGGGGCAAACACCTGCGAATTAAGCAGCTCAGAAATTAGCCACAAGTAGCATATTAGTGCAGCTAATCAGGCACGGTTCAGTATTTCAGTTTCTTGATTTGCCCATAAATAAGGCTGTATGTGGCTGCCCTGGGGCGTTCTGGTGATTAACAGCCCTGACCTACAGTAAAGTGTGCAATCTAAACAATTTAGTGGGATCTGCAGGTGTACACTGTAAGCTTGTTGCCTATAAGGCTGCTACATTCAGTACCTAGAAAGCTCCTGGTATCTGGATGTCTTGTTCATACATTTTATCACACCATTTAATGATCAATTTTCTTTTCATTCATTTACCAGGGTCTGTTAACATTAATGAGTTCTAAACTACAAGGCACTGATGCGCAACTGTGAAACCCAGCTGTCTTCTTTGTCTTATTCGGATGCCAGAGAAACGAGATCACCCCTCTTTGCAGTGCACCTTCATATCTCACACCACAGTGGTTGACTTTCATCACAGCTGAAATGACAAGTTGCTACTTGACTAATTTAAGAACTGTGATTGGCTAGCCTGCCTGTTGATTGCTGATGTAAAGGTGCTGTGCATAGCCAGCAGCAAACCGCTGTTCTGGTTTTGCAAAATGCTAAAACAGAGACAGAAACGCCTGATCACTCCATACTGACACGTTAAGCACGTACTCTGGAGGAGGGTTGAAGTTCTCTTCAAACACTATATGTGAGCTTATATAAAGCTCAGCAGTAGCCGTATCAACTTTGACAGTTGGAAAAATGACACTTATGAGAAAGAAAAGGAGGAAAGATATCCCTCCCAAACAAACATCCTGGTTACCTAAAGTACTCATAATAGCCTACTAATTCCTCACCTCTGAAAGAACATGAGGACATGGACAAGGATGAAGATGAATGACTGGTAGAAAACTTATGTCATGTAGCATAACTTGTGAAGGAATGACATTGCGTAAATCTAGAACTGTCCACATTTCCATATAAAAAAATGCTGGAAGGAAGGAAGCACAAACGAAGAAGAAGAAGAAAAGATACATGGTTAAGAAAAAAAAGGAAGGTGACCGCTGTAATTCACATTTTTTCCTGCTATATGAACAACATGGTAGGGCTTCTTGGACCACAAGGTAGCAATTTGTTTACACGACAAATGACTAAATACTTGAGACTGAGAACCCTGAAATATTTGAGCAAAAAGTATTAAACATAAAAAAGTAAGCACATTGCTAGCTCTAGGAAAGCATAGACAGCATGTGCCAATCCTCTCATTATGTGCCTTGCATAGGGCAGGTAGAAGCTAGAAGGACTCAGATACTTACAAAATTTGCTTCAGTTTCTTTCAGATTTCATATAACCTTACACTGGAACAAAGATAGTTATAGGGCTGCTTTCCATCATCCCATATTTCTACTTCAGTAGCATGATGCTGAGGGTATGTACCATATGCAGATAAAGGTGGGATGAATGTGTTTTTGAATGTAAGGTGTTGGAGGACTGGAATGAGCAATAGAGCAAGCTGTCTCATCCCTGTATCTGCCTACCTAAGTTTTCAGCCAGGCCTGGGTGCTGTCTGGGTAAAGATCTTATTGCTTCGTCCCAAGAAATATCCAGCACTCCTGAAGTGTGACCTGTCAAATAAGCAGGAACTCAGAGTGGAACTGAGTCATTAAATCAATGGCATAGGCACACCTTGTACATTTTTCTGTTATTTTTTTAATGTTTAATTGTAACATAAATAAAATGAGACAAAATCGTTTTGCTGTTTTGTTTGGAATAATTTCAAAAAAGTCCTCTTTCCTAGTTCATGTTGTCATCCTCATACTAGTATATTATAAACTTCTCATGTATATATAAAGAGAGGTAAAGAATTGAAAACATGAGAGAAGAAAACAAAAATGTACCAGAGAACTTTACAATATTGCCATATATTACAATGACATATGGAAGAGTAACAAGGTGTGTGTGAAAGAAAACCATCAAGAGTCTTTGCAAGTATTGATAATAATAAAAAATGGTCAAAATATAGTGCATAATCTAGAATAAAAATGGAAGTGCAGGGATAGAATCAGATCTATTAAGATTCTTTAGATGCATCACAGAATTTCAGACTGTGTCTTTGGAAAAGTTGAAGAAAGATTTGAAAGTGTGTCTATGATTTTGAAAAAAGTGTATAGTATTGTCAGATCACCAAAGCGTCAGAGCTCTTGTTATAAAACAGGCTTTGCCTTTTGGTAAAGGGGATGCTAAATTTCAAGTACAGAAAACTTAAAATGGCTACATAAAACCAAGCAGAGGTTAAAAAAAAAGCAGATTTATTGTGAGAACTCTGAAATGATATCTAGATGATCCCCTGAGCAGCCCTTGAGATGTCAGTGATGATAATACAGTAACGATGTTTGGGAAGTATTTCTAGTTTTACACTTAGCCTTTTGGCAGGAATTTATTAAGACAGAATAAGCCTGTGACTTTTCAATTCCAAGTACAATTCGTTTCTGTAATATATCTGCAGGAGTAATGTGTGATGGAATTTTTCCTTTGCTGGGCCAAGTAGTTGTGGGTGATGATGTGTTATAATAGGTTCTCACAAGCCATATCTCAACAAGATAAAACACAACACATGTACATCTGTGGCCCAGTGTCAATGCCTTAAATGTACATCAGAAATGCATTAAATCTTCTGATTGCTATTTTGTTTGTACAGCTTGTTGGTTCAGAGTTTTCTCTGTAATGTACCCTGCTGATTGCCTTGAATTATTGGTATATCCTTGGTAGAACAAGCACACCTTGTTCCGAAATTCAGAATTACAGATGTGGCTTGAATCTTTTCCTGTATTAGAAGAAACAGAAGAAATGTTCTTCAAGTTATTCCAATATGCTTGCTGAAAGCACATATCTCAGAATCAATAGGGCCTAGCAGTGCTTCAGACCAAAAGGAAAGGCACGTGGTATCACATCAGAAATTCATCTACACAGTTGTTTGAGTGCATCTATGCTTCTGTCTATATATAATGACATAAGAATGTAGAAAATAAAGTATTATGGACACCTATGGAAAATGGTACACCAGAAAGGCACTTTTAGTTTTGGACACTCTTTCTGGGCCAGATTTTCTGCTGGTTTAAAGCTGTGCATCTCACATCAGTTTGCTTGCTCAGATGTGAGACTTTTCTTTGTGAAGAAAGCAAATGTTTTAGAAGCAATCTTGAGCTAAACATTTATGGAAGCCACAGTGTCTGATAAAAATGAAATAAATATATAGAAAATAATATTAATTAACAGATTCCTGTGTTCCCATAACAGCATCTCTGAGCTAAGATAGCCTGCTGAAAGTGTATACCTGGGCACAGAGACACAGGGATGCACCCTTGGGGTTTCAGTTTGTGTCTAATCACTTCATAAGGTGTCCAAGGCAAGATGATGACTGCTTTTGCAGATGAATTCTCCCTTTTTTCCATTTGGTCATCAACTTTAGCTGTTAAGATTTGTGTGTCTGTGCCTGAATTAATACTGTGAGACCGATAACTAATCCATTGTGACCTTTGGACTGACCAGATTGGAGAGGTTACTGGAAGGGCTCTTTCCTCATTGACATCCCTGAATGTCTTTTCAAAGGAGCATCATAGAGAGTTACTCAGGGTACAGCAGAGGTGTTTGTGTGGGAAAATACACTCAGCCACATTGCTGAGCTACACAGGATTTGAGGCGAATATTTTTGGTCAATTCCACATGGTCCATAGGCAACACAGCTTCTTAAAGTAAGTTTTCAGTCTAGGGGAATGAAAAGTGATGCTCTTCCATTGTCTGCTTGAAACAATTTTTAAATTTTATCTGTGGATGTTAAGTAACGTATACTTATCACACGTGGCACATCTTCACTGGTGTTCACAACTTCTCACGGGTGGATGAAAAAGTCACAGTTCTCAGGTAAGGGGTGAGTACTGGCTAGTCTCTCACTCACTCCCAGCTGAACAGTTGTTTTTCACAAGGTTGTGAAGTGGTCAGATCAGGCTGACATTTCTGCAAAGCAGATTTAGTTCATATTTGTGTTTAGAGAAAAACTGGTCTTTGCATAGATGAATGTATGATTGCTGGTGTGGCTATATTAATTGCTGCCTGTAGTTCTTTAGTTATTCAGTTGGGAAGGTGAAGTATCATCATGTAAGATAAATGTTACATAGGAAAGTCAAAATATATTTCTTGGTCATTCCTAATAAAAATTATTTTGCATAAACTTTTTGCTGCATGTGGATGACTAATTAATATATTCCTAGAAATTGAAATATGCATTTGTTCTGTATTTTATTATAATAATTGGGACTGTTTTTAGGGATGAAAATTACAGAAATGATATCTTGATTGCAACAATTGTTCTGCTAATTATAATAAGCAAGAGTTGATATTTCTGAAGGAATTGAATAATTTTATTGATCTGCCAGATCCCATGGTTGTCAAAGCTGATTTTTATGTTGACTCCAGTAGAAGTAAGAGGCTAAAAAAAATATACTTATGTATTTTAATATTGATAGTGCATATAGAATTGCTGTATATAATCTTGAAAAAATATATCTAAAATGAGTTAATTTGGAAATACAAGCTTAGGTCTCTCAAATGTACTCTGAAGTAAGTGAAAGCAGAAAGTGCATTACAGATGTTTGGGTATAGCTGACATTCAGTAAAGGAATGGAGGTTACGAGAAGGTAGGCATGAATGTCAGTCTTAGGTTAGGGTCAGAGTTTGACTTCCCTTGCAGTAATCCCTGCAAGCTTCACTTTGAGTGTAAATAACAATCCAGTATGCAGTAATTTTATTTTAAGGTTTTATATGAAGTAATTTTAAGTTTATTTTTTGTTCTTTCAAAAAGTGAACAATAAAGAGTAAAAGCAGTGTAGTTTTGTATTTGTAATGAATATATGCTATAGGTAAATTTCTTTTTATTCAAGTAAAATAAAATCCATTGTAAGGTTACCAGCTCCAAAATGTAAGATGGCCTAACTACTGAAAATTGGCCTATCCTTGAGGTTTGTACAAGGGGTACAATTGCACTGCAATATCAATGGGCAATAGAGAATCTTTCATTGAACTTGCCGTGCCATTTTGAAACCCAGCTTGCAAGCCCAATAAATATCAAAATGGTTTTACAGAATTATCTAATGCTTGATAGGTTGATTAAATAAGCAAGGAATATATGAAGCACTGCACCTCACCAAAGAAGAATGCTGAATTAAGAGCCACAAGTGAAAGTGAAGGAAATCACCAAGCAGTCTGCTGGACTACTCCCATAGAGTTTTTACTGACCAGACTGATTTAATGAACTCTTTCCCCAGATCCTGGTTTACGTCTTGCCAGGAATTTTTGAGACTCGTGGGGTGGGAAACAGTGACTTGCATAGTATTTCTATGCTGACTGAACTCTTGGTTTTGCTTATTGAAATAGCAACTGCCCTCTACATGACTTCTCCTATACTTTTCTCTTTCTCCTTTCCTTTTTCTCCCTCTGTCCATTAGGTTAAGATCCCACTGCTGCCAGTATAGAAGAAAAAAGTCCGATTAGATCTGGTGCGAGTGATTCTTCTGATCCACAGGATGGTGTGAGATACTGGATTATTAGATTAATTATTGGCTCCAATCAACTCAAGCGTGTGTACGGAGGGAGAAAGGACATGTTGAATTTCATGCAGGTGAGCTAATGCCCTGTCCCACACCCCAGCCCCTGCCAGTCTCCTGGGGCAGCCCCAGAGTAGCTGTCAGTCAAAGACAGAGCAGGACCACACCCTGGAGCCCCAGACCCAGTCCCTGACTGGCTGGCAATGAGGTGTGGCCACAGGGGGCCAAAGCAAGTGAAAATAGCAACGTGTTCAGAATGCTTCTTCAAACCCTGCTACCTGGACAGGTAGAAGCTGGACTTGCACAGGACTTCGGTGGTAGCTGTAACTTTGTCTTTTTCTCTTTCTTTACTTCTTCTCCTAATCTCCTTTCTTAATATTTTGGGTAGCTTGAGACCAGATGGGTTGGATTTTGCTAAGTTGTATGTGTTATCATGTGCTAAGTCAATGCTTTGGGGAATGCTTTATTTTGGTTGAAAGTTGCCATTTAAAGTTTTGCCAAATACTTTTATTTTCTAAAATTTACCAGTAAAAGTACCCTCTGAGAAAACAGTGTGCAGTTTTTTCTCCTTTGAATGCTCTCAAGGAGTTAAAAGAACTGAAGGCTCTTCTAATATGTCGGGAGAGTGGATACTATTGGAACCTTGTATATTTTTAAAGTAAAACCCCTCATAACTTGAGTTTTGGGGTCTTACACTCATCCCTGGAAGTGTTCAAGGCCAGGCTGGATGGGGCTTTGAACAACCTGCTGTAGTGGAAGTTGTCCCTGTCCATGGCAAGGAGCGCTGGAATCAGATGATCTTTAAGGTCCCTTCCAACCTCAACCATTCTGTGATTGTATGAGACCACAGTGCATTTTTTAATTAAAATTTTAATTTCTTTTTGGCTTCAAAAATAGATTTTCAGTCTTTTCCATACAAACATGTGATTTCAGTAGAATAAATTCATTTCCACAATCCATTCAACACCTGATTAATTTGTATTATTGAGACAACAGACATATGATTAACTTATTTGTGTCTCACAGTTCATAAACTGTGCTACAGATAACAATGCGAGCCAGTGCTGATACTTTGTGCAATAGACAAGCTTTAGAAACATCAATAGAGACTTGGTTTTTCATTAAATATAGTCATTAAATTGTTTTAAATCTAATTTAGTTGTTAAAATCAGTATATTTCTTGAAACTGGCATCATATGTCAAATAAAATGGAGCTTGACAGCAGTTTTTTAGCCTTCCTTGAAGAACAGCTATGGGAGGTTGATTGTGCTGGCACCATTTTTAGACAATGTTCCAGAAGCTTTTCTACATATTTCAAAGTGAATGAGGTGTATGACTCAGTGCACTCTTCTGGTAGTTCTTCACCAGTACTTCATTACTGTGAAAAAAACCACAAGGAAAGTGTCTTTTATCCCAAAGATGCTTTGTAAATACATCCTTCCTCTCAAATTACAGAACACTCACTGGAAAATGCAGTGTCAGTGCTTGGTTACCCTCACAGTAACTAACTTTTCTTGATGATCAGATTGCATTTCCTGTGCTTTGTTTTGAGTCCATTGTCTCTGGTCTTGTCACTGGACACCATGGAAAAGAGCCTACCGCTGTCTTTTTTGCATCCTTTCCTCAGGCATTAGCACAATTTGATGAATTCCCTAACCTTTCATCTCCTTTTCTTGTACAGTCACAGTTGACCCAAATGACCTGTTGTTGACCCATAGGATTGATAAAGCCCTCAGGTTCTTCTCCATCACTGGCAGGATTGAGGGCAACACTGGCTGGGCCTCCATGCTCTTGATCATTGCAACCAGAGTAAAGTAGTCACATTTGACTCTTCAGGTCACCTCTGTCAGTGTCTTGGGTGCATATATGGAAGAACAACAAGGGTCAGAGGATCTGATAAGCCTCCATAACATCTCTATAATGCTATTAATGCAAGGCCATGGAAAGCAGCAAACTTCCCTGAAGGACAACTCAGGTCTGGAGATGGGACCCTCTGTCCCCCACAGCACAGTCTCCTACCACTGTCACTCACCACTTCCTCCCAGTGGTCCTGAGAGGCTCTGGCTCAGATGGCAAGTATGCAACCTTGATGGCACTTCCAGCTCCTCATGTGCTATGGGGACACTGTACCTATTCTGTACTGACATTCAGTAAAGTCTTCAGATGCAGCAGGATCCTTCTTTCTGCTTCTTGAAGTCACCAGTTTCAGCTTTTCTGATGAAGACAGTTTCCACTTTCAAGCTTCCTGGGCCTCCACTACAGTTGAAAGTTCAGGTTTTTAAACGTGCCAGGTCTCTGAGAAGATACAGGTGATCTTTTTCTCATCATCTCAGCACAGCCTGGAGACCTCCCCTGCAACTCTTTTACTTGGCACTACAGCTCATTGACAGCCACACATCACCTTGCAGGCTGGAAGACCACGTGCACCAGGCTGAACAAGTGTGCCAGGCACTCCCTGCAACTTGAAACTTGGAAGAGCTGTATCATTCTCTGAAGCTCCATCTGGGTCTAAGCACCAAGTGAAAATGAAGAGACAGTTCCTTCAGTTACTCCTGGGGAACATGTTCTGTGGCACATCACCACCATAGCTAAGGAGGGAAAGTTTGCTGTCTGCTCCTTTGTACCCTGTTTTGCTGAACTAGCACATAATTTATACTTCATATTTGCATAAATGTGGTGTCATTTCTGGTACTCCGAATGTCTTGGGAGAATAATTTGTTTGGCAAATGAGAAAGATTTATAGATGAGTTGAATATGATCTGAAAACACGTGAGCGGACAGCTGGAGAATATAGTCAGTGATTCTGAACGCAGAGACTGGTAACTGGTAGCTGTCACCTGAAGTGATCATAACAGTACTGAATTTCATCTCCAACATACCTGGTCAAATATGTTACTGAAATCATGCTGCCTGATATGGAAAAAACCTTGAAACTAACCTTTTTCACTAGCTTGATCAGAAGTAAAGCAAACCAAAATGAATTTACCATAGACCAAACAAATTGTCACTTCTGGAATAGCTACTTGACTCTCCTTTGGAGGACAGTCATTGTCCACTTCAGTGTTCCATGGTTGAAGTGGAATAGCAGGAAGACTCTGCAACCCATTACCTAGATATAATGAAGAAATTCTTTTGGTCCATTTGTGGCATTTCTGTAAAACCATTTTAAGCAAAGGATAAAACAAACAGTGTTTTTTTTCCGGTCAAATATATGATGAAAGGAAACTGAAATATAGGGACCTTGTAATGAGCTGAATGCAGTGATTAGAATAAAGTGAAAATATAATTATTGTATAGTACATAAAAGTGGATGCCAAAATTAAAATAATTGCTAAAGTTATGAATACAGACAGGCAAGTGTATAGCTACAAGTTATACAGCAACCAAGAAGCCCATATTTTTGTGAATTTAGGGAAAGTCAGTCTCAACGTAGTGAGCACCAGAGATTTTAATTGATAAGATCGAATATTTAATCAGGAAAAATTTATTATTGAGACAGCAACAGCTTATTGTAAACCATAATAATATAATATTGCTTGTTTAAAGAGTTGGAGTATTCACCACAAATAATAACAGTTGTTGCTTTTTTCCCATCTAAATTATATTAATTTACCAGAACTATTTCACCTTAACACTTTTCAGGATTATTTCTGAAAACATTCTAAAATGGATATTTTACGTATAGTTATATACGTAACTATACACTATATAGATAGTATGTAGAGTGTATATATATATACTATGTATGCATAGTTGTTTTGAATACGAAAACAGAGTATTGTTTTCATTTGTAGAGAAGAACAGAGCTAATGGAGTAATAAATAGCAAATATTTTTCTTCTGATAAAGATGTTGCTGAACAGCCATATGTTCCAGGATTGCAATTTTGGACATAGGCTGCTAAATTCCACTTCTTCATCTTTAGTTCTCTTTGGATCTGGCCATGAGATGGCAGTGTCTCTGGGACACAGGTATTTTTCTGCGTGATGATTTTGTGATTCATGGTTTCTGGATTTGTGGAGATTATTGCTAAAGTGGTCATTCATAAAAAGAGAATAATGAACTTCAGCAGCCATTGTGTTCAGCTCTGAATGTAACCTCCACAAAACGATGTGGTTTGTACAACCCCCTCAAAACATATCTCACTTCCCTTTTCAGTTGATTATGCCTAAATGCAGATGATTAGAGTTCACTATTTTGCACAGTCCCTGTGAGGAAAATCTGCTTTTGCCTGTGGTACTACTTGGTTACTGGCTGAAGTGTTCTTACACAAGCAACTAATTTCTCATTCTCTCACAATAACAAAAAAAACCTCCCTCTTTTGTAGAGCTTAATATTTATATGTCAAGAAAAAGTCCTCACGATGAAAAGTCAGTTGAAATGAAATTCAGTGTATATGTAATGTTAATAATTTAATTCCATTGCCTTCCATTATTATTCTTTAAACTGATTTATGAGACTCTATTTGCAAATCTCAAAGTGCTCTATGAATTACAAACTGTGGCTCTTAGCTAAAGTCCTATAACTACACCCTATATTACTGCACAAGAAAAACTTCAATTACAGCTGAAACATGCCACTTAATGGTAATAAAACATTGTAGTGATAACATAACTATCCTTAAATCAAAGAAATACAGAGCTAAGTTGCACTCAAGAGAAATCCAAAAGTATTAGAGTACAAACCACCCCAAAGACTTTGCTTTTGATCTCTGATGATGCCTTGCAGTGGCCAAAACCTTATGATTACAGAGCACCAGCCCCGGAGATCCAAATTACATTTAAAAGTTTTTTAAAGTCATTAGATTCCTTCTGTCTCCTTTTAGCTCCTCCTGACTGATAATCTCTTTGTAACTAAGGGGAGACCTGTATTGATTCTGATTCTAATAGAGGCTTTTTCTGTAGGGTCAAAGCATTTTTACAATTACAAGGACTATAAATGAAGGACATAACTAAACCCAGTGAAGTAATCAAGGTGGACACTGACATTTGTCTGTTTCAGATGTATGAAGTTTCAGACAGCCTTGATCTCAAAAAGCTTGTGGGTTTGGTGTCAGCAATTTAGAAATAAAAACAAGTAATACCAGGATTGTACGGTTCGTTTGTTTCTAAAATAGATGCTCCTACAGTGAGCTTGGATGGGTATATCAAAAAGATATGAGACAACCTTCCCTCCCCCCTTACTCCACCCAAGATGGACATAGAGCTGTGGTGAGAGGGACTGCATTTGGCTGGTCTGCAGGATCTCTGTGGGAACTTCTGCTGCAGTCCTGTATGCATTCCAAATAAAGCAATTTGGTTTAAGAGCATCTGCTTTTCCCTCTTGCAAGATACTGCTAATCAGCCAATTGACATTGTTTCGCCTCTGTAATGCCAGAGGCTCTTGAATAAAAACATTAGTGCTGCCATGCTGGATCAGATGAAAGAGTCCATCTTATCCCAGTTTCCTTTCTTCATTGGTGACTAGCAGCAGATGTCTAGGGAAGCATACAGTCATAATTCCCACAGTGTACGCTCCAAGTTGTGAGCAGCGTGTGGACTCGGTGAGTCAGAGGCAGCGTCTCTTTTGATTTTTCTTCCATGAACATATGCAGGACTTTCTGCTTTTACTTTTTGTGTTCATTAAGTGGTATAGTATCACCCCTTTGCACACTATTTTGATTCAACCAGGCCACTCTTGATTTTATATCCCTTTCTCATATATCTATTTATAGACCATTATTATCTTCCTTCCAGATAGTTGTTATTATCTCTTTAACAGTTCTTTGTACAGAAACTGTGCCACACATCATCCTCACTGCCTCTCCCAGTGCTATTTTACCCACTGTGGGACCAGAATGTCACCTGGTCTGACTCTTATTTTCCCTAAATAGTGGTTAACTTTTGTACTAGACATTTCTATTCCAACTTGAGAACCTCAAACAACCTAGTAATGACAACTTATTTTGAACACTGCAGATGCTAGTGCAGGTTCCTAACAGTCTCCATTATTGACCTACCTCTACAAATCACAATTTATCCTTCTTTTTGTTCCATAATATACAAATAGGTATTTGTGTCACCCCTTTGGAGTTTTAATTTCATTTAGAACCTACCGCAAGAGATGAGGCAGATAACTTTGTAAACATAAAAAAACATAGTATTTCCACTGGATCAGCCTCACCTTCAGTCCTACAGAGATCATTAATAAACTTTAAGCACATTGCTTCTCTGTGAATACTGGATTATTTCTTCTCCACTGAATCACGTGTCCTTGAGTCCATAGTTTCTACTGGTTTACTCAGATTTGGTGCCATATATAATGATCCCAGATCCTTCTCTCCACTGGAGCCATTTTAAAAATTTGGTATCCTCTGTTTGCAAACAGTTACACTTTATAGAAATTTATTTATAGAAATATTAGAGATCACAAATACTGAAAAAACTAACATAAGATAAAAATGGATGTGTAGGTTGATGTTTAGAATGAGTGCTGTTGACTTCCCAGCAATTTTTAATCCCTTTCTATCCAGTGCACTCAATCCTACAGAAAATGCTTTTTTTTTCTTTTTCTGAAATGTAACATTCTCATTACAAAAAATAATATGTTCAACTAAATTCCCTTGTGGAAATTCTCATCTGGCTAGAAAAAGTAAAATAAATGCTGTTTTAATGGAAGATCTCACAGAAATGTTCTGTCACTGTATTATAGTCAGAGATAATTTTTGAAAAATAAAGATGACTCTATAATATTATTTTTCTTTCTGATTTTTTTGGTAGGTTTGTCTCTTGCACAATATTTGGTAAATATGATATAAAACTACTTAATTTCCTTTAATTATTTGATATTTTTTCAAAAATATCTATCTATATTAAAAAAACGGGTACATGCTTTGTTGAAAGTTAGAATATTTTCTGACAGGGAATGGGAAAAGAATGTGACATGCTTAACTCTAGGTTAAATTAGGTAGTAAACCAGACTCTGTGTGGATGTGAGGAAGAAGAAACGAGTGGCTTAACCTTTGCCCAAAGCTCTCAGAAGAGTAGTACCACCTCAGTGTATGGAACACGTAGAAATCTGTTAGTACATTTTGCTGATGATTCCTCTCTATCTGGCCTCTTTCTTGGAGCCTGTTAGACTTGATGGGGTCATTTGGTCAGTTATGTCATAAAGACAGAACATAGTTGCCAAATAGCTGCAGTAATTTCGTGGTGAATATATAATGGCTCTCTAGAAGTTGGCGTCTGTCAATGAAGCTTGGAGTTAATAAAGAAGTTTGCATCTTGAGAAATGTGAAAGTTGTTTCAGCTGAAGCTCAAAGGCTTCCTCAGACCATATAGTCAAACCCAAGGCAAGATGACTGAAGAATTGAAAAGATTTGTTATAATCTTATTAACCCAATCTTGCAGCCCAGCTAAAGCTACTTTAAACTCCTTTTACATTCCTGAAAGAAGACAAAGTAAATAAGTATATCCATGAAAAAGAAGCCATGCTGGCTTAAGAATGAACAACAGAAGCCTGTGGATCAGGAATCCTCCCAGCTTCACTCAGTTCTTCCACTTTCGGTTGGGAACAAAGAGAGTCTTTGTTGGGATGATGCATATTAATAGTCTGTGACAAGTTATAAATACATTGTGGTTGAATGGATTGTTTTTTACAATAGATTCTTGTAGTGTTTCTCTATCAGAATTATATGCATGGATTTTAAACAATCTGAATACATTTTTGGAATTATATCTCTGAAAGTTGACATGATAGGCAATAATGCATATTTAAGATGATACAATGTAAAGTCATTTGGCAAGTCTATGACCCAGTAAGGTAGAAAAGAAAGTATTCTTAATAAAATGATAAAAAATACCCAACTAATTTTTTATTATGAAAGAGATTTGAGAAGTTAAAAACTGTCAATTTCACTCAATTTTTGCTACCTTTTGTGGCTAGAATTTAAAGAAGGAAGAATAGCTGATAGTATCCTGATTTAATATTCTGTGTTTTCAAAATATAATGTCAGTGAAAAAAGATAGTATTGTCATATTTCCTTGACAGTTAACCCACAGTTATATTTTTCTGTAGGGACAATAAAGTTTCCTTCACAATACCCTCTTAGTTTCCCTTTGGAGGAAGCATATTAATGGTTGAAAAGAATACTGTACATCTTTTATTAATTCCTTGTAATTAGTAGGGGATATTTCTAGTGAGACTTATTTGAATCATTTGAAAAAACTTAGATTCTGTAACTCCTCTATAATCTCAGGGAATGACTGCAGTGATCAGTGTTAAGATGATTGCATTTTTTTCCAAGGGAAAAATGTGTGCCTGCAATTTGAATTTTATGACATCCAGAAACCAGAAGACTTTGAATATGAAAACCAATGAAAAAAACATTAAATGAAAACAACTGGTTTTGAGTATTTTCCAGTGACATAATTTCCTGCAAATATGAAAAAAAGAAAAATGCAAAAGTTCTTTTAAATCCTAAATGGTAAAATTTAATTCTGTCCTCTGAATGGAAAAAAAATAATATTTCATAATTAATAAGATTGTGACTAGCATTCCATCAGAAACCTGGTTTTGAGTTCTCTCAAAACATGCCCCTGGCTGAATACTGAGTGTATTAAATGTATATTAAAATGCATGTTACTTGAATGCACCCATGGTGCCATGTGATCTGGATGTCTCTGAATAAACGACCTATTCTCATCATTATTTTTAGTCAACCAATCTCTGTGTCTTCAATAAATCTGATCAGTTTTTCTTACAAGTGATAGAATTACTGAATACACTGACCAGTCTTATGCAACAGAAATAATACCAACTATTTTTTTCAATGTGTTTGGTTACGAGATCTGCCAATGGTTACTTTTCAGTTCAGAAAACACGTAGTCTTTTCATTTTGTATATTGTAATTATTTAAATAGAGCTAATATCCAACCACAGTTTTAATATCTGACAACAAGAGAAGTATGTAACTTGATCACCTTATATTTTTATGGTCATTTTCAGCTGTCCATTTATGTTTAATCATTACCAAGTAAGTAGAGTACTTTTGAGCATATTCTAAAAATAATTGATTTCATTTATGGCCAGTTTTTTCAAAAGTATGTGAAATACCAACCTAAAAGAATTATTACTTACAAGACCCATACATAAAATGTAAAACAGCATCTGTTAAAGGCTTTAATTTTAGTTGCAAGACTGCAAATCTGTTGTGGGGCATTTTAAGATCAATGAAAATTAACATTATATATAAATATATCTATTTATTATTTGGGAAGAAAATGTCCATAATCACTTCAGTACATATTAATGTAATGGTTGGCCTACTCTAAAAACAAAAACAAAACCTCCAAGAATGTTATTTTGTTACTTACTTTGAGGAAAGTGGAAGGGTAAGAGGTTGTTGGCTTATTTTACTTATCTTGTTCTTAACCTGTTGAAAATTTTAGCCCTGTCTGGTAGTATTTAATATTTTAGCTATATTCATGGTCCCCACAGATGTTATAGTAGTTTAAGCTTTTCAGCATGAAATCTAAATTGACTGCTAAGGAAGGACCTACTGAGAACTAGCCTAGACAGACATGCTAGAGTCTCTGCATATGACTGTCTTTTTCCAGACTCTGGGAGTCTTATCCACTCTGGAATCATAAAAAGAAATGTCAAGCTTTCTTCTGGAGAAATATATTAGACTAACTCCTTGAAAACATCGTAGAAACACATAACTTCATGGTTAAGACCTTTGCACAGTGTGTGAGTGGCCTATATTCCTCAACCTCAAGCTACTCAGACCAAGACACTGTGGTCTTTAGAGTGTGCCTGAACCACCTGACTATGATAATCGCCTTGGGCTGACACTGTTCCTCTACATGGCAAAACCTTCAATGTCCACAGGGTTTAAAGAGTGAGAAAGAAGACAAGAAAGCAAGTTCTTTAACCTGGCACTTATGTAGGATATTTTCACAGAGTCATAGAATGGCTTGGATTGGAAGGGACCTTAAAGATTATCTAGTTCCACACCACCCACCATGGACAGAGAAGCCACAGATCTTAAGTACTAGTGCCAGTGCTAGTTCCAGTACTGTAAGGTCTCCCATGGCCTTCTTTTCTTCAGGCTGAACAACCCCAAGTCTCTCAGCCTGTCCTAGTAGGAGAAGTGCTCCAGCCTGCTGATCCAGCCCCCTGTAGCCCTCCAGTATTTTCAAATACTGTTTACCAGTCCTTGCTTCCAGGTTTCTTTGCACTATCCAGTTGCATTCTATCCAATGACCTTATAAAAGATGAGCATTGCTGTAATGGCATTTTAGAGTACTATAGGAGTTTTCAGAGAATTACAGACTGAGAGCTGTAAAAATAAGTTTCATGTAAGGGAATTATGAACAGACTTGTGAATGAAATATGATCAACTCATCAGAAATGAAGATCCTGAATAAATGGAAAAACCAAAACCAAAACTGACAGTTTAAGGGCTTATCCCTAAAATACATGAACAGTTCTTACAGACTAAGTGTTCAAAATTAACTGAGGAAGAGCCACTTTGACTTTGTGCCTTGTTTTTAAAATACACCAAAAACCAGTTTGCATATGAGAGTCTGTCTGAGACAGAAGACTAGTTTATTAATTAAATAACCTATTTTTTTTAACTTGGTATTTGATTAATTTCTAAAAATTGCAAAAGCTCAGCTAATGTACAATAAGTTTTCTTTTTCTATATCAAAATAGTTTAATAACTATGAAATTCTGTATTTTCTGTTGGCAATTATGCATTAATACAGATTTGGTTAAGAATGAGTTTGGATTGATATAAAACTTGCCTTAGAAACTTGGTCATGCTCACAATAGCTTTTGAGGGAAGTGCAGCAGTGTTCTGAAGGCTGGTAAAAAAACATTTTTGGCACTTTTTTTCCTGCTATTGGCATACTGAATGCTTTAACAAATTGGTGATATTTTTACAATGTTTTTGTTTTAGCATGAAAAATTAAGAGAGATTGTAAATTGCTTTTCAATTGTTCATTTACATGGGAATTGCAGTGTGCAATTACTTTCACCATTTTGGATCCATTTGCCTCTTATAAAAACATATTTATTTTCTGGCAGATTTTTTTGGCCGGTGTGTGTTTGGGGTTTGTTTTGTTTTTGTTTTTTTTTTTTTTTTTTTTTTTTTTTTAATGCTGAAGACTGTCACTTCTTTCGGATCTTAGTTATGACCTACAGGGCATGTGGTTCCTTTGACATGAAGTTTATTTTTCTAAACCCACAGCTTGATATTCTAGCACTTAATTTCAGAATGCAGCTTAAATCACAGAAACCATAATATGTCAAATGATCCTACACTTGCAGGGGAAAACAGTAAGTAATGAAAAAGCTATGATTGCTTTTCTGTCCCTCCAAATGACAGTTATCACCTCAGTGACCTGCTCCGGGCAGACCCATCTAAACATGACACACTAAGGGATAACGTCATCTAACAGGGTAGTTATAAAAATCAATACAAAACCCATTTCAAAGATACTGTGTGTAAGAATCCTGGTGTAACGTTTATTTATTGAATAGGCCTGAGGAAAAAACCAACAACTTTCTGATATATATGCTTTACCTCCCAAGCAAAGGAATTCTGTAGGTAAGCAATAATTGTATTTTTCAATCTATTATTCAGTCTTGCCAAAGCCCAGCCCAGAATCTAATATGTGGATGACTGCTATAACTCAGTTATGAAACCTAAGCAGAGCTCTAATGCATCTGTAATGCAAAAGGAACATAACAAGACAATTGACTGTACTTCTTTTAGTTGTGGAGTAGCTGTCTGTGTTTGTGCAGAGATGAACAAAAACGGAGGGAGACTGTTATATGGTATTTTTCACTGAAGGATTAGGAGTATTCTGTCCTTATCTTCACTCATGAATATCGAAGGTATGGTTACATAATTGAAACCACTGCAGTCTCACAACTGACTGAAAATAGGTTTCTATTGTTTGCTTTTTCAAATGACAATAATGCTGAAGCCTTGAGCAATTTAATCCAGTTATATCCCATATACAAGGTATGCAGTTTGATTGGCTAAAAAGTCAGTTAAAAAAAGCTAGTAATTATTTTCCTTATCTTTATCAAACTATTTTCAAATTTTTATGACCTTTATTCCTCTCAGCAAGTAAATAATAGATATAGTATTTATCTTCAGTTTTGATTTCTTACAAAAAGATACAGTATAACTTGATAGTTTTAAAAAATATCATAAAGATCATATTGCTGGACATCAATGTGAAAACATGTTTATGTTTGAGAAAATATATGGTTTTAGCAAATACTGGGGTTTTTTTTTTTGTGTTGACTTTTGTCATCAACATTTTGTTTTGTAATATAATGTGGGATCTTGCTTACCTTCACACTTAACATAATTCTGGCAATTCCCCACTCATACTGAGAAGTGACTGATCACTCAAATTGTCTCACTGAAACCATCTTGCAGACTTTGAAACAGAAACGTAAGGGGAGGATTAAGGAAGCAATGTGACAATTTCTAGGGCCACTCAGAAAAGTGCAATGAAAATCTAGGCTTTCTGGTATACAGAAGTTGCCCTTCCAAAGTAGGAAAACATCCAGTCATCCATCTGCAGACCTAAAATATCACTACAATTCAGAAATGAATGTCTCTGATAGTTGAATTTGAATGGGAATGTTCGTAAATGTTAGCTACATTTTTTTCTGAAGAGTTGATCTGCTAAAGAGCTGGTCTGACGTTCTTTATAACCCTCCCAAAAACCAAGCAGTTTGCTGAACCATTTCTACTTTTCATTCCTTGCTGTAGGTCAGCTGCCATATTGCATACAGAATGAAACTTGGCATCTAAAATAAAAGTTACTGAAGCAAACTTTCCTGTGAAACATGGCCGGTGTTCTCTTCCTGAGTAAACCGTGCCTTAATTCCATACTGCGTTTCCTGCAAAGATACGAACTGCTTAGATAATTTGTGTGCCTTGGGCCTTTGTATTCAATTCAGTCTGAGAAGGTCTGAAAAAAACCCAACTCTTAGAATACAGCATCCCTTCCAAAGTATATCCAAGTGTGGAAGAAAAGGTCTGTGACAGTCTGTGTATACGCCATACAAATGCCGTACAGAAAGATACTATTTTAATTCTTTCTAGTGTACTTTATTAATTGGCACAACAGACTCTTTTGAAGTTTGTTTGTTTGTTTTTTTTAATAGTAGTGTTTTAATGTTCATCTGGTACATATTCAAGTTATGTCATGGAAAACCAGAGCCCTAATGCAATTGGCAGGGTATATCTAATACTGGGACATGTGAAGATGTATCTCATTAACAGGTGCTAATGAGGGGCAGGAGAAGACTTTCTTTGAGAACATGAATAATATCTGATTTTTCTTTACAAAAGTAAAACTAGGAGAAGGGAGAAATTCCATTGCCAATGATCATTGACTTGGAAACAGCAACTAACAGTGCCCTTCAGCTTAATGGCTGCTCTGTGGAGCTCGATTGCTTATGTTGCCCAGTTACAGATGTTGATATACATTTTTTCTGGTTTAGAAATAGTGATTGCTTGCTTTCATGTTCCAGTCCTTTGTTCAAAGCAGTATATAACTGCCAGCAAAATCTTGAGCATAAGCCATGGGCAGGGTGGGGGTAGGTGCCTCAGGACACTGACATTATATGTGAGAAGTGATCTTTCTAGCTTGCCATGTTTGCTGTCCTAAAGGTAGATACCTGAAAACATCATAGGATGGGACATTTGTTTTCCTGAATAATAGTTAGATATCTCTATTGGAACAGGGAGGGCCCATCTGGTGTTGAAGGTGCATTTAATTAGTGCATAAAGTTTCTCTTCAAGCAATTAAAACTAGAATTTTGGGTTCATGAGGTCTTCATATTAATAAAACTCTTATGAATAAAGGATTACGGCAGTGTGCTTGCTGAAATGTCTTAAACCACAAATATCCAGCTGGAAATGATGTTTGGAAAAGCTGTTTTCAGGCTGTACCAAATTATGAGGTCAAGAGAAGAGTCATTATTGTGAAAGTGCAGTTAATGCAAAACCAATCACAGTTGGTTTTTATAGCTGATGTCTCAAAACCCCTTGAAGGAACAGGGTCAAGAAAAAACTTTAGCAGCTGTTTTTTGTGATGTGTCAGTGTGTCCTTTGAGAAGAGTAAATTGCTTTATAGGAATAAGCAGGGACAGTGGCAGATGCTGCTTAAGACAAGGAGTATTGCTTTAGAAAAACTCCTCTGTAGTCCTTCTGCGCTACTGTAAAAGAGAAGCTTCTTGTTGTACAGAAAACTGTCTTGAGTAACCTCTCTCCTGAACCTCTCTCACCTTGGCTGTAACCAAAAGTCCTAATCGAAATTCCAAGATACGCACTGATGACTGGAGGCACAGGCTGCTTAACAGATCTGCATTCATCCTTTGAAATAACTCACCAGAAGTAAAGTAGTATAATAGTCTTGACTTTGAGGTGGATATTGTCTAATGAAGTGACACCAGGTTTGAGGAAGAACAGTTTTGGTTTCACCTGCAAATTGCTTTATGAAGTCTAAATGTTCTTGGAGCACCTTAACAATGTCAGAGGGGCGGCATGATAGTCAGATTTTGAAAACTGGAGTTCTTTTTATTTGCCAAGATGGCATCATTTGTTTCCACAAAGCTTTTGAGGGGAACACTTGGGAGAAAAATTGTGAACTCTAAATAGTGTTGACCTTTTCAGAGAAAAAATTTCACCAAAACTTCACCAAAGAGACTGTACATTTCTCCAGATATGCAGTCAGATGCTACAACTGTCAGGTTACTGTGAAGCATAAGGGTTTAAGGGGAACAATTGCAATTGTACAACTGAAACACTGACATGGAACAACTTGGAAAACTGCATGTCCAAGAGATCAAATTGCGGCAATATTAAAACTCCCTTTCTGTTCTTATTGAAGTTGAGCTGAACCTTGCCTCCTTGGGTGTTATTCTTTAACTTGATCTCATTATTGAATTGTTGTCTTATTTTGGCATAATATTGTTGCCTTTGATCAAAATATGAAGGGGATGCCATACTTGCTGGAGCTCTCACATCTTTTTTATAATAAGCCTTTTGATTTCTATATATATTAGTATTAGAGTGTTTGTATCATAAGACACATTGCAGAAAACACAGAGAATATTAGAAATTTGAGAAGGCATTCCTAGTTTTCATCTTTTTGTAAAGATAGTCCGTACTAAATTCTTCCTCCTAAGCCAAGCATTCTGTTCTCTGTCCCCTCTCTTCCTGTACATTTTCTTTCTTTCCTCTCAGTTACTTCTGAATTTTCGCATGCCCATGCACACATACACTCTGACCCTCAAGAAAGTATAATGTGGCTCTTAAGGATCTAGTTAATTTCTTTCCATCAAACACTGTTAAGTATTTAACCATATCATACCTCAGTCATATCCTGAAAAGTGTTGCAAAAATATTAAGCACCACGCTTATAGTCAAAATAACAACCACATTGTTTCACAGGACTGGCCAGCTCTGCATGACTACAGTGAAGCCAGTGTCATTTCCTGGGAAGTATGTCAAGATATCTGCAAAACATGTCCAATTAAACAAAGGGGAGAAGCAACTGCAGCACATATGGAAAGCCCAGGATGTCCTTAACCAGAAGTAGACAATCAACCAGTAAAATTAAAACTAGTTGCATTAAGACATGTGAAGATAGTTTCCATATCAATATTTCTCGTGAGGGAACATCTTGAGATTTTTCCAGTATGATAATGAGCATCTGGCTCACATTCATAAACCACAGTGTGTGTTTGCACTTTTGACTTTATTAGTTGAAAAGGAGGTGATATTCTACAAATAAGGTGAATAGCCTGATTAAACTGATCACAAAGTATTTTCCCTCTGTAGTTTTAGCTGCTGTTTAGTGGACCTTTGCATTTTTGAAAGGCAAAATTGGGTCCAGATCAGCCATGATCACGTAGGGCAGGAGGGATGTGAGAGGACTATGCATTTGAATGACAGGTCAGTGTCATGTGAACTGAAGCATGCAAACTGCATTAGGCCATGGTAATCATGGGGAAGAGATTCAACTCCCTTTGTTTTCTCTTTTCACCCAATAAATTCATGCTTGAAAAATGTCAGCCAGATTTTTTAGCTCTATAGGTATTTTAATGCACTTGTGAATTTTTGATCTAGTTAAAGGTATATGCAGAATGTTACAGTCTTCTGTGTATTACCAGCATAGCTGAGCTTGGGTAACATAATATCTTCATATTGCACAGCAGTATTTTATATTAGCCTTTTCAGAAATTAGAATCGACCAAGTCAGATCAGGTAATAATATTAAGTACACAGTATCTTGAGGGAAACTCAATCAAACCCAACCAAACTTTTCATAAGGCATCACAAATCATCCTGTATTAGCATCACATGGATTATTTATGAAAATGCTGTTGCTTGCCTGACAACCTAGGTGACATTACCTCTGGAGGATGAGCATCACCATAGCAAAACAGACATGTCACCATTAGACATTAGTCTACTGTAACTAATTTATAAGGCTGTCCTGTAATTTGTTTTGATCAGGCAGCCTGAATATAGTTGAAGGGGATGAAAGGGAGGAGGGAGTGCAGGAAGGCAGGAGAGAGAAAGAAAATCCAGTATTATTATTAACTAGAGAATTCAAAACTGTAAAGAATAAAACAGGAAAATGTGTAGCTTTTTTTTCCTTTTTTTTATTTCCACAACTTCTCTCTTTACAAATAGGCCTAGCTCAAAACCTCTAATACAAGGTTTCTCTCTTAGTTGTGGAATTTTTCCCAAAGTTTTTCTAACTATGCTTTCTATGCTTTAAATTTGTTCAAGATGCTATATATGATAACCATCCCCCTCCTTGCAGTTCTTTTTTTTAAAAAAAGTATAGATATTCTCTAAAAGTGACTGTGAAAATGTCACCAGAGTTAATCAAGTTACTGTAAAAGTCATATCAAGTTTGTCTGTCAGAAAGAAAAAGGCTTACAAGCCAAGGCAAACATGGGAAAGTTAAGCTTTGAGCTGTGTCCCTTCTGACTTAGCAAATTCTTCAGTAGAATATTGCAACTTAAGTCATCTTTTCTAATGCTGAAATGCTAATAAACAAAATTAAATAGGGAAGACAGAATCGATGGGCCATGCATGAATACGAAATAGTGAGCATTTCTCCAGCTATAATTGATAACTGCTAAAAAGAGATGAGAAGGTGCCATAACTACGTAATAACATCTGTGATTGTAAATGACCCTGAGAGGATCTAAGTTAGTATAGACCCTGCTTGTGCCTGTGTTGGGATACAAAGCATTCTTTTGGGCTGGCTCCATCTTATATCTCAGTTGCGAAAAAACATATTTTCCCTAGTGAAACAAAGATCACTGTTCTAAAAGGAAAGGCATGTGTTCCAAGTCAGGGCAATGAAGGAGGATATCAATGGGTTAGGAAAATTATGAAATTATTAATCTTTAAAATTCCTCAGAAAAGGGGACTAAAGATTTCTAAAGTGTTCCAAAGAAATTTGTTCTGTAGTTTGAGGAGATGCTGCAGTCGACACGGAGACTGACAATTTTGGAGCCAGCAGTACTCTGTTTAGCTGTAGTAATAGAAACCAAAGAGTCCAATCTTCCTTTTTTTTAGGCAACATCCACAACTTTTCTTCTTTTCTTCAATTTTCTTTCATAATATCACAGTTGCAGAGTAACCAATATTATAGTATTATATTGCTATTAATTCAAGTGTTGGAAGTAGACAGTTAACAGAAAAGCATAAGTGAGCTTTGCTTTGTATTTGGAAACAAGTGCTGTTAGGAATAATAGATGGAAGAAAGGGATCTCTTATTTGGAAGATTTCTCCCTCTTCTTGTGACCAGACATGTCAACTTTGTTAACATTTTTGTTTTAAAGATTCCCATCAAAATTTTCCTCTCCTCTCCCCCAACCTTTACCAGACATTGTGCAAACCTAAAGGAAAAAGTGCTTCCGTCAGAATGTCTAATAGAAAAATGACATAGAACATAATAGGGATGAAAGATGGGGGGATAAAAAAGTATGAAGAACAAGGCCTGCTTATATTAATTAGATTTACTTTTTTCCCTTCTCTTGTGGCTGTTCTGATGAACTCAGGAGGAAAGCAAGACAAATCCATGGGCATAATTTGTCTGGTGGTAATGTGAGCTTTTGTTCTATAATCACATGATAATGATTTCTTTTCCTATTTTTACCTGCTAGGGACTCACTTTCCTGCTGTGGTCTCTGGCTCCTAAAAACATGTCCGGCTGTGTCTCAGCTATTTAAAATCTTGATAGGCATATTTGAAAGCAAAAGAAAGGGGCTAAAAAGGAGAAAGGCTACATTAGCCCTTTGAGCAGTTTTAGAAAGTATTTAAATAGTACTACAAATTTCCACCAACTACTAGGAAAGGATATGTTTCCATCCAAGTGACTTAGCGTTATTTTATTTGTTGGAGCAAACCAGTTTTTCTGGCAAGTTGTTTCTTGATTTTGATAGGTTGAGTTTTTTTCAGTCCCAAGTGAAATATTCTTCAGTCCTCCCAGTGAACGGTTGGCATCACTGGGAATGATGCAGTGTTTTCTTCTAGTTTTTTTCTCTGATTACTTAGGTATTCAAACTACACAGCAGCATAGTGTAAGTTTGTTTTCTCCCTGCCCCTTCAACTTCTTAAATTCTTGTTTACTTGCAGAACATTTTTTATTGTATATCAGTCAAATTCTTAAAAAAAACAAATGAAAAACCAAACTAGAAATATCTCCTCTACAGTTATCATCTATAGCTCCTCTATAATATCAATTAAATTCTACAGCAAGAAGAAATTAATATTGCCATTGAGTCCTGTATGGGCAGCCCTTCTGGAATATCTATTATGAAAATACTAAAAATTCAAGACATCTTTTCTTAGCTCAGTTAATGACACAATTCAGCAGGTTTTTCTGTATATTGCACACAAAGTAACATTGTTCCCAGCTAGTTATTGCCCATAGTGATTCTAAAATCCAAGTTTAACATGTACTTTTCAAACAATCCAGTGTTCAGATATCTCTAAGTATATCAAGTTAGGACTTATCCCTGGTGAATATATTTACTCTTTAAAGAATATTATTGCATGGCATCACCATTCTAAAGTGACCTTTACATTGCACAGAATGCAGATAGTAGCAGCAACAATATACCTCCTCATATACATACATTTCTGGTTTAGCAGTTTTCTTGATTTTCCTCATATACTGAACTTTCATTGTCACAGCTTGTAAAACTTTAACATAAACCAAAAACATCCTTCAGTAAAACATTTACCTTTATGGGGACACATCTTTGGTGCAAGCTTTCACATGCAGAATTCTAATTCTGTGCATCGTTATCTGGTGTTTATACACAGTAGCATATATAAATACACATGCATACAATATTCTTTTTAATCTTGTACCCAAAACTTCAGGAAAGCAAAAGTGTACCTACACTGTACATAGCAAAATTAAATTAGTCTTCACAAAACTCCATGATGTTGCCGTGAGATTGATTTCAGCCAATAATTGAAATATTTTGCTGGGTATTGCTTCAGCTTGAAGTCCACATATAATATCAGAAACCTAGTAATACTTTTACAGGTCTTATTATTTTCCTTTCCCTAATAGGAAGATGCTCTACTGCTTTTTGTGCCAATTTTTACAGCAAATTTAAATAAAAATGTAAGTTCCTTATGCTACATAAGTTGTGTTCATTGTATTTAAGTCTGTAGTAAAATTTCTGATTTATTAAAATACTGGATTGTAGGAAATTTATGTAGAAGTGCTGGGGGTCACAGCAAGGTTGAAGAATGCAAACAGTATGCTCAGAAAAGCTCTTTAATTAATTTTGATAAAGCCACTTGTAGCATGCTATAATTAGCATTTTGAGAAAGAAATTATCAGACTCCTGTTTATGAAAGATCTCTTGAACTTGAGGTGTTCGCAATGTGAGAAGGACTAGAAATGTTTAGCAGCACTAGGACATGAAAGTTCTGCTTCGTTTAGGGTACAGTTTAATAGAAGACACTGTCAGAATGATTCCTTCCACAAATAGGAGCTAGTATGTTTGTCTTTAATTGGAGGCCCTTTCCTAAAACTCCCAAAATAACATTTCTTGCAAAAAGATGTATTATCAAAGTAATTTCACTAATGAACCAATTTTACAAGTATCGACCCAAGGAGAACTTGTGACTAATAAAAATGCTTATGGAGAGTTTTTTTTTTTGTTTTACTTATGATAAGCCTGTAAGTTTGGAAGATGAGTAACAACATTAATACAGATGTTGGGTTATTTGAAAGCTAAGCTTTTTGTGCTGTTCATTATCAGACCTGACTAAATCTTTCAGAACATAGGATTCTTGTTTATTTTTCTCTATTTCAGTTAGCTGCACAGTGAGCTGCAGAATATCTCCTCTTACAGAAGATACAGGTTTGTGACAAGAAAACTGCAAATCGTGTTTGTTTAAGACATGTATGTCACAAAGTATCTAGGATTTGACATTCAGTTTAATGCAGGAATTCTGAAACCGGTTTGTCATTTACCCCATTAGAGGGACATGAGCAGTTCCTCTGTCCAAGGCATTGATTTGTGAGCAGACATCTCCAAGATTCTATGCTTGTGGATGTAACTACGATTAACTAGTTAGGAAACCTTTCATTAGAATCATCTGGTGGAAATTCTCTTTGCATCCTTATAGGTAAACTGGTGCAAGTGACTTATGACCCAATGCTTAGAAAGCTGTCACTGGTTTCATGGCTTTACTTCATGAAGTGAGGCAGCATAAGGCCTGCTGGGAATATTGTCCTTGATTCTGCTGTGATTCTCTCAAGTGGGAAAAAAATAAAATAAAATGTTTATCTTGTGTCCTTAATTTAGACATTTTTGGTAGTTCTTCAGCATCTTTAATGTTTTGAAATTCTTCTGATCCCCTAAATGTCAAAGGCTGGGAAATAATTAATCCTACTTCAGAGGTGTCTTTCTCAAAATAATGCTAGAAAAATGAGGAGTTAAACCAAAACAATGAAGACAAGATGGTCAAATTACTAAGGAATAAAATACACAAAACGAAACCAAAGACAAGACTGTTGTACCTCAATGGAACTTTATTATTTTTTCTAACTCATTGTTGCATGTAGGACCTTGGAGGTAATAATCTGGGCTGCGCTGTTCCTCTACATGTTCCCCTATATGCCTCAGTTACTATTAAAAGGGTACCCAGGCCAAAAGAGCATAAAGTGCATAAATATTCTTTACAAGTAAAACTTGTATCTGTAAAATTGCTGCCATTATTCAATTGGAGTCACAAAATGGAGCAGTTTCTTAGTGTCTGGCTGGGCAAATCTATTTCTGGAATAAAACACACCTTCACATTTTGAGCATCCCTCCCTTCACTCCCTCTTTTGTTCACATCTGCAAAAGTATAGGAACTTACAGTACAGGAACTATGACTTTCCAGGGAGGCAAAATATATTTCTAAAACTGCATATGCTCCACTTTCTTCAGCTGAAAAATTTGGGTAAAAACATTTCTGAATCCAAAAGAGTGCTGTTAGATAATACCTAATAAAACAATGTCATGAAGTCCTTTTTTTTTAAGGTGTTGGAGAAAAATGGTAACAAAATATTATTATTTATTAATCAAATAACCAATTATTTATTCATCAAAGGAAATGAACACAGGGCTCCTGTTACCTACATCATGTCTTAAATCTCTGTTTCATATTCTGGTATTTGTAATTAAGAAAGTGAATATTACTGGTTTGTCTAGGAAATGAAAAAATGCCTCATTGCAAAAATGTAACAAAATTATAATATTCACTGTTGAAATGATGCAGGATGAAAATTTGAATTCGGTGCAAACCATCATGGATCTCATATTGATGACGATATGCAAAATCTTATATAAAGTGACTTTCAAGACAAACCTTCCTTTTTGTCAACACTAATGCATTTATACCTTATTCTACCTGGAATAGATTCTGTGGTGTCAAAAAGCCTTTCAGCTCAGGGTGCAATTTTCCTTTTAGTTGTGACATTAATTTTGTAGATTGTTTGTATTTGCTTTATCTGGCTGTCTCTTTTCATGAAATTTGGAGGAATTTAACCTTTGAGACCTTAACATCTGAGCTGTATTTGACTGAAATTGGCCAATTGGTTCAAAAGTTATTGTAAAGGGAGGGACAATTGTTTGCCAGATGTACAAACAGACAAGGTAGTCATACAGGCTCATTTTCTAAGAAGTGCAACTCAACTAATTTTCTAAGAAGTGCACTGAAAAACACTGACTAGTTATTAAGTTGTTGGTTTGTGTCATACCTATTCTTTCTGGCTCCTTTTTTTTGTTTTCCCCAGATAGGAGATGTATACGTTCAGTTTGTCTGACATGAAACAAAAAAGTGTTGATTATTAAGTGTGAGTTTTTCCTGTTTGCTATACTACTGTAAATGTAGCTGCAAAACAACTTCAAAACACAGAAAATGCTCGGGACAACACATCACCAGGTTGATTATTTTTCCAACCTAAATGATTTTATGATTCTATGATTGCAAATGCTGGCACTGCTAAATCAAGAGATATGTATAAAAAAAAAATTAGATTCCAGTTTCAAAATTAACATAGAGGAAAAGAAAACACATAAGTAACTTGAGCAATTGAGGGATGGAAAGCTGCAGCCCAAAGACATTGACCAATTCTCAGTTCCCAGATAATTAAAATGAAGTAGACAAGAAGTGATTTCTTTATCTGCTGAGGTCTCCTATGCAGGCAGCTGGTCCAATAGACTGACAGAAACAAAATATTATCTGTCTGCTATATCCCTGTTCTTTTTAGATATTGATCCAACATCGAGAAATGAAACCTACGTAGTGAGGGCTCCTACTTTTATGAAAAGTGCAGTCCCTACCAGAGAAGCTAAGGTGGCAGAATGTACATTGGTGTGTTTTGAAGTCCTCCCCGAGGGCAAATCAATGGAACTAAACAAGTCTAAGGTAAGACCAATGACTTTTTGAAAAACAGATCTGTTAATGATGAGGCAGACAGAGCGTATAGGGATTAATCTTAATAATCACCTTATCTATATTCAAGTGATAAACTTGCTAACTGTGCATAAGATGAGAGCACAGAGTTATTTCTATTATGCAATCTAATTCTTATTACCATCTGATTCTTATTATTTAACCTATTATTTATGTGGGTTAGAATCTTTACGTTGCCTCATAGCAGTTTTTCATTTCATTGACATCTTTTAGACCATTTGGAAATCTGGAGAGATTATATTTCCCAGATTTCCTTATGCTTATTACAGAATTACAGGTTTGGAAGGTTAGGTTTGGAAGGGACCCCTGGAGATCACCTAGTCCAACCCCTCTGCCAAGGCAAGCTCACCTAGAGCAGGTTGCACAGGAATGCATCCAGGTGGGTTTGGATCGTCTCCAGAGAGGGAGAGTCCACAACCTCACTGGGCAGCCTGTTTGAGTGCTCTGCCACCCTCAATGCAAAGAAGTTCTTCCTCATGTTGAGGTGAAACTTCTGCTTTAGTTTATGGCCATTGCTCCTTGTCCTGTCACTGGGCAGCACTGAGAAGAGTCTGACACCATCCTCTTGACACCCGCCTTTGAGATATTTGTATGCATTAATGAGATCCCCTCTCAGCCTTCACTTCTCTGGACTAAATAGGCCCAGCTGCTGTAGTTTCTCCTCATAAAAGAGATGTTCCAGACCCCTAATCATCTTTGTGGCCCTCTGCTGGACCCTCTCCAGTAGTTCCTTGTCTTTCTTGTACTGAGAAGCCCAGAACTGGACCCAGTACTCCAGATGTGTCCTCACCAGTACTGAGTAATGATATGTGATCATCTGTGTTCTTGTGAATGACTCCAATAGTTTTGTGAAGCAGGACTTCAGACCTAAGTTTGTTGAACTCTGCAGCATGTATCAGATCACCCTGAAGAGAAAGCTTTCATTTGTTTCTTTTGTTCCACATTCTTCCAGAAGTTCAGCATCAAGATCCTTCAATAAGTCCTGCATAGAAAAGGGAGTATTTTGGAGAATCCTTCCTATGCTTGTCTACAGGGAAAACAGATGGAAAACATTTTCCGAGTTTTCCTACAATAACTTTATCTTCTCTGACCATTCGTTCTGTGTTTGGTTACTTACTGGCTCTACAGGTGCTTTGGTAAGCCAAGTTTCCTGCTCCTGATGTGTTTAAAATAGGGTTTATTAATTTTATGTCTCGTGGATGTTGTTCTTCAGGCTTTTTCTTCTCTGCCTTTGTGTTTTTAATTTTCATCTGTTGGGTTCAGTATAGCGTCTTAAGTCTTCACAGAAGTCTGTCATACTACTGAAAGAATTCATATGAGTTTCAGTTCTACAAAGACAAATGCTCCAAATGCAAATGCATACCTTTCCTGCTACTGTGGAAAAGAGGTAGATGAAAACTGCTGCAAGAAAAATACAAACTTTCCTCCACTAACACCTCAGAATTATGGGTAAGAAACTGGTATTTTTGTAGCTGAGGAGCAATGACTGATTAATTAGTATTCTTATATTGGGGAAAAGCTGGATGGAGTTGATTACTGGGCTATAAGAACTCTTGCTGTGTGAACCAGAACAATTACATTTTGGACACTTGACACCTCCGTAGTTGTGACAGAAGCTGTGGAGGGTAAGAAGACATTAAAAATCTAAATGACAGATCCAACACAGTCTCGCATTTAATCATGGCTTAAGTCAACCTTTTGACTTTAAATGTCTCATTCATGATTTTGAAATTTTAACGTTGGCAACTCTGGTATTTTCATGTTTGAAATGATATAGTCTTAAAATTTTTTCTGGTTTACCGAAGTTTCTACCATGACCTTCAGGGCTGTGCTGACATATGTACTTAATTGACAGTGCAAGGAGGGAAAAACTGTATCTGGTCCTAGAAACTATTTAAATATTATTTGGTTGTTTTTGTTTTTCTGTTGGTTTGTTCTCTTTTTAAATGTTTCTTCTTTAATTACTTTCTATTTCTGTATATGCTGAATGTTTTTTAATTCTTGTCATAATGCAGTGCCAAATTCATAACTGTGGGTAGGTTTAACAATTATTTTTTTCACTGTTGATTGTAGTTAGCTATGACCAGTTTTCATTATTTTAAATACAATTAATAAACTATAACATAAAGAATTAACTTTTTTTTTTTTGTCTACTATCAAAACCCTATGAAAAGGCTTTGGGAAAACACAAGGGGGAGCACAAGGCAGGTCAAAAAATGTCTTTCATTGGCATATATTATTGTGAGACAATGAAATCTGAATATTGCCTATCCTGATCTCCACTGGGATCCTTGAGTCCACAGAATGATCCTAATTGAATTTTCCCTGCCTAAATGGAGTATGCCCTATTGTGAACCTGCTTTGAGCATGATGACAGGAAGGAACGTCTCAGAGCATCACTTCTATGAGAGCCAGGGCCTTCCTTCTATTACCTCTATTATCTAAACAAATAGCCTTGGACAAATCAATTTACATTAATCCAACCTGATGGTTTAAACCTCTCTCCTTTCCTTTAAAATGTCTCAATCAAGTTTCAAGTGAAATTTCTTGAACATTTATCTCTTAAAATGCATCTGTGTATTCCAACAAAAATCTGTAATATTTTTTTTAAAAATATAGATATGTTTAAAAGGGTAAAGGAATATATAGGTCATAGCAAGTTCTTCCTGCTTTGTAACACCAAGTACAGAATCCCCTAGGTACACTTATATTTTTATTTATGCTAAAATAAGTTCGTTAGTGAGATTAATCTTAGATTTTTACTGTTTTCTTCTTTTATTCATCATGTGAAAAACTTAGTGTTTCAACATTTTATTGTATAAAATTAAAAATCTGATCTCTCATTGAGCTTCAGTCACGTTCACTGCGATAATCACACGGGATTATTTCTCTATGATGCTTCCTATGTAAATGCACTTGAAATACATAGCAGTATGAACAATGGTTATTTAAATTTATGGGGAAGTTTTTTGAAACTTAAAAAATGTCATTCCTTCAATAGCTCATATGACACTTTCACGTCTTGCTCTTCTTTTAGTCTATAAAGGATTTTATCTAGAAAATAATCTAATTTAGTTTTCTCTTGTTTTGAAAATTACAGATCAGTGCAAGATTATTTTCACACGTCCTGAGTTAATCCATAATCCTGTGTTTGTGTAATAATTCTAGTGTTTTGTGGAAGTTATATAGCTTTATGCATAGGAATAGCCCTGTTGTCCACTTAAGCTCTTGTGTATTGACTATTTTCGCTGGTTTTTTTTCTGATTTCATGTTCAATGAGTAGAGACTAGGCACTGAAAAGGGATGCTAGGTGAAGCATTTAAGAATTAACATATTTGATGAACAATGAAATCACTATTTAAAATTTTTTAAATATATCAAATCCTATTCTTAATGTTTCTATGTCCTGAAGTATTGGTACTCAAGATATGAGTTACTAATCATACATCTTGCTCTTTGCCTTTGCCAATATTCTGATATTCTAATATTCTGAGGAATGATAAGCTACTTGAATAATACCCTTTTATATTCTCCTACTTTTTGTTTTCATCTTGTTATTCCATAAAGTTTCTAGGATAACAGTGCAAATAGTTTCAATTCTCAAATTCCAGTAGAGATTTGGGTTTAGATACACTGACTTGAAAAGAAAAAAAATTGTTTGTAATGAAAATTAACTTTACACCTAGGAAAGGTATTAGAAAAAAATCAGCCCATTGACTAAGCACATTATATGCAGGTTATAAGACAATGCACAACACAGTATTTTGAAGACTTTATCTTTCTGATTTTTGTGGCTAGGGCTTCATGAGTAGCCAGAATTGTTAAGGTCACACACACACACACACTCATCCACCACAGGCAGGAACAACTTTCAATAGATTAGGTTGCTCAAAGCCTCATCCAGTGTGGCCCAGGGATAGGGCATTCAAACTTTTTCTGGAAAACCTGTTCTAGTGTCTTACCTTTTAGGTGCTGAAAGGCTGCTATAAGGTTTCCCCAGAGCCTTCTCTTCTCCCGCCTGAACAACCCCAGCTCACTCTGCCTTTGTTCATAGGAGAGGTGTTAGAGCCTTCTGACTGTTTTTGTTGTCGTGCTCTGGACCCACATGGTTGTCTTATACTTCTTAAGTTAGACCAATGAAATTGTGGCCTTATCACAAATATCTTTGCTGAGACAGAAGAAGTTCAAAGATTTTCTAAAATGTGAAAAATTGATTCTGTCATTGCAGTGTTTGTACTCTTACATCACTTTTTATCACTCCTGCAAGAGGAAGTATTCTTCAGTTAAAACCAAGGGAGTCATGGTTGAAATTTTCATATTAGCTTCAAGTTTTTCTTTTCTCCTTAGTCAGTTTAGCTCTCATTACATTTTGTCAGAGCAACATTAGGATGCTCTTCAGTGACCCTTTTTCCCTATCCTCAAGCACTGATTTTGTATTGCATGGGGCAATCAGCAACCCAAATACATTTGGGTATAATTGTTCTGCTACAAAGACAAACCTTGAAAATCCTACTGAAATCCTTTCAGAAATATCTCAGTAGTCAGAGACAATGCATGGAGTGAGAAACGTCCAATCTAGTTGAACTGTGATCACTTTGCCCTCACCTGGCTTGGTGCTGCTATAGTTCAATAGCTTCATATATAGCTTGCTCTAGTAGTTCTGCACAGCCTTTCAGACTGCAGTACAGGCATTAGCCAATATTATTATCATAAAACCCTCAGCTGATTCCTTTGTGCTGCACTCAAGTCTCTATAGGGAAATTTTTATCACTTTCCTCACATTTTAATTGTATTCATTCTACAGCTGGTAGCAAGATGTCCAAACCAATGACATGACTTGACAAGCCTTTCAAAAGATTGAAGTGACTGGTTGACTGTATCTATTGGTGTGAGAGAGAAAAAAAGGAGAATAAATGAGATGAAAAAGTAAAAAGTTTCTTCCCATGCACTTTTCTCCCAAGTAAAGCAAAAAGGTGAAGATGGTATAACCTTTCCAGCCTGCTACCTGTTTATGCAGTAAATCTATACCAGTAGGAGATTTATTACTTTAACTGTGGTCATGTGTATAGGATGATATGGTTAGTCTCAGAACATATTTATTCATCTAATGGAGTGATTTATTGGAAATGTCTGATAACCAAATTTTGTAGTTTAGATATTTTTTCCTTAATATTAACAGTTTTTCTCTGTCTTAAAAAGATATCTCTGTAGACCCAGATAACAAAAAAAAAACCTCTTTAGCTGGATGACATAATTTGGCAATCAGCAAATTAGAACAGCATGTAGCTTCTGATGAAAAAAATACTAAATGTGTGTCTCGTAACTCTGCTGCTGAGGTTTAGTTAAATACATAACCTTTATTTGAACTTATCTCATTAATCATAGGCAAAAATGTAGCTATTTCACGTATGGCACTATGGAAAAAGATAGCATGGTCCTTTACCACTGTGGAGTGCTCACTCCCCAAAGAAGAAAGATAATTCCTGTAGGGAAAGTTGAAAAGGCACAGGTTAAATACCCACACTGGCTTTCCTCTGGAAAATTCATAAAAATTACTACATTTTTTTCCCGCAAAAAAATTATAAAACACCCTATTAGAGGTTGTGAAAAGCTGTTAATAATATCTCAAATTTTGCAGGATTTTTTTTTTTCAGTGTGACAGCAGTTTCCTATGATAGATCCCAAAATTGCCTTCTTTTCATTTGCATTCATTTCCTCACTTTTTTTGTACTTATACCTGCAGCCTTCAGTTTCACACAGACAACTAACTAGTTTCTCAAGATAGCTTTTACCCAGCTTGGTATCCCACTAGCTTTCTGTTTTCTCGTCCCAGGTTTTGCAGCATCCACTAGCCACCATTTATCTGACTTACTCTGATCTTTTGTTCCTAAGTGTTAGAGGCTTGCTTGTTGTTAGATATTGTTAGATGCTGTGACCTTAAAGAAAGCAATGCCCCATGAATTTCAAAAATGACCCTATGCTACTGAAACACTCTTTATATAAACCCTCCCCTGAGGGACAAGCACAGAACAGTATTACACTGAAATGTTACCATTCCCTTCCGCCTAGAAACACACAAGGTCCAGGATTCTCCTAACATATCAAATCCCTGGCTCAGTCCACTGTGACATATGCAGCCGTTAAATTTCATCCTCCTGATGATGAGGGAATTTGGGAAATTAAGATTCAAAGCTTCGAATTATAAGAGGAGTGGTATGCCTTTCAATTTCAAATGATGACATATGTGATAAGATTGTGATCTTACTGAGTTTTCTTAGGAACCCAAAGCAAGTATATTTTAGATATATACAATTAACACTAACGATCCTGTCAGGAAACCGCTCATAGGCTGTCCTCCACCTGTGAGGACTGTATATTTGGGCTGTAGATAAGACATGAGACTATGCAATCATATGATGGGGGACTATCACTTCCTTTTTCTTCCTTTTTTTTCCCATTTAATAAGAATGCTGCAAGTGTAAATTTCTCCAGAAGTTTGCAGGACCTTGAACACTACGGTCTTTAAGTACAAAATAGAATCATAGAATCATAGAACCATTGAGGTTGTAAAAGACCCTTCAGGCCATTGAGTCCAACTGTTAGCCTAACACTGCCAAGTCCACCACTTAACCATGTCCCTATGTGCCACATTTACATATCTGGGGTGGTGTCTGAACAACTTCACTGGGCATCTCGTTCTAATGCTTGATAACCCTTTCCGTGATGAAATTTTTCCTAATATACAATCTAAACCTCCCCTGGAGTAATTTGAGGCCATTTCCCCTTGTTCTATCTCTAGCACTACAAAGTACCAGTATGAGTACTGGAAAGATAAAGCTCTTGGCTATGTATCTCCCTTTTTTTGTTTCCTAAGTAAACTGTATGTAAGCAAATGAGGCCCATGCACCACTGTAGACTGGAATGATAGGAACAAAGACTTGACTATGAATTATCGGGTGAATACTGTAGCCAAGATTTGGGGTCTTCTGCAGGAATTGCTCCAATGAGTGTCTGGGACTCAATGGTTCAATGCCTAAGTGTCTCTCATTCCAGCTGAGTGATCCAGTTTACAAGGCTGTGGAGTCAATAGCTTTCCTTTGGTCTCAGTGAATGTTGAAACACTGATGCAACATGGCAGACTCCCAGTGAGCCAGAGAATACTAGCTACACTACTCCCCTGGGGTGGAAATTCATGTTAGTCCTCTAAAAGAGAGAGAATGCACTTTGAAGTAAGGGACTCCACCGTCTCTAGTGACTGTTCATAGCATAGGTCTTTAGCAGCCCTAAGACTGTGCTTTATCTTGATTTACAGAAGAAGGGTTTAGTATAATTCTCACTTAAAAAGAAAAAAGAAAAAAGAAATAATTGTGGAAGTAGCTGCCTTTTTTCCTGGTTTTCAAGACAAGAATCTTACATGGTCATGCATGACCATAACACTCTTGCACTCTACTTCCAGGACCTAGAAGGCAACTACCAGTTTCTAGATAATACTTTTTTTTTCTTTTCCACTTCTTGTCAGCCAGAAGAAAATCAGGGATTAATGTGCAATAGTAGAATATTTAAGCTAAGACATGAATGACCCTGAGGGCAGGTTTGAGGCAGCTGCTGCCTTCACACACTGCCTAGGCAGATGCAGGTCCACAAAGCACCCAAAAGCCACCTATTGAGAACTACATGTGTCCTGTTGCAGAGATCAGTGATAGTCTCTGATTTGTTTTCAATATGTTACCACACATTAATACCATATTCAAAATAATAGTAAATATATCACCACAAGGTGACGTTCTTCCCATCTCACAAATATGATCAGGTTCCTACTCTGAAACCTCCTGCATTTCCACTGAGTGTCAGACACCAAAAGCTATGTGAGCAAGCAAGGCTAAACCATGCAAGCTGCCAAAGGATCTGCATGCGTCAATGACTTCCCAGAGAGCTCTGAAGCATCACTGCAAGCCCAGAGCTGGCAACTGCAACATGCACATCCTGGTAGCTTCTGGAGGTGGCTGTATCTAAACCTGTTCAAGTTATCTTAATCAAGTCAGAAGTGTGGGCAGCAGGTGGTATGACCTGCAGATTTTCCAACATAGATCTGTCTGGGAAAGACTGGTGGTGAAAGGTTCATATCAGCATGAGCAGAGGCTCCAGGCTGCAGAAGAAATATACTGAAATAGCCTGTCCCTTGACTGACTTCACCATCATTCCCCACTTGTCAAGATGCATAGAATTTGACTGCCATAACTGGTGGGAGACTGTTTCGGCAGAGCTGTTCAAACCCACCCCACAGCTGCCTTGAAACTGTGTTTATCCAAACCAACAATAGTGTTTTGAACACCAAATTGAATAGTTTATAGTGTTTTGAACACCAAATTCCATTTTTTCTCCCTTTCTGCTGTGTCAGGAATCAAAAAGAAAAGCAACACCTCATAGAAGTGTTTAATCAATGCAATGAAAACATTCCTTTCCTCATAATTGAAATGATTCAGAGAAGAGAAAAAGGACATGAAGATATTTTGAGTTTTCTAAGCAATTTAAATATATTAGTATTAGAAGACCATAAGTAAATAAATGCAAGATTTTATGGTTAATTTCAGAAGCCCTGGATGGTTTTACAAAACTCATGAAAGGTTTTTTAAATCATTCATAAAAAGATCTTGCAGTAAGCGGCACTATATATGTGAGTGACAATGAAGAGAGACATCTGAAAGCTGAAAATCACTGCCCAAACATACCCATTGGCTCATAATTTAAGTTCCTTCCAGTCCTGTTGTGGATTTAGACAGACAATTCAGACAAGACAGGTCTAATATATTACTCTAGTTTTTTCAGTTTCGCCCACTACGACAAGTGGAATCAAGGATAAGTTGTGGTGATGAAGTTAAAGGAGTTATATCTCACTTCCACTCTCTGAGGCTCGTTAGATGTTCTGTTTGGTGCAGGGACTCCTCGAAAGGGAAGTTTAAATTAATGAGCTTTCTGCAGGAGTCTAGGATATGTGTTTACTGTTTTATTCAGAAAGAAAACTCCACGCTTAGAGAAATATTTGTTTTATTCTTTACTATTCAGATTGATACTTTTACCTCCTTGTGAATAGTGTTTGGGTAATCTTTCAACAAATTATGCTAAACCACTGCAGGTTATAAAGAACACATGTGCTAAATGACCATTGATTTTTCTGTTAGCAATCTTAAGAAGAGAGAAGTTCATTAGCAAACAGTGGAATTTGTCTGCTCTACACCTCCTGCCCACTCAGCTTTGAAAATGCCTAACAGGTGAAACTGTTAATTAGTCAAAAGACACGAAAAGCACCAAACGAATATGTAGGACCATCTTTCCTGTCAGAAATATTTCAGTTTTGATAAAAAAAAATATGGTTTATAAAAAGTTATTTCAACATTTAAAGCCTCTGTGCTAGTCAAGTGGTACAAATAGTTTAAAAGGAAATGAAAAAAGCATAATTTAGGACTTAGCATAGTTCAAAACCTGAAAATCATCAAATATTAAATGAGTTGCTCTTGAGCTTTCAAAGAAAAAAGTAAATCATATGTGAAACATGTACCTGTGCCCATGACTTATGTAGCAACTGGCTCTCTGGGTTGAATTTTGTTTATATAGCAGGATGCAAGTAGTTGAAGAATATACATTTCCTTCTACCTTTTAACTCAGTGAAAGTTGATGCTGTATGTCCTGAACCAGGGTTGCACAAAAAACTTTTTGCCTGTGACATGAATAGTCACTCTTCCTCCAAATGCAAGGAGTGGGGTTTTCCACACACCCTGTTTCAGTGAGTTTCAGTAAGGGAAAGTGAGAGGGAATTGCAGTGATGCATTTATGGTGCTCCAGCAATGAAAGAAGAGGATAAAAAGAGGTAAGAATGAGACCTTCACTATCCTTGCCTTTTCTGTCAAGAGCATGCTGAAAATGTTTTATAGATCTGGCCACATAAGCAAATTAGGAGAGGCAATACTTAAGTGGTGAACCATGGGACAACAGAGTTGAGCAGCTCAACATAATGAAAAGTAAGTATTTTGAAGCAAAGCTATATGCTTTTAAGACCCTGAGAATCTAATTTCCAAAACAATTTTCTTTCTGTCTTTTTTCCAATTAGATAGAATCTGAATAATGGTTTTAAAATACCTCTGCTGAGGGCAGAAGCAACAGCAGCATACCCTATCTTAGTCTCGCTGTGGATCTAGCCCAAATGCTATAATTCTTATTCACACTGAAAGGTACCTGTTCACCAGAATGAACTAATTTGAAGCAGACTTTCCCATGGGATAGCTGTAGTAAAAATAGGAAAAAGTAAAAATACAAAGAAAGTTCATTTGTGCTAGTTAAAAAAAAAAAAAAAGGTAGTAAGTTTAAAACAGTGAAATAAATTAGGATTTATATTTAGTTAACAATGACTTATCACAAACTATTCCAATATATTTCCTGATGGTTTACCATTACATAACCTGCTCTATATTTATAATGTACATCTGGCACACTGCACTTCTATTCAGATCACTTTAATTAAGCCAGCCTCCAAGCTCCCATATAAAACAATGGAAGTTCTGAAATGCAGGAAAACAGCAGCATGAATTCATGAATAGCCCTGTATGTGAAGGCAGGCAATGTGCAGATTAGTGCAGTGGTTTCCTGTTGTTAATACCATAAACTTGTTGAACTCTGCTAGCTAAATTCTTCTAATTTCAGCCCAGTCTCTGCAGCTACTGCAGAAGAGATGGGCCAGAAGAGAAAAGGAAAAGATGAATAGCTTTCCTTAGATCGGAAAGAAAAAAAAGAAAAGGAAAAAAAACCCTAGCTTTTTGGGCTTGAAAAGAACCACAGTGCTTTGGAACTCTCTGACTAAAATTACAGTTTCAGTGTTCCCTCTCAAAGACAAAAATTGCTTAAAACAAGTAATCAGTAATAGATAGGCATGAGAGGCCAATGTTGAAACAATTTCTAAAAGAGGCTTTATGATACAGACTTAATTTTCAGCAAATGTTTTGCTTAGCCACCGATCTCAGAGGGACTGAGAAGTTCCCAGTAGGCAGAGCTCTTCTCATGAGGACCTCAATTATATGTATTTAAAAATAAAGGATACTGCAGTGCTTGGGTGCAGATGGTTATTTCCGGTCTCTAAAAATCTTGACATCCTAACAAGCTATTTAAATCCTCAAGCAATTAACAGAGACTGCTTTTTTTTATTTTGATATAATTTTTAAACCTTGTTATGGGCCTCTGACAAATTCTCAGTATGGATAAGGGTCACTGTGAAGGCAAAATAAGTCTGCTGATCAAGGGTTCATTTTTCTTAACTATTATTAATATATGCTGCAAAATCTGTGAACAACAGTCAGAAAAGCATTAACATGGGATAGCAACTGTTAATATGTATATATTGATCTTTATTAAAAATTATTAGTATATTCTACAATAACTTTAATAGAACAATATGCTATTACAGACTCATAGTATCATAGGATAACTCAGGTTGGAAGGAACCTTAGGAGGATGCTAATTGAACCTCATGCTCAAAGCAGGACAGACCATGAAACTGATAGTCCCTCCAACTGGGTATCTGCAAATTATAAACTAAAAACCAGCTGAAATCTTCCTACAGAACCTGGATGCAAAATAGCTTAGTGGTTTTAAAGTGATGGTCAAACTCCTTTTGCCACCAATTATTTAATTCAGCTGAAAGTGGAATTAATTGGTAAAGGTTATGTTATCTAATTAGTGAACAGGATATGTTCCTTAAGTCATCAAACAAAATCTTAGGAGAAATGTGAACTCTACGAATTACTTGATATGTAACAGATCCAGAGTGTAACATCCGTTTACAGAACATTCTCTGTCAAATGCTTTGCCAATGGTGCAGTGCTCGTTTTTACCTCTCTTTGCACCTTTTTATCCTGTTCTTTCCTTCTGGGAGAGTGTCCTAAGCACAAGGTCATAGACCTGACAGTTTTGGGTTTTGATCTCTTAAATAGAAAGGGCTAATTTCACCAAATAAATAATTTGCAGTGCTTAATATGAGCAGTGTAAATAGCTCCATAAGCCACAGGGGAGGGAAGTTTCTCTTTTTTTCCTGCTGCTTCTGTTATTCAGGGAGAGATTGAAGTTTTAGACATTATGAAGATTATCCAAAATGACATTAGTCTAGTCACTATTGTAGCAAAATCCTCCTGTGTTATACAAATTAATTTGCTGTGAAAACATGGATAAAGAGATTCTGAACAAATAGAGGACTACTGAAATACTACTTTGCATTGTACAAATAAAATTTTTAATTAAGATTTAGGATGGGGAGTTTCTGTTTCTGCATCTGCAGCCCTTCTCTGCAGAGCACTGATATCCCTTTTGTTTAAAGATTCACAAATTAGATCATTATTTCATCATAAATTACAGGATGTAAGAATTAACATCATTAATTCCAAAGGGAAATAATTTTAAGGTAATGATATAATATTCATGTAAGGCAAGACTCTGTATGGCTGCGTGGAGATGTACAATACAAGGGAAGAGAAGGAAGGGAGGAGTGGAAGAAAAAGCACGAGGTCAAGAATTAGGGTGCTATTTCTATAAATAAGCACACAAGGCAGCTGGGAACAACAGACAGACACACATGCAAGTGCCTTACCCCTGCAGTGGCCAGCTGAGAAGGGGTGATACAGTGGCTGAAATGAGAGGCAACTCCCATGTTCTGCTGCCAGCCAGAGACATGCAGAATTGCTCCTCATGGTGCTCTGTTCCCTAAACTCTGTATGAACTCACCCCTGGTGACATGGGCATTGTACTTCTAATTGTTACCTAGTGAAGAGAATAACTGCAATGAAGAAAATATGGCTATACAAGAAAATATGACTTAACAGCAAAATGTTAATTTTCTATGACATTACTTGGCTTGTGATTGCACAAGTCAAGCTTATGCTGGCAATTGTGAATCTCTATAATTTCCAGGAAAAAACTGACTTGACATCCAACAGGATACTGTGACGGTCATTTTAATTTGCTTTGAAATTTGAATCCTAACATTGATTATTGCTTTACTACTACTGTTCAACAGCCACTCAAGAGCAGGCTGAACAATGCTGATGTCTAAGTCCTATACATCATAAAGTCAAAGTGGTATACACAGCTCTCACTGTTGCTGGGTTGTCTTGCCAAGTATTCATCAACCAAAGCAAAGAGATGCCTTAGTAAACTTTGTATACACAAACTTTAAAACAACAACAGAGAAGACTTGCCTGGGTTACTAAAGAGAGTTCATGAGTCCATGTGGGCTGCTAATCAATGGATCTAATCAGTAATATAATTCTTCTGGAATGGGAGAAACAGGTCCACTGGAGAGAATGGAAGCTGTAACACCAAGAGCCCAGGTATAGAAGTCACCACTAATACACTGGAAACAATAAGACAATGCAGAAGATGAACAACAAAGTCCAGGTCTATAAAAATAAATGACTCTGCAATCTGCAGTAAAGAAGATTAGGGTATTTCTTCAGATGAACAAACAGTATAGCCCATCTGCAGACATTTTACAGTGCACTTTAAAGTCCAGGGGAAGTGAACAGAAGAACAGCAGCTGGATGAATAGAGACTGGGACAGAAACTACCAGCGATCAATTATTAGCCAGAAAGAGAAAAGCAAAAAAAGAGACACTTGCAGTGCTGCAGCATTTCAAACTGCACTATAAATCTTCCTGTTTTCTCCAGGTATTAGTCCTTCTGTTTTCACAGGAAAAAGAAATCAAGAAAAACATGGAAAGGATCATGTGTAAGCTATGGCCATGTAGGGAACTGAAAGCTCCCTTGTGGATATATCAGTTAACTTAAAATAACTGCAGATTAGGTGTCCAAATTCCTTAAGATATTTGAACGCTTTAGTCACTTTGTTAATCACTGAAGCTAGGAGGGGGATAGGGTGTGCTTGCTTCCTTGCAAAGAACTGCAGGAGAGCTTTCTGTGATTGACACAAATGTTAGATGTTAGATACTGAGAAAGTTTTCTTTGGGTTCATTGTTTCATGAAAATTGCAGCTTTAGAGAAAAGAAAAGAGTGTAAATTTTGTTTCAACATTTGCAAAATAAATTGCCTTGATTTTTGAGGTGACACTTCATTTCAGTATTTCCTCAATTTAATGCATAAAAAAGTAATTCTGCACATACAGGTGTCCTAAAAAGATATGACATTTTTATGGATTGCCAGTCTCAGGAGGCTTTTGGGGTCTGAAAGACAGGTAAAGCACAATGTACTGTGTGGATCTTCTAGCTGTTAGATTGCCTCCACTCCCAGACACAGAATGGGAAAAATATCCCAAATATCTTAATCTAAGATTTGCCTTTGACTGTAAAAGAATGAAATATACATTTTTGCCAAGGAACTAAGATTTCACAGTAAAAACTAGCTAATTAGCTAATTTTAAGTTGTCAACAAAGTACCAAAGTGTAGGTAACATCCCAGGGATGTTTTACTATATGATTTAATATCCAGTGAAATTGTCAACTGATAGCAGTGACTATAAACTTTATATTTTATTTTGCACGAAGAAGATTTTGCTAGAGAAGATACCTTCCTTCTTATAACTATATTTGGATTAGCTCTTCTGTGATCATGCTGAATTGCATGAAATTAATTAAATATTTTAGCACATGAGGAATTGTTACAGCAGTCAGGACGCTGTATGAAAATCAAGCAAAAAGGGTAGGTTGAACACAGCTATGAAAGGGAGCAAATGCATTTAAGAGCTTTTTTTATTGCAATATGTCACTCCTTATTTTAATTATTTTTTATTGTTTTATCAAGTACTTTTTGCTACATGGAATGATGGTTAAAAACCTGCAAATGTTGCAATCATCATTGTATATCCTGACTCTCTACTATTGAAAAGTCCCATAGCCATTTAGGTCGTTTGCAAAAAGTACATTTTGTATTAGATTGTTTAGTTATTTGTGCATTGCAAACTCATCCACATTTCCAAAAATGTTAAAAATCCAAACTGAGGTTGGCCACAAATTACCTAATTTGAGACAATGAATTCATTGAGCTTTTAGGATGTGTTCACAGTTTTTCTTCTGTCTCTGTTTTAACATTTTGAGTCACTAAAGCTTCATGATGAAAAGGACTAATACCTGTGGTTTACAGTCATCTGTTACCCATTCATTAGAGGGGTTTCTCTGAACCACTCTTTATCCTGCCCAACACTGAGGTTTGAGAAACAACCCACACATAAAACAATTGCAGTCAACAAAACAATCAACCCCATTGTTCTCTGCAGGGATTTGCTCCAAAGAGTACAACAACTGGAATTATTTAGAAAACTGAATTACTGCAAGATGGAGTCAGAAGCATACTAGTAACACTTTGAAAAAGCATGTTGTATGTTCTCTGCTTGCCTTTAAAAATATCTTTTCATTAAAAACATTAGTGAGAAAATATCAATAGAAAATTTCATATAGCAACATTTCAGTGTAAGAACGAGAGTTTATTACTCGACTTCTGTGGTCTACTGTAACCCTGTAATGTTTTACATGGGATTTTGCATGACTGCAAATCTTTCCATTTGGACACAGTGATGTATGACTTCACAGCTGAAGCTTTTCCTCACGCTTTCTTGTATCAAAATCTTATAGATAACTGTAGTGGGTTGACCCTGGCTGGATGCCAGGTACTCACTACAACCTCTGCAACTGGACAGAGGAGAATTAAAAAGAAACAGCTAAGGATTCATGAGTTGAGATAAGAACTGGGAGAGGTCACTTACTGATTACCTTCAGGGACAAAACAGATTCAAAAAGGCAATTTTAATTGAATATATTACAAACATGATCAGAGCAAAAGAGTGAAAAGTAAAATAACCTTAAAAACACCTTCCCCCACCCCTCCTTCCTTCTCTCCTCCCCCTCAGCAGTGCATGGGGACAGGCGTTATGGTCAGCTGCTGTTTCTGCTGCTGCTCAGGGACAGGAGTCCTTCCCTGCTCCCGTGGGGTCCCTCCCACAGGAGACAGTCCTTGATGGACCTCTCCGGCATGAGTCCATCCCACAGGCAACAGTGCTACACAAACTGCTGTCCCGTGGATCACTTTTCCATGGGGTGCAGTCCTTCATGAATGAGCTGTACCGGTGTGGGCCCCCCTCAGGGGCCACAAGTCCTACCAGGGAAAAACCTGCTCCACCATGGGCTCCTTTCTCCACAGGCTGCAGGTCTCTGGCAGGACCCTGCTCCATCTTGGGCCTCCCACCGTGTCACAGCCTCCTTCAGATATCCACCAGCTCCAGCATGGGCTCCTCCGTGGGCTGCAGCGGCACAGCTGCTCCACCACAGTCTTCATCACGGGCTGCAGGGGCCTCAGCTCTGGCACCTGGAGCACCTCCTGCCCCTCCTTCTGCACTGACCTTCGTGTCTACCTTGTTCCCATGTTCTCACTCCATGCTTCCCTGGCTGGAATTCTCTCTGCCCAATAGCTTTCTGCTCTTAAATATGTTACCACAGAGGTGTTACTATTACTCCTGATTGGCTCGGCCTTGGCCAGCTCAGAAAGTCCGTCCTGGAGCCAGCTGGTATTGGCTCCATCACACAGGGGAAGCTTCTAGCAGCTTCTAACAGAAGCCACCCCTATAGCCCCCTCGCTCCCTAAACCTAACTACAGAAACCCACTACAATAGTTTAGTGAGAATCAACATAAGGATGATGATCAGCTCTTTAAGTCATCGGTCCGTACAGCAAGTTATGCAGCATTTCTCAGGTTACTCCAATATAGTAAAAAGAAGACATTCCTGAAGCTGTTAAATACATTTAAAAAAATTTAGTCCATGCTCTGCGTGTTAGCAGATGATGTCAGGACCTGGCTTCACACAAGATCGTCATGAGTATGAAGACACAGTGTATGGTCTTGGCCATTTTTTGAAGAAGACAGTTACGCCTGAGAGTCAGAGAGTCGGAAGGAACTGTTATCCACAAGAAATAAAAAAGGGCAAAACTTTCATTATCTTTCAAGGTACTAGAATTTTCCCCAGAAATTAGTTTCGGTTATGACACTGATTTACACAGTTACCAGTCACAATTAGAGAGTCAAGACAGGTCAGTATTTATCACATAGAAATATCTGAGACAGGTTTTTTCTTTCCTAGTCTAATTCTAGTAATCCCGAAAGATAAGAGTTATCACAAGATGAGGTTAGCAAAGTCATTTAGATTACAATTTTCAAACTTGAGAAACCAAAATAAAGCATTAAATGCATATTTAGGAACCAAATTAGCCACAGGGTGCTTATAAGCCTGTGTAAGTGAGAGACACAAGTCAAATCTAATGATTTAGGTGCCTAAAAGAGATGGGAATTGTTGGCTAAGCAAACAATTTATAGTATGGCTGTTTGGAAAATTAAATACTAGGGAATTAGTGCTTGTCTTTTAAAGAGGTTGTGGTGTGAAAAAGCCCTCTAGACTGATGTTCATATCAGTTATCAACTCTCTTGATAGGAAAGCAAAGGATTACCTGGAGTATATTTCAATAATGAAAGTGACGTAAGTATGGCAGGTAAAGCAATTAAAAAACTTTGGGAGTAAGCAAGTTAAAAACTCCACTCTTTGTTTCTGACCACATGACAAGAGCAACTTGCTATTACCGAATCTGCCTTTTAGAAAAGTTAGGTTTCTTTTTATTCAGAGGTTATTTAATTTACACTGCTGCCTACGGCACACATGAAGTAATTAATTTCATCTGTAATTTCATTGTGAATTTCATTAGATGAAATTATTTCATGTGACAACAATCTATGTTGGAATGACAAAAGTGTATCCCAAAGGGGGGTGCTTATTCTCTTATTTAGAGACCTTCATGTGCAGGAAGGCTACGATGCATAAGAAAATTAAAAGCACACATGGATGTACAACATGATGAGTAGAACTGATAAATCTACAAGGATAATTCTCTTTACTTCCAAGTCTTTCTTTTCTCACTTTTGCTGGTAAAGCTTTGCAACTAAGGAAAACAAATATTCACACGTTCCTTTCACTATTGTTAATCCCAAAAGAGAATTCTATGATTGTAACTACAAAATAAATTTAAAATAAATTTGTATTGATTTTTATTGTTAGTCTTGCAATTTTACCTACTTGCTTAGCATCTTCTCACAGTAAAATAAGAAGATTGTAACTGATACTTGACTTTCCTCCCCCGCTGCCAATAAAGTTCAAACAAAAAGGATTATGCATTTCCTCATTCAGAATCTTTCAATATAAACAAACACCCTCAAATAAAAGGTCAGTTTTCTAATACAGAAAAATTCAAACTCAGGTTGCCATAACACCTGAGAATGGAAGACCTTATTACACTATAGTCAATGACAGATATCAATGACAAAAATCAATAAGGTATTATAATAACTAGTTCTAAATCAAATAGGAATAACATTTTAAGTCACAAATCTCTATAATATAATATAATATAAGAAACATATTTATATATATATAAAAATGATAACATTTTCAGTAGGTCATTCCTTGGGACAGCAAGTACCAGAAAAGAGGATCTCAACTCTGGGATTAGTTCAGAAAATGATGATGTACTCACATCACTCAGTGAATAATACAGACCTCAGCATAATTAAACTGACAGCCAGAGCAGAAAGGTACAATAAAGAATTATTAATATGGGACAAGATGTACAAAGTAGAGTTTAGAAAAGAAAGAGAACAACGAAAGAATTTATATAAATACATATGCTAATAAATATATATCTGTAAAACTATATTTACAAATAAATATATATGTCCATATCTATATAATTACACATACACACATTAGTATGCAAGGATAGAATTGGTAAACAAGAAATGGATTTTAGTTCAATGCGGAATACAATAGCTTTAATTTGCAAAAAGTGAGACAAGCTGGAAAGGAGAAAGGCCTATGAGGAGCTAAAGGATAAAATAGCATATATTTTTAACTCTTGGGCAGAGAGACATTGGCAGAAAGATTTGTGAACTTCTTGCTTTACCATGGAGCCAAGGGAATGTGTAAGGCAAAAACTGAAAATATTATTCGTTTGTCTCCTTTTGATCTACAAAATGTGGTGACAAATACTTTCAAAGGTAAAATATCCCAAAACAGATCTATTCTAATACTATAAACAGTCAGTATGAACTCCACTTACAGCAGAAAGTTTTTGGAGACTATTAATTTCTAGTCTTTTAATGAATTTGAGAGAGAAGTTGAGAGAACATCACAGTGTCCATGGTAGCAGAGGGGAAAGAGGTCACTGTGGGACTGAAAGGAGTCATTTGATTAACTCAGAAGGCATACAGAAGGAGTAGGTCAGAGAATAACACCGTTTCAAAATATACTGGTCCTGGAATGTCTCAGGATTTATTTAGAGAATCAAAAACATCACTTTTGGTGTTGTTGCATTTACTTTTGAGAAATTGCAAGGGCGAATGTGGTATAGAAAATAAGAAAAAGAAGAGACACAGTACATAACTTAAAAATAGTGCTTTAAATGTTTAAACATGGGTTACCTAGTTACAAATCATGTCAAGCATATGTAATTTTATTTTATGACAAAGAAACATTATGGACAGAGTAGAAGAAGAAAATGTCATATATATCTTGACTTTAGAGTTACTAGAATCTTAACTCTGGTACTGTAACTCATGATATTCTTCCAAGGAAACAGTCTCTTATTAAGTGTGCTTTAGTATAGTGTAAAACAAATAGGAAAATCTTTGATAAGTAGTATTTTTTTACTGAGAAGTACTGAGTCTGATTCTACATGTATCTGTTAGTATTTGGCACTATTTTTGGTTTTCATTAAGGACCTGAATGATGGAAAGGGAGTAGTAATTAAACCTGTAGGTAACTCTGAGATGGAAGGCACTGCATTATACTGATGGATAGATTCAAAAGGATCTTGACAGATTGAAAGCCTGCTCTGAAGAAAACCAAAATGCAGTTCAAGAGGCATAAGTGAAACAGTGCAGATAGACGGTCCTAATCAGAGATACAAATTCAGGATCTAGAAAAAACTGCCTGAGCAACAGGCCAAGAGACAGGGATTTAAAGGTATTAGTGGATCACAAGGGGAACACAAGTCAATAATGTCATGCTGTTGAGGAAAAGATAAGCACTATCCTGGGAAGATTAAAAGGAGCAAAGCGAATAAACATACAGTATTGCTTTCTGCTCTGCTCGGTATTTGTAAGAGTTCAGGAGGAGTCCTGCGTGGGGCATTTTGACAGAAGAGTGGGAGACTCTGCAGGAGAGAGAAGAGAACAGTCATAGATCTGAAAAGCAGATCCTGTACAGACAGGCTGAGAATTCTGCTCTTTAATGTGTATGATGCACAGAAAAGAACAGGGAGTGTGTTTGACTCATACTGGCCTTAAGAAACTGCTGGAAGAGAAACCGAATTGTCTTTTCTCCATGGCCACAGTAAACAGGAGTAAACAGACTCTATCTGCCAAGCATTTTTAGTTAGATTTCAAGCCCCAGTACTATTAGGTGTCAAAATAAGTTGCCAAGTCACGTGTAGTATCTTCATCACTGTTTGCTGTGACAGCAGTTAGAGGTTTCATTTACTGCTCCAGCAAAGGTCTGCTGGGAGTGGTATACTTAATCTTACTGGGGGGAGAGGGAGAAAAGAATAGAAGGATCCCCTGAAAACCGAAAGTGTCCAAAGCAACTCCTTGCATGGAGACCTCTTCAAAAATGTAATGCAAAGTATTTGATGTGAGAACAGAAGAAATATAATGATGGAATGATGGGATAGGAAAGCTTGATCCATGAGTAATGTTCTCTCACACTGATAAATATGTTTTTTAATCATCAAGTTAGGAAAGGAAAAGAAAATTTATTAGAAACCATCCTTGCACTTACCATTGTATGCACTGAATCTTTGTTGCTATTTCACTTGTATTTTTGCTGAAGGTAAAACCAATAATAATGATCTACTTACATGGCCTAGTCTCTGTATATCTGTCATAATAAAGTCCATGCTGTTTGTTTATCATGCAGTGATCTATAATTCTCTATTAATTTAATTATACTAAAAGATCTTAAAAGCCTTGGGCTAAGTAACATGTCAATTACAAATGAGTTTAACTTGAAATAAATATAAACTTAATACTTGTAATTTATTGCTTTAAATATAAACAAAGCCCTTACTATGACACAATCTATTATTAATTGCTCCAGTGCCCTAAGTCCAATTAAGCAAATCCATTTACATTTTCTTCAGAGGAAGTCGATGTTCATTTCTCAGAGGAAGTGCAAGGAGCCTACCTTTCTACTTCTTTTAAAGCCCCTAATGCAACAAAGCACTCTGTGTTTAATGAAGTGTATCATGTCAGGGGTGAGGGGAATGCTGGTGGTATGGGAGGTACAGCCACGTGTGAGGGCTCATATTTACTTGAACAAAGGAACTTACGATCAAATATCTGGTCATATATATTTTTTTCTTTAGATATAAGTAATGAATGCATGTTTTCTAGTCAAAGACTCTGTATTGTCCAGCACCATTTCAGTAACAAGGACAAGCTGTTTGGAGTTATACAATGTGTATGTATTTATGTGTGTGCGTGTGTGCGCGTGCATTATATATCTTCAACTGAAAGGTATCTTAAACCTTTTTTATATTAGTTATACTCACATGTATTAAAGTATCTAAACAGATTTTATTTTTTTTTATGTGTGTGAAAACGTGTACATATAAAAATGTCAGCCGCTGTGCTGAGACCTGGTACTTCATGCCTGGGGTAAAATTTTATTGCGCAGTTATAAAAGAGAGGGTTTATAGTGGAAACCCTGACACAACATTAACTATGGTTATGCTATCAAAGGAGTGCAGCATTTAAGAATTTAGGAACTATTTCATTTGTGTGTGTATGTGTCTGTGTCTAAAACTTTATACTGACTTACACATGCCATTTACGTTTATTTTTAAACACTTTGAGAAATGAAATCACAAATTGGTTCTGACAAAAGCATCTTCATATGTGTGTCTGTCCTGCTTGTTGTCTATAAACAATAAAAACATTTAAAAAAATGGGAAAAAAATGTGTATAGCTTAAAAGTGGATGAGCAATGCTTTTTTCCCCTATTTTTTTAAGCTAGGGAACTGAGTAATGCACAGGGAATTGAAAGAATTCACACACAAATCAGTTACAGAGTTGTGACCAGAGTATAAATCTTCTCAAAAAAAACTGAAATCCTTGTGGTGTCTCTGTTTAGTTGCATCAAATGGAATGGGTCAGACAATCATCCTTGGAACCATCACTCATCAAGTTATGAGAAAGATAAGGGTTGCATCTATAAACCTGCATGGAGTTTACAAAATTTCTGATGGGACTTGCAGGTAGTTCACTGGCTCCTCTGAACATGAAAGGTTGCATGGGAGGGGTAGAGACCATCACTGGGGTTGCTTGTAGCAAAAAAACAATAAAATACAAGAAAAAATGTATGCTAGGCACTATTTCAAAGGATCTCAAGGAAGTAGGTGCTCTAACATTATTCAGTCTTGAAACAAAGCAATGTTACTTCCTAGCAAATAAATCCTGCTTTTTCTTTTGTGTGACGATACCATTGATACCAAATTTCCAACTCATTTCCAGAAAATCTTGGTTTAAATTTGATGATTCCGGAGGCTAAGTGCAAATATAAAACTGTTACCATCTTATAGTATGTGGCATGCCAACATGCCAGTTCAATATAGGCAGTATGTTTAATTACTAATTATACAAGAGTAGTTTTCTTTAAGATATTAAAATGTGTTAACATGAATGTTTAACTGTTGATAACACAGAACTTAATGCAAACTTTATACCCTGGGGATGGTCTCAGTGAACAAAGGGGAATAGCCCCAGTGATATGACATAGTTATATCCACGTGATTTAGGTACCCGTGCTTGAAATGTTGTCCTTTTGTTATTTCAAACACGGCTTTGGGATCACAGACTCATTGAATAATTTAAGAGGAACCACTGGCAGTCATATAGTCAAACCGCTACTTAGAGCAGTTAAAGTTAGGCTCTTAAAGTCAGGGTCTTATCCTGTCAAATCTTGAACACCTACAAGGATGGATACTCCATAATTTCTCTGGCCAGAATGCCAGTATTTGACTCCCTTTGCCCTTTCACCCCCCATCCTGCCCCACCATCCTCTCCCCCAAATAATTATCTGTATATCTTATCAGAATTTCCCACATTTTAACTTGTATCTATGGCCTCTGGAATGTCATGGTGCATGTCTGAAAACTTTCTGTCTCCTTTATGCACATACTCTTATCAATGCCTTTGCAAATGCCAATAGAATCTCCATTTAACTTTCTCTTCTCAGATTGAATAAACTCAGTTCTCTCAGCCTCTCCTCAGATGTCACATGCTCCAGCTCTAAGTGATTTTGATTGCTTCACTAGATTAGGTCACGTAAGTAAATATTTTTACTGTACTGGGGAGATCAAGACTGGGCAAAGCATTCCAGATGCAGTCTCCACAAGCATCAAATAGTGGGGAAGGATAAATTATCTTTGTAATACAGCCCAGGACACTTCTTCCTTGTTGCTGCACTGCTGACTCATGTTCAACTTGCTACCCACCATGACCTTCAGATTCTTTTCTGCAAAGCTGTTTGCCAGACAGCTCGCTCTCCACCTGTAGTGGTGCAGGCAGTTACTCTGTACCAGATGCAAGGCTTTGCATTCACTCCTGCTGAACTTCACGGAGTTCTTGTCAGCTTTCTTACTGGAACTTTATTCCAGTTCTTATTAACCTTGCATGGTTGCCATGAGATTTGAAAGATGGCATAGTGTTTTGCAGTGATGTTGGCCAACTCTTTTGACACTCTCACATACATCCCACCTAATCCCATGGACCTCTGTACATGTGCTGTGATTGAGTGATCGATCACGTGTTGTCTAATAATTTCCATTTTTATACCTATGCTTTTCTACTGCTTCAGAAATGTCCTAATGCTCCATGTTAGTAGTAACATACACATAGATTATACTTAGACTTGATTAATGTCTCCTTCAAACAGTCAAAGAATTGTGAAAGCTTTAGAGTAGAAGAGAATGTAACCCTCAGACTGTAATTAGGGGAGTGTTTCTTTCTGTGGCAGGTTGGTTAAGCCATTCTTACTCCTCACCACTCCTTTCTGGGTCCACATAAGTCCCTCTTTAGGGCTGGTACAACTATTTGTATGGCTGTTTGGTGAAATGAACTGCAGGGGTTAAAACTAGCCTTGTTTTTTCTGCAGGTTAAAATCCAGCTCTCTTATTTTTCTAGTTCCCTACAGAACAGTCCCACTGCCAGAAATAAGGACAGGAATAAACATTTAATTGCAGTATTGAAGACAACAATGAGGCTGCACCCTCAGAATGAAAAAACGAGCCAGAGTGATATAAGGCAGGAAGAAAAAACGAAACTAACAAAAAAGGAGTCACACCATCCCATTTCTTAGCTTTATTTTAGCATCCTACCATTCTGGCATGCCTAAAAACCTCAGCATAATGATATCATTTCAAGTAGCAGGATCAATTGGTTTTGTTATGGTGCTTGTATATATGCAATGTGTATGCCCAATAAAACCCGATTCCACCTACATAACAATGTATGAAATTCCTAAGATAAATAGAAAAGTACACTTTTTATTACTCTATTTGAGCTATGATATCTTAATGAAATAGGAGGCACACAGAAATGTGCTAACTGTAGTCTGTTCTGGTAAATGTGAGGTGCTCTTGAGCTGAGCCAGTCTGCACCAGTGAGATGGACTTTAAGAGGAGCAGAGGTAAGACGGAGAGCAGATTGAGCAATAAAATATTCACAGAATATATGCCACAACCACAAATAATTGAATTAAGCAATAACAAGGCAGACACAGGGCATTTCCTGGGGATTAATGACTAGCTAGGAGAGTTGATGGTCCACGGCGGTCATCAATTCCCCGGGAAATGTCCTGTACCAAGGTCATCGTTGCTATTATATCCCTCTTCTCTTTCCTCTAGCAAAAAAAAAAAAAAAAAAGAATCCCACATTTTACCTGTTTTCACACAGTGTCATCACTCCTTTAGATGACTGTGGAACAGATGGGTGTGAATGGCAGTTCTGCTGAAGGATTTCTGTTGTAATTGATGTCCGGTGCCACAACCAATCAAAACCCCTTTTTTCCATTGAAATTTTAATTGGGCTTATACAATATTTCAGTTTTTTACTTATTTAACTCTTGTGAAGCTCTAAATAATAATTTTATTTTGTTTTGGGTCCTCATCCCTGACAAATCTGTGTCTGCATTATAGCTAGGTGAACTGGAGGAAGCTGGACATATTTTATTCCTTTGGAAGTTTTCCTGTGGCATAAAGAACCTGCTGAGAGAACTGGCAGAGAATTTATGCATTCAGCCTGCTCTTCGGCAATAATGTGTGGATTTATAACATAAAGTACTTACTTAGAACAGGTCAATAATGGAGATAATTAAATCTGTCTTTGCTATTCAATAACAATTATGAATTAAAATTTGTTATGGCAGGTTTTTCAATACAAGGCCTATCATGACTAAATTGCTCTAACTCATAATTTTATTCAGACATGTTTAAGATATTGTTCTGTAGCAAATATGTAAATCTTTAAAATCTGTTTTTCAGACAGTAAAATAAAAAATAAAACACTAACCCCAAAAGTCCAGAAGACAAGCTTATGATTATCTGCATGCTCTTGGGTCAAATTTATTTTACAGTTATACCAGTATTCCTTAACTCACTTATCTTCAAGATTTGTGAATCTTAATCTATCACTTTTTTCCCCCTTAAACTAACATTTCATATTCAATTAACCTAATCTTGAAATAGAACAGTGTAGACTATACATTTTTTAATTACTGTTTATGATCTTTTATACATGTTTCTTTTAAGCACACTCTCTGTTACTGTTGGCATTTGCATAGTTTGTGGTGTGCAGCAAGTTGCTCTTTCTTCATTTCAGCATGATGTAGTTAAACTGTTTATTTTCACATGCCTGAAATTTTTTGGCTCCATATACCCATATTAATTTAACTGGCCAATTAGTTGTTATTAAAATATTTTAAAAGAACATACAACAACATATGCACAACAAATTATTTCTTTCCACAATTTTATTAACATTTTTGTAGGTAGTTTCCAGTTTCTCGCCTCCTTTTCCCACCAAGAGAGACTCTCTAAGTTTAGGAATACAGACTGCATGTTAAATTCAGGGCCCGACCAAATTTCCTTAAACTCCTTTAAAGCTATGTTGAGAACATGGAAAAACCGGGCTGAAGTAATGAAATCTTACATGCTATTCTTGTCTCACTCCAACATTAGGAGTTGATGCCACTCTTACAACATGATAGATTCAGATCATCCATGTCAACAGGCTGGTGCTTCAGGAGTTTTCAGGAGGGGGTGAAAGATTATTGTTAGATTTAACTAACTAGATGCAAATGTACAATCAAGATATTAAAAGGCCATGCAGTGCCATGTACTTAATCTTTTTTTTTGGTCGGCTCTAACCATGTACCATGTATTGTTCACAAAAATGATTCTCGACAGATCAAAATAGAGTTGGTCTTTTATGCTGAAGGTTTAGGTGTCAGTTCAGCATGGGCAAGGGCAATGTCCTACATTTGCCTTGTAAACCTTTTGTGGCAAAAATAGCAGTTTTGTTTTGTGTTTGTACATAATTTGGTTCTTAATCTGTGATTTGGACTCATAGATAAAATATCAGTAGAAAAGTAGTTTAAAATGAAAAGTGGTAAATAATTTAGTCCTTCAAAATTTTCCCTAACCAGTTCAGTTCTGCTGTAACACCAAAAAAAGGAGTCCCTCAATTACACAACCCTACTAGATCTATCATTTTTTCCCATTATACTTGCACCTCTTCTTGGAATGAATCTAAGCTTGCTGTAGTGGTACTCAGAAAGCAAAGAGATAATAGACTGAAAGGATGCAAATACTTATGCCTCTATCTGTGTACTTACATGTGTGTGTGTATTAGTACATAGCAGTTATTTACCTTGCTAAATCTTTGTCTAATGACAATATCATAATTAAGATATGAAATTCAAAAAATCTAAAAAAAATATATTTTTAAAGATGGAAGAAAAGACAGTCAGACACAAGTAACAAAATATCGGAACTATTTCTTCAACTATTTCTCCCCATAAGTAAAAAAATATAAAGCAACAAAAAACCCTTTGAAAACATATTTTTAAATAAGGACACAATCATAAAATTGTATCAACACTAAATCTGTACTGAGGAAAAAGCTAAAGTACAGTAGCTGAGAATCTGGCCTAAAGTTTGCACATAAAATAAGGATAATAGAAAAATACCACCGTTTACTTCAGGGGTTTACGCATTTGGATTTAGTGCCATAGATCAAGTATGGCCAACAGTTTAATGACTGGAAGGCAAGAACGGATAATGCTGGACTGCTTATTTAGTATTTTATAATTTTTTTTCCTGGAAATATTTTAAGTATTGAGCTTCACATTTTATTTATGGAAATGAGGAGCATGTATTGTCTCAGGATATCTTATTTTATCTTTGTGGAACAGTTAACTTGTTTCCAACAAACTCAACGCTGGAGTCTCACAAAAATTAAAATTTCCCAATAGAAGAACAGTTACTGTAATTGTCACTATTACTGTACTTTAAAAACTAAAAAAACAAGCCATGTTGCTTCAGCACTGGCCACTGAATAAGATTCAAAAAAATATAGTCCTTTGCTCTCTTGCTGATAATATAGATAGGTTAAGACCATATTTTAGATGCCCTGTTATGTCTCTAGGGTCTTCCACTGTATATGAGACCAGAAACTCAAACCTGCTCTATAGCATGACCCAGAGGCAGCAAAAAATATACAAATGCTTTCCCACTGAAGTTGTAACTTCTGTAATGACAAATGGAGAGGAGGTAGTATACACAATTACATGCAAGATGAAAGGATGTCAGTCAGGTATTCCTTCTACCAGGTGTACCATGAATCATGAAGTTGAGTGTGGAAGGAGAGAATATTAAGGACTAAGTGGGTTATGTGTACTAGTAGAAATGGAATGTGACTGAGTGGTTGCATGATGGCCAAGCCCTTTTCCCCTTAAACCAGCTTTTTTACCAGTTTCAACTCACACCAACAAGCACAGAGGAGAGCTGTAACTGTAAACCTCTCCTGAGCTGCTGCCCCTGGCAGTTCCCAGACAGTGGAGACTGGCAATAGCCCCTCTGTGTATCAGACAGTGCCAGTGGCTGCTGCTGCTTCCAGCCACTAGCTGGGTCCCTGAGTGCAGTCAGCATCAGTTCCTTCCACAGGAACAGTTCTCCTCATCCAGAAACACTGATACATAAGACAATGTGGGCTGTCTGCTTCCACCACAAGCTTCATGGGCCATGCACATACTTGGCAGTACAGTGGCAGTAGTTTGTCCATAATACAAAACTGATGAGCCAGACAAGTACAAAAATCCTTAAAATTACCTCCATACTCAAAGCACTTTGATTTAAGTGTGGAGCACAGACACTGCAAGCAGAGCATGGAGAACTGGTTCTGAACAGGTGAATACACTTGTTTGTTAATCATTCAATTACTTCTGGCAATGTTGTAAGGTATTTTTATACTGTTCTTGTGTTAAGGAAAACTTTCAGTTTGATAAAACATCACACCTGTGCAAACATGAGGTATGATGCCGTAAGCTTTACTTACAATTACAGTTGTTTTTCTTAAATTACATGAAGTATAATCCACAATAAGACACTTCATTGTTGGCAATTACAGATGTGTCTCTGAAAAGGCTGAATGCTTAATTACACTTCTTATTATGACTATTCTGGCAAATTTCTCAAAAAGAATCTCTTACAAAGAACCGGATGAATGTTTCCTCTGTGTTCTTCAGTTAGGATTTGACTCTTCAACCTTTAGATTTATTAAAGTCAAACGGTTCAGCTTCTATTTTCAATTTAGTGTAATTTTACTTCAGGCAAATTTCACTTATGTGGTATTTAATCCAAATAAATAATATTATTCCAAACCGTCTTGCTTCCTATTGCAGAAAGCCGTTAAACAATTGTCTTTGAACACTCTAGTCATTAACTATGATGTCTCAATGTTAATATGTTATTGTTAGCATTTGTACTAAACTGCCTTTTTTGCCCATACATATTTGAGCTAAATCTTAAACAGATTTTTTAAAAATAATCCTTCAGTTAGTTTTTACTCCTTAAACACAGATAGCTTCCAATTAGATGATTGGAAATTTCAATTCACCAGCTTTATGAGTATGTAAATTTGGTCTTTGTATGAGAAGCCTGATGAAAATGTCATAGTAGATATAAAAAAAAATTACAAAATAAGAATTAATATCTCTACCTTTGTTTTATTTTCCAATCAGATCATTCTTAACTTCCATGAATAAAAATAGAAATTATATTTGAAGGTTTCAAAACTATTTCCTTGATTTAAATTCATCGGGATTTTTATTAGGTGGATTATTTCATCGGAACTAGTCCCAATCCCTGAATTTAATCAGACATCTGAGTCTTTTCAGAATTAAGGCTAGAGGAGAAATATGTTTTATCATTTCCGGAGAAAAGACTGCTTTGATGAGAATATTCATGAGTGCTTCTTCGGAATGAATGCCTAAAAAATGACCAACTAGTCTACTCAAAACTTTTTATTCAGCTTATAATGTTCACTCTTTTCCTTCTAGACCTTTAGTTTCAAGTACTCACAGAATATTCAGATAATATTAATTAAAGTGCTTGTCATTATTGATTTGGTCCTACTCAGGACTGTAGGTATGCAGAAGTCATACTGTATTGAATTAGTTGTCTTGAAGTAGACACTATATGTCCTTAAGCTGTGTCTCTGGAAGAAGCCCCATTTATTTTTTTTTCTAAAACTAGACACTAGAGATGGTTTAATTCATCTGGACAGGCCCCCAGACCGACATGATCTAACCTTGAAGTTAGCCCTGTTTGGGGCAGGAGAGTGGACTCACTGGGGTTTCTCCCAACACAAATTATTCCATAAGTATAAGATGAAATAACATGAGAAGGACTGCAGGTACCAGGGCCTAAAAAAGGTATGGCAGAAGAAGAGAAAATGTGCCTTACTGTTACTGAATTATAGTCTCATTACACACAAAGCCATTTAGGAATGACATAAAATGGAAACCACCCAAAATGAAGAAGAAAACAATAACTGCTGTAACTGCGAATCCACTTCTGGACTGGAGAATCCGGGGCACACACCTTCCCAAGGACCCTTGGTAATAAAAATGTACATTTTTATGCATTTGCTTTTTATGTATTCGGCATTAGAAGTAACAAAAAGGTAAAACCAAGCAAACAAAACTCAAGCCAAATAAACTGCTCAAGTTAAACCTGTGTAACCATGAAAGCAATAGCACATATCACTCAGCAAATATGGATCCAAAAAGTATTAAAAAAACGCTTTTTAAAACAGATGTAACAAAGTAACACTAACATTATTCACCGACATCCCAGGCTGTTAGGAACATCGCCAATGGTGAATGAGGTTCATAATACAGTGATGCATTTTCCTATGGCAAGGCAAATAATTCCCTGGCAGCTGAAATAAAGTGTTGACTCTTCTTGAAAATTAATTAGCACAGAAACACAAGAGAAAAAAAATGAAATGCTTCTTGTTCCTAAAGGTTATTCTGTAAGGAAATAAATCATATGAAGGTATGAAGTGTGCTCTCCTGTACTTTATGATTAAGTGCTTATAATATAGACAGTTTCTAAGCCTCAGCTTTTGCTAGGAAGTTCACATCAAAGGTGAGTTAAGTCTTTATTATAAAGACATGGTAAAATATATAAACCAGAACTGCTTTAAGTTAGGAGATCCTCTGGTTTCAGTAGGAAGACCTTTCTTTCTTTTTATCAACTCATTTTACAAGTGATGTCCCAAATTTATGCTAAGAACATTTCCATGAAGCTTTTGCTCTCCTCTTGGCAGAAGGCCTTAAAATTTGTGTCAAATAAATTAGAACTAATGTCTTTGGCTAAAAAGAGGAGCCTGTTAAAGGGCAGTAGTAATCAAGACAAGATAATAATTTATCTGTGATTTTGTGAGTATTAGTCTAATATCCTGTCTATTCACAGCATGTCAAAGATAAGAGCAGTCGCCGGTTTACTGTTTTTCTGCCCTCTCCTTCCTCCCTCCCTCTGTCCCTCAGGCCTGAGGAGATAAAAGATAAAAAACACATACTAGGCCAATTGCAATAATATTCCACTAAAAGGAATACACTGTTGCTATTATAAATTAATGCTTTAAAAGAAACTACTATTAGATAATTATCTGTCCCTCAGATAATTATGCACATGAGTAATTCTACCTCTCTGAAGACTTTATAGGATTTACTGGAAGTCCCTTGAGGTATCAACAGTCACATGTGAACCTGTTTACAGGATGTGACTGTAGTTCCCAGCGGCAGCCATGATACTGATTCCTAAAGAAAGTTTCAGGGTGGAAAATAACCAAAATATGAATCTCATGGACATTTTTTCCCAATTCTTTTGTTCCTATATGTATCAATTTAAAAGTTAGGGTGTAAATCTCATACCTATGTCGGTTGCTACAGATACTGTTGAAAAACAAGGGGTCTCAAAGGTGTTGTTGAATTTCACTCTAGATGCTTACCAGTAGTTAGAGATTTAATCCTGTTGATTATGTCACCTTACTACCTTTGAAGGCTCTCCTTTCTGATGGGGAACCATATCTAAAGGTCAAATAAATCACATAATTGTCCATTCTGTATTTTTTATAGCCACTTTCCTGTCATGTAGTGATACAAAGCAGCCTTGAGAGTTGGCTCTAAGAGCATCCCCTGCTTGCAGAAACTTTAGGCTTGCACTAGTTAGTGAAGGGAAAGTGCTTTTCAGACTCATATTTTTTTACAATCTGCTTTTTGCACAAGCATGAATATTCTACCTTAACTATGTTAGGAGTTGAGGCTCTGTTCACCTCATAATTAATTAAGGTAAAGTAATTTATTTAAGATTAAATTATTTTGTTATTGTGCACAGTGGCTAACCTTTCACATTTGACATACTGCATAGACATTTTATTTTATTCACAAATGTCTGTTTAAAGAAATGATTAGTTCTGTAATGTGTTCAGCAAGGCTTCTTTATAGCAAAGCCCTCCTGGGAGCTCTTATGCAAATAAAATCCATCTGGAGATTGAAAGTAATGCAGGTAAAATTATGAACAATATACTTAATTTTTAGGAGGATTTAAAGGGATATAAAGACACACTTCACTAGAAAATCCAAATTACAAGCACATGTCCTAGTCACTGTTTTTCAGAAGTGCTCCTTCATACAGCATCAGTTGTCCTCCCCAAACTATTGAAATCTGTGTCGTATCAAATATGCATATGATTTATGTATTTACTATTTTTTACAGCTTAGTGACTGGCTTGTATTGGGAAGAAAAACCTGCTCACAATTTGTAAAATTTTCAGTGCTGCCAGTAGTTCATTAGATTATGTATTCTAGCAGGAGTCTTTTACAGCTATTAGGAAATTATTTTATTTAGTTTCTTTTATTTCAAAATTAAAAATGGCCCATGAGCGGATGTTATCAGGACATGTATGATAGAAATTAATTAAAAGTTTGTAGCAATTGTTTTCTGTAGCTATGGGAGGGCAAAATAGCATAAAAGGAATGTCTTAGATGTCTCTACTTTAAAAGTATATATGCTATGGAAATTTCGAGTCACAGAGTGTCACAGTGTGGCTATTTTGTAAAATTTAGAAACCTTTACTTCCATGAACCAAAAATATGACTACTAAATCCTGTAATTTCAAATGTGTGTAATCTATAGAGTCTAATTCTGCTTTACCATTCCCTCAGAGGTAAGCCCAGAAAGGTACAGGGCTTTTTTTTTTTTCCTTTTTTTTCTTTTTCTTTTTTTTTTTTTTTTTTTTTCTTTTTTTTTTCTTTTTTCTTTTTTTTTTTTCTTTTTTTTCTTCTTTTTTTTTCTTCTTTTTTTTTCCATCAAAAGAAAAGAAAGTAGAGAGAAGGGAAAGAATAAGAAAGGAAAGGAAGTAAAAGCCTGCTGATATTTGGGGGAGGGAGATGCGTGAATCCACTATTAAAGTACTCTTTTGGGACACATTTTCACTTTTGTATGACACACTTCATTCATCATTAGCACTGGCAAAAATTTACTGGGGATAATTTTGAAAAGTTTGATGCATTTCTAAAGGTAATTGCATAACAAGGGGAACAGCGGTGACTTTCTTTTGTGTTTGGGAAGGTTAACTGAGTTTCCTGGGTTTCATCTGAGGAATGAAAAACTGTAACTGAACAATCTGAAACAATCTTTGTTCTTTTGTTTGCTTCAAGTCACAGGAAGAGAAAATTTTGGCATCAAGAAGCATCATTAGTAATATAAATATTTTATCAACATGAAACTACATTGTCCAACTAGTGTTCCACTTAGAGTTTTGAAAGACATTTACTTTTATCTTCATAGGCTAAAAGTTGCTTCTTTTCCAACCAGATCAACCTCAATAGTTTCTTTATTTGTTTAACGTAAGGATAAAAATTTACATTTCAGGTTAAAAATCATGCTCCTCAGTACAAGAGAGGTATGGGATTGTGCCCTTCGGACTTCTGAATGAAGGTGGGATCTGTGCAGATTGTTGAAAAGGCAAGATGCATAGGAGGACTGTCAGCAATCAAAACAAGTCAAAATCAAAACTAGTGGATAAAAGACATATCCAATCACTGTTGTCAGAGAGAGGCACACTATTCTTGCAGTTTCTTGCAGGAAAAATGCTGTAGAAGGAAAAACAATTGTAGTCAGCTTGTGTCATCAGAAAGTGGGGCTGCAGTCATAGGATTTTGGCCTTAAAAGCTTTTAAATTCAAACAGATCTCTCAAATCTTGGGGTATATCGAAGATTCACAATGTACAAATTCATTTCCTTCTGTAAGGAGGCAAACCCCTTCTTCTCATCAGGAGTAAATTCAGTGGGAAGTCTAAGAGAAAGAATCTTCTAGGAATTTGTCTTTAAAAAGCCATTTTCAAATAAAAACCCCTAAGATTCTTGAACTCTAAGGTGAACCATCCTAAAGAACAAAATGTTAAAATTAAGGTTATCTGTGAGGCCTTTGTGCATTTGCTTCACGGCACAGGTCTCATCTGAGACCATGGAATATCACCTAAGGTTTCCCTTCTATGGAAGATGTGCCAGCTGATAATATAATACTTTCTTGCTTTCTTTTTAATTGTAATTCAGCAGTGTGTTGGCCTGTAGTTGCTTCCTATCCTTAATGTTTGTTTATAATATACCCTGAACTTTGATTAATCTTTTAAAAATTCTTCCACATCAAACTACTACCTTTTTTTTTAATTTGTTTGGTTTGGTGTCGGGTTTTGTTGTGTGTTTTTTTCTTTTTTCTTCTTTTTTTTTTTTTTTTTTTTTTAATTACTGCTGCTTGCAATGTGATTCAGAGACTGCAGTTGTTTCTGACAGTTCCTGGGAAGCTGAGCCAGGTGTCATGTTTGTTTTCTATTTGTAATATATTTTTCTGTTTTATGTGTCTGGGTTATGGATTATTCTGTAAGTTTGTGTGCATGTGTATCTCTACGTATGTATATATATGTGCATGTGTGCATATCAATGTGTCTATGTATAACATTTCTCTTATAAATCTGTATAGATATTACACCTATAATATATATGTTTTCTTCTTTCCTCTTAATCTTACCACAGTCTTTTATATTGAATGTGTTAGAGTCTGGAGGAAAAAGTGAGGGAAAAAAAGCAAAAAAAAGAAATATATGTTTTTCGGTGGCTTGTACTGCACACAAAATATTTTGGAAGGTCCTAAATAGAAACAGTTTTGCTGCATGTAAATTAAACTGGCAGGGTATCTCTAATGGACTTCACAAACCTTGCTAGACCACTTTAATCTGGAATTCAGGCCTGCCTTGGTTTCTGCTACAGCCCAGTGCAGTCCTTCCTAAGCTGCTTGTTTTCTAAGTTTAGCAAACAGTCTTGTTCAAAATGTACTGCAGACCTGCAGCCTGACATTATGGAGGTCTATCTTCCCATTTTTCAATTTTCAACCTTTAATGTTTTTTTCTTTGTCATATTGTCCAAGAAAGTTTATTATCACTTGAAAATCAGAAAGCATGCTTTAAACTCTAATTGTGCTTAAAAATGGCAGGTCTGTTCAAACTTTTTGTTTGTTTGTTTTTAAAGTGGTAATTTCAGACTTAAGTAGAGACCAGGAAACATCCTTCTCAAGCAAATACTGCCATTTGCACTGCAACACTACCAAGCATATATGGCAAGAAATTCTCATGGGAGGGTGGAGGGAAGGCAAAAATTTACTATTTTACCTGCTTACCTGATGGCTGCTAGAACAAAAATAATCAATTTTGTTATTAATTATAAACAGGAAGATGGTTGTTTATTTACCTAAGAGGCTTCCCAGTAGTTAGATGTGTAATCGCCCAACTGTAGATTTACTGGCAGAAGTCAGTCTCACATTAGTAGTGAGTAATTTTTTTGTTTGTTTGTTTCCCTTGAGAACATATTCCAGAGTAGAAAAATGACCAGCAGAATTGGAATTGGCTTACAGCTTTTCTTGACATTTCACAGATAGTCCAAAGAACAACTGGATATGGTGAATAAGTTCTATTTCCTTCAGAAAAACTAGTTTCTTCTGTCCAGGTAAAAAGTATGTTTGTTTAGCAGTGAAAGAAGCCTCCACTGCCTGTGCTATGTGCAGGCTGTCAATAAATAAAGAAGTTCAATTTCCAGGGCTGTCAATAAATATATTATGTATGAGGTTTTTCATTATGTTCAGATGCAACTTGAGGTATTGTCTCTGCCTTCTTGGAACTAAAGCCATTTTTCTCAACTAAAATGGGATTCCCTTAACACATATTTGCAAATACATTGTTAATAAGCCAACGAATTGCATTTAAAGATGGCAAACAGGTTATTTTTCTTTTCTCTTGATTCCTTCTGTGTGCTTTGAGTTAACTGAAAGGTGATCTTAAACTTCTTTTTATGCTGACTTCATATACTGAGAAATGCAACGTTTATAGATAAACACTCTCACTTTTAATGAAAATTATTAGCTATTAACATTTTGCTTGGAGGCACAAGCCATAGAACAAACTCCATTCAAATCCATTAAATATGCTTGAGACCCAGCTGTCAATAGGCACCATGAAGTAAATTTAATTTTCAGAGTCAATACAGAGCACAGCTGCATTAAGCATAGGATAATTCTGGCACATTATTAATTTGAATGGCCATGTAAGGCATTGTCTAGACAAGATATAAGCCCAAGTTTTCATAGGCAATCTGTACATAAAATGAAGTATGTCAAGGTTGTAAAGAATACTAATAACACAGATCTGGCCTATTAACCAATATTGATTGCTCTTACTGCGACACAGTTCAGTAACTTTAGCGGTGAAATAGTAAGATGTTCAGCACTGCTGCTTGTTTTTGAAAAGCAACACTAAGCATGGACTTTTTCAGATGAGGCTTGAATGCATGAGATCTCAAATGTTTACTAGCATTATGCATGATTTCTAGTAATCTATTTCTGTGGATTGGGCCATTTTAAAAATAGGAGATTCATCAAAACCAGCAATTAGTCTTGCTGGTAATATGAGGCATTTTTATTTCAAATGCTGTCAATATTTGATTTTTTCATAATGATTGTAGCCATGCTCTGCATAAATAATGTCTGTTTTAGAAGGTTAAGCAAATTTATGCTTTATAATTTTACTATTTATATAGTTGTACAGAGTCTGTGTAACATTTCCAAGAAAAAGAAATAAGAAAGGAAAATTAATCTCTTGAAAACTGTACAACTCTGTAGCAAAATTTTTCCAAATTATTTCTGTGGTCCTGTATGAATTCTGCTAAATGACTGAGTAGTTTGGTGCTTGAGCCATTCTGACAAATAGACTGGAAGTTCTTCTAAAACATCAGTGAAGTAAATCTGCTTCACTTTCAGATGATAACAATATCTGGTCTGCATTTTGCGGATTCATTCAGATGCTGAGCCTGGAGGCTTGGATTCATTCCTGCCAGCCCTGTCTGTGTCCGCATTAACAAGTAACAGAGGAATAGAGGTGGATCTGCAGAGCACAGTAGTTGGTGCTGAGGACCAATATCCTCATTGTACATATTTCCAGTGTGTTTTAATTTTCACTAGGACTGGTGTGGTCCTGGTGGACTCAATGCTCTGTTGCTACTGTAATACTTTATAAGTGCACTCCCACGGGTGCATCTTAGAGTTTTGTATCAACCAGGTCGTTTGTCCTAGTGTGACCTAAAGCACAGGAATGGAGAGAACTCTGGGAGATAAATTTCAGGAGCTGAACTAAACCCTTCACGTGCACAAAGCTTTTGGGTTCTTATTTGAGGTGACTAAGGAACACAGAATAATTCATAGGTTAATTTAGATTAGAAGGGACATCAAGAAGTCCTCTAGACAAACCTTTTAAGCTAGCAACTAGGCCCACTGCAGTGGAGAGAGGAATGACCACCTTCACAGGTCAAGTTAACACATGCTACTATTTGAAACACTACTAACGTGTTTTTTTCTTTAACAATTGATAGAAGACAGGAATAACACAGTTCAGCAATTAAAGTTAGTTGGGATAAATGCTTAGTATTTAATGCATAAAAAAATACCTAGTTATCCAATTCTATCACAATAGAATAATTCACTCTTTCTGAGATTAATGGGACATTTTACTACCTAAAAAATTAGTTTTACCTTAGTTAGTGCGACACCAGAAAGTATTCTTTATAAAATTACGATTTTATGCCTGTTCATACTTTTATAAATAAGTATGCTGTTTATTTAGGATGAAATGGACTGCAAGAGTGAATCCCGAAAGTTAATTTTGAAAGTAGTAAATTATTTCCTTGCACTTGCTTAAAATTTATGTTTCAGAGAAATCTTGTGTTCCCTTATTTCTTTATTATATAACATTCAGTTAGTTTGTCTGGAATTAAGGCTGATTATTAAATTACATGTTAATCGTTAACTAGATTCTTAGTCTTCTGCTTTTCAAACAACCTTTTGTAGAATTCTTAGTCTTTTCTCATTGCCAAATACTAGCATTTAGAATTCATGAGACTGAAGTAAAACAAAAAAGAATTCTAAAGAATGAAAAATAATTTCAACATGTAAAACTATTTTTCTTTTTTGTTTGTTTGTTTGTTTGTTTGTTTTTTTGTTATTTTTTTTTAATTGGTTCTCAGGAAAAAGTCCAACTCCAGGAATACAAACTCTGAAAGGGACAATAAATACTTCAACATTTGCAACAAAACCATGAGAACTGACATGACCTAAAATTTTTATTCTTCTATGGACAATTTTCCTTGAGGAATCTTACTGTTAGTTAATGTTTCCTTGGGACATGAAATAAATTCTTGGTCCCACTGAAGTTTACTCAATCAAATGCACTGTTGCAGTCTGCCACTGCTAAAATTACATCTCTTTTACATCTCTTTTTATCATATCGAACTATCAGATCACAGAATATTTTTTTTTGTTTCCTTTTTGTTGCCTTTTTGTATGCCTTAGGTCTGCAGTTAAATAATATTTGTTATCAGAACAAATATAGTTTCTGTTTTGATTCCTGTATGTATACATTTTCCCCTCTTGGTTTTTTCTTTAGAACATCTGTATCAGGTTAAATATGATTGCATTCTTTTTCATAAATAAGTTCAAATTGTATGTGGGATATTATAAAATAATAAGTATTTTCTGATTTTCAGATTGCTTTGTTGGCATAATACAAACATTTTATAATACAAAGTTTTTACTTATCTATTTTGACTTCTATAAAAATAACCACTGGTTTCTAGCCTGACTGGTTATTGATTGCATGAGTAGTTCATGGTATCTATAATTTTCCTACCATCTATTACAGCAATAAAGGATGAAATTATAATTTTTCCAAAAATCTCTCCTTTATGATTTTCCAGTTGCATTTTCATAGTTAAGTGTAGCTCTTGATTTCTACATATAGTTTATTTCTGCTAAGTGTTTCAAGTTTTCTTTTTTTTTTTTTTTTATATATGCCTAGGTCACCATGGTTTGGGCTTCTTTATCCCACTGTTATCCAGCAAAGAGTTTTGGAGACCAGAATAGAGTCACTCATTTCCAGTTTTGTGAGAGAGAAATCTTTGTAGAATTTCAAATGGAATGCTCAAATGCTGTAATCTTTATTACATTAAACCATGAACCAATTGGGTATATTTTTTCTTTCTTGGCACCTTTTCTACTACTTAACTTTATAAAAAGCAGTAACATGAAGGAAACAAGTCATACTAACAACCCTTACAGCCACCAAACAAAAATGGCCTACATAGAAAAAAATACCAGTTAAATTTCAGTGCCATTTGTCAAATTAGCTGTGGGGGCCAACCCCCAAATTTTAATACCTGCACTTTTTCTGCGTGGCCCTTCTCAAAACAAGGAGGAATCTTCTGCATATGTAGGAACTTCCCTCCTTCTTTTCAGTGGTGCGTGACCTGCAACCTTAGGTCTGAATACACATGAATATTGAGCGTGATTTTCATGTGGACCTGGACATTTTGGGTAATGACAGAGACAGTTACCAAGCATTTTTCTTACACACACTGAACACCCTTTTAAAAAGAAAGTGGAGGCTTTGTACTGTTCTTACACAGTGATGGGAAGTGTCACACTCACCTGGCCAATAGCTAAAGAATCAGAAGTCCCCTTGAGCAGAGAAAGAATAAGAAACAGAAGAATGCAAATATTTGTTAACTCAATCTGAGGAGCTTTCAATATGTAGTGTACTTCTGAAAATATTGAACTCTATAAATCAATTTACAGCAGGGCTCATCAAAAAGATGCAAATGAGATACAAATCCAAAAGTTATATTTCTCTTTGAAACACACTGAAATCACTGAGATGAATATTCTCCTTGCATTTATTTCCAGCTACCAAATGGTCTTGATGTCTGAGCCACTGCCTGTAATTTAAAACTGCAAAGGAGAAACTTGCTAAAATAAAACTGCATTAGTCTGCTAACACAGTGCTACACCAGTATTACCACTGAACATAACCAATAAAATTTGCCATATACCAATATTATGTTTGTATTCAACTATTAAGAACAGAAACATGCTTTTTTAAGCAAATCCGACTTGTGGATCTTTCAAGGAAGACTCAGCTTTTATCAGAGTAGAAAAAAATTCTGACTGATTTATACAAAGGCAGTTGAAATGTTAAGGAAGTTTAAAAAGATGGCTACTAAGAAAAGAAAACACAATCTACTACTGTTTTGGAAAGAGTGATTTGAAGTGTCTTCTTCCTAAAAAAGAAAAATAACAAAATAATCTCAAAATTGAGCAGATCAGTTAATATATTTTTATCAATGCCTTATCTCATGGATGTTCTCTGTGCACAGTGATGTGGTATTATGACAGTATGGTACATTGCTCACATTTGAGACAGAAAAGCAGCAAAAACTTGTAGGCTGACTTTTAAAAAATTTTAGACTAGTTCCAATAGCTTTTTTGTATTTCTGGATCTGGGAAAAGCTCAGCTGTGCCTTGGACATGAATTTCATCCCTCTCCTTCCAGGCTTTGGTTTCTTCTCTCAGTAAAAACCCTAGATGCATAAACCAGCAGGAACAACAGCATACCCCAGGCACCTCTCTCCTCAAGAGGAGAGTAGGAGCAGAGAGTGCCCTGTTGTGTGTTGCCAACCTTTTACACCCATTGCTGCTTCTATTACAATGGAGCCCCCAGAGTCCTTACAAAATGTTAATTTTCCTTTCATGACAGTCAGGCACAAAGTACAGGAGGTAGAAGTGAAGAATAAACAACAAAGAATAAGACACTAGCAATTAGTTCGGGTATTTTTCACTCCCATCAAATATTTCAGAAGGTGACCCATGCTGAGAAATTGTCAGCACTTCACCGCTGCAATTATGGCTCCAGTGGAAATCTTAGTGAAGCTAATGAGTGCTTTCATGTACAGAAGGCCCGTTGGATTAGTATCATTACTCACTGTACAGCCTGGGAGAGTGGCTGCAGCCAAGACAGGCGCCCTACCAGGCTATGGGCTACACCAGCACATCACAAAACACAGGTATAACCCTCGCCACAAGTTTCTTCCAATCTAGCTGTAGGCAAAGGAAAGGAGAAAGGAAGCACCTCAGCTCCTTTTAGCTGCAGGCCAGAGCTCAGAAACAGTGAAATAATCAGCTGAAGGTCATACAGAAAGTCTGTGGCAGAGCAAAAAAGTGAATGCAGAGTTTCCCAGGTGAAATCCAGCCATTTCAGCATCAGACTGTTGTTTTCTCCTACTCATTCACATGAGCAAACAAAGAACGTTTTTTGAGCAATTTTGTACAGGGATTGAGGCTGCCCAGCTGCAATTCTTTCACACAATGCCGTGACACATATCTCTTTCACCATAGTTTTCTTTAGTAGACTGTAAGTTACTGACTATATGCAGGTAGCAATAATAAATGATATAATTAGCTAGATAATTCTGTTTTTCTTCAGTAAAAGCTTAATGGTTTGTATAAGAAAGCAGTAGATTCCTTTCAACTGTTGTTGTTCTTTGCATATGCTGAAACCACAAAGAACATTGATTATTTTAACTATGCTCAATTTGCCTTTGAAATCAACATTCTAAAAAGCAAAAGAGCTTAAACAAACATGAAAGTAATCTAATACTGACATAAACATGAAAGATAATAAGATTAATATGAATTGATCTAAATATTACTTAAAATAATTAGTAATTATTTTCTCATGGTATGCCATTTAAGTTAAACTGCTTCTTAATTTTACTTAGAAAAACAAGCAGAGCATTACTTCCCAGAATTTTAGTTGTTTTTGTTTATGACATTCAGTAAAACAATGGGCAAATATGCCTTTCTTTTTATTGTTTTACATTTTACATACAGTTTGTAACCAACTAGTCTAGTTTTGTAACAGCCAATTTTGTAAGGGCAGGATTGTTGCCATTTTAATGCTGTATCGTTTTATTACTTTAAACCATGAACCAATTGGGTATATTTTTTCTTTCTTGGCACCTTTTCTACTACTTAACTTTATGAAAAGCAGTAACATGAAGGAAACAAGTCATACTAATAACCCTTACAGCCACCAAACAAAAATGGCCTGCATAGAAAAAAATACCAGTTAAATTTCAGTGCCATTTGTCAAATTAGCTGTGGGGGCCAACCCCCAAATTAACCCAGTTTGGTATTGCTTTCACTACCTCAATCCCAAAGGATTTATTGGAAGTTTTGGTCTCGTAAGAAACATAACATTTGTTTTTCTTCCAAAGGATTACCTGAGTTATCTGAATATAACTAAATTTTGGAAAATAGGATGAAAAGCTGAGATCACCAGGTTTTCTCTCAAGATTTAAAAATCTACCTGCCTTTAAATAGTCTGGTAACTGTTTTCTTTTGTGATTTAAGAAGTACTTTCCTTGACTGAAAGGAAACAAAAAATATAATTTGGATAAACTATTTTTGAATAATTAGTGAAATATTTTAAACATTAAAGTGAATTTAAAAATAAATCCAAACAGGAAAGATATCTGGTTAGTTTGGTAGAAATATGAGGATTTCCATTGTGTTTACTGTTCAGCTCTTCCATCTGGATTTATGAAGTTATCCTCTGCATGCCAAATGTAAGACAAAATATGAATGAAATTTTTGTTCTTAAAGACTGCAATTTGTACATATTTATCAAGGTGTTTCATTAAATATAATTACAGTTTCTCTATAGCTGTATTTAGAAGTCAGGTAGGAAAGGCTTGGAGAGAGATTTCAATAATTGCTCGTAAAGTACAAAGACCAGAAACACTAACAATTTAGAAGAGGAAAGCTTTCGGACTTGAGTGTGAAAAGAAAGGACCTTGACACGTGGCAGCTGCTGTGTGGAAGAAAGAATAATTGCTTCCTGGCCCACTCTTTCCCCGAACTTGTCATTTGACTCAAGATGTTGGGACCCTCACAACGGACATTTGACTTTCCTAGAGCAAGCAAAGGCAAAGGCTCTTAGGCCTACTGAAACCTAAGAATAGCTTTATACCAAGATGACTTTCAAGGCAGCATTGTCACAAAGGGAGCCCTATGAAAATGGTCCTTAATGGCATGGAACGATTGTGGTAAGGAAAACAGAGGAGAAGACAGGGCCAGAAGTGTACACTGGAAAGGAAAGGGGAAAAAAATAACTCTATGTTGCCATGGGGGAATACAGAAAAAACTGTCTACTTCTTTAGGAAACTCAAATATAATATTCAGATTCCCATTCTCCTGTCTTCTTTCCTCCATGCTACCTCACCACCACCTTCCTTTATATTGTAGGTATCTGCACTTTTTACATGCCTATTTCCACCAGAGAAATGGCCCAGATCCCAGAATACCACAGAAAGGGCTGTCAGTGTCTTGCTAGACCTGAGCTGCAATGCTAGTCTCAAACTCAAGACCTCATGGGTTTAAAAAGCAAGGGGTGCTCATCTCACTTACAAGGTCAAAACTTAGCCAGTGGTCAGGAGGAGAATTTCTGCCTCACACCATGAAGATGAGCTTTTTACTGCCTAGAAGCACTCACCTTTCAAGTGAATCCCAATTGTCTCCGAACACAAATCTCCCCCAAAGGTGACTTAATCCATGGGCTAGTGAATAAGTACCTCTTAATCTCTCCAGTTGGAAGTGCTCCACTTCCAGTATATAATTAACATTCATCACTGCAGGGACTGTGACTGGATTCTCCCACATTCCAAGGGAGTACCCTGACCACTGGACTGTAGGATTTATTTGTAATTTTCCCCTCTTTCTTCTAGCCCAGTTAATATTTCATTATTTTTATACACAGGCATACAAACACAGAGAGTCATACACTCACACATCTATAAAATAGTATCTCTAATAATAGTCTTAGCAATACATGCCTGTTTTCTACAGCTGGATAACAGCAAAAAGTATTATAGATGCCTGGCACAGGTGTACTGTGTTCGTTCAAAAAAAAAAACCCACAACAACCAAAACAACACAAAACCTCTAAAATGGAGAAATGAATAATTTTTATGTTAGGAAGCAAATTTTTTACCTATTAACATAACCACCTCACAAAGTGGCTGAAACACATCTTTAGCCTGTTGCAACGACTCCCAGTATGTGTATATTGAAGCCGTGCAAAAATTCTAAACCACAAGTAACTCCCTGGGTTTCAGTTTTCGTTATAAGCTCAACACTCAGTTCAGGTTCACTGAAAGGACATTACAAGCCTGGAAAGTCCACAAATGATGTAATGCAGACCTCTCATGCAGCCTACTGTGTTGCACAACACAGCATGTTGACAGATAGCATTTGCTCCTCATTCAGGGGTTACTATCACTGTAGCACTCCAAAGATGCAGAACTGTTTCATGTAAACATCACTAAATGAAGAGCCCCTTTATGTTGACGAAATGCAGGGAAAGATAGGGAGGCAAGAAAGTTATTATTTTAAAGTGCTTGAAAATAGGTCAGAGGAATGATGCTTAGGCGGCAAACTCCAGAAAGAGCAAGTTGGGCATGGTGAGATTTATGGTACCCTGTGAGATTTTAATTCTGCTCCTGTGTGCATCCAGCCTATACTCTGTAAGAAGCAGTCTCATGAAAAATACCCTGCCACTATATAATTAAGGTCTGCATGATAATACAGATTCACAAAGGATCAAATAAAATTTTTTGAGACATTTTTTGTGTGCTTCCCTCTCAGATGGAGCGTGGAGCCCTGTGAACATTTTAAGCTAAATTTCTCTACATATGAGGACTTAAGTTTTTAAAAAAGAAGTAAAAATCAGCAGTTTATTTTAACAGTAATCTCCACGTAGAACAAGCAGAGCTAATTGCTACATTTTGTACATTAAAAAATTATTTTTAACTACTTAAGCTAAACATAGAATCACTGTGAACAAACACATAAAGTGGTTGCTACCTCAAGGCAATCTTGCCCTACACCAGTTTTTAGAAATATGGGCAATCTAATTGGTGTCAGAACACACCAGCTGATCTAGTGGCATACAACTAGAGTTTTCCTGAGGAATCGAAACGTAAAAACCAAAATAATAATTTGCAAGAGTTTGTAACTGAGTTGTTCATGGGTGGACTATGAGGAAAAAAAGAAATCTACTTCTTCAGCCTATAGGCTGAGTTGATTCCTTTTTTTTTATCTTTTGAGATTTGTCTGGGAGGAGAATTTTCCTTACCTTAGAGAAACTATATTCAGTGAGTTGTCATAAATACTACAAATTTCACCCAGTCTTTCTCAGAAATTTTATTCTCTCTATGGAATAGTCCTCAGCCACATAGGAAGTACTCACTGAACAAGATGAGAACTGAGACAGTGAGAAAGGAGATTCCTTCACAATTACCACAGAGGGACGATGTGCAGCCCTGTAATGACTGTATTTTGCTAATCCAGCTTGCGTTCCCCTGCACAGGAAAGGGAATATATGTTGTATCGTTGGGGTGGCAGAGTCCTCAGTTCTACCCTATATCTTGGCTTTGTAGCAACTACTTAAGAGCTTTCCTGAGTTGGACACACCGGAGCACACAAGGAACACTCCCCTTCCACAGCCTCTTAATCCAGCTTGTTTCTTTAGTCAGAGAACAGAAGGGTGGATTTGTCACTAAAGGAGGTACAGTTTGCCTTCAATCATCTCAGAAGAGAGCTATCTTTGAAGCTTCTGTTTCTTTATTCCCCTGGCAGAAAATAGTGGATAAATTTAATCTAAGAAATGAATTCCTGCTTATAACTGTTATTTGGTAAATCTTATTATTCTGATTATTCAACAGAAACCACTCCTGCATGGTAGTTATTATTCTCACACAGTTCTAATCCATACCATGTAGCTTTTGTACACAGATTAGTATTTTATTATATCTAAACTAAATATTGTTTGTATAATCTAACTAGATATTTTGCAAATAAATACATTCTGACCAGAGTTACACTATCTGAACAGTAATGTAAAGGTTTGAATACTTAAAGAATAAAACAGTTTCTTACCCGAAATTTCTGTTGCATTAAATTAAACATCCAGCTGGCACCTTTATTTGTATCTCATTTCCTTCCTGTAAAATATTTTGTGAAGATGTATGAGATAAAATAACATTAGAAGATGGGTGTTTATAATTCAAAAAATGTCCTGCTAGTGCTGAAAATATTGACATTTCTTCCTGAGGTTCTGACAGAAAACACAATACACTGTCTTCTGTCAATGGAATAATTAGAGATTATAGTAATTCCTGCAAGGCTTTCATATGTGGCACACTCTGAGAAAATTTCAAAAGATGAGATTTGCATAAAGGGGGGTGTCAGGAAGTACCAGGTGCCTCTTCTCCTATAACAACGACCTGCTAAAGAGAAAAAATTAAAACTCCTCTGGGGAAAACTGTTGGCAATGCTCAGGTAAATATTGGGAAAGCCTGAATTGCAAGTGGAGAAAGGACTTGTCAGTATGCTCCATAGCATGTAAGGGAAGTGGTATATGAAGAAAATAACAAAGCATTAGGCATCTTTGGATAAAAATCTGGTAATGAAAACAAATGATAACCACTTGCACTGATTTACAAGAACACTTCTACAATTCTTAAGCAAAAATAATGCCTTTGAAACATCAGCGAGTTAACATCACTTCCCTTCTCCTTTTTCCTTTTAATGTTGTGTATATATTTTATGTGCATTTTATATACATTTGTCAGGAGAATATTAATGTTCTGCTTTATGATTACCACCACCTTTCTAATCATTGCTTTTTATTATTCTTGTTCAGTACAGCTTAGCCACCAAGCATGAGCAATGAAATGGGGGGAAAAAGAAAAGCAAATACTGTATTATATCATCATCTGGGGAGCGTGATTGTTTCTGCTGTGTTAATTTACACTAAAATCTATGACCCAGTGAGTCTGATTGATTGCCAAGGGCAGAAATCCAGCCCTGGCCTAGTTTATTTTGTGAACTGTAGCCTCAGATATCGCTGCAAGCCACAATGATATTGATTTGATATACACTAGATGGCTCTTTATGCTCTTTGGGAAATTTATTGTGCAGAGTCAGAACTCAGACAGATGGGGAGAAGCTGCTCTTTAAATTGAAGAGGGTTATCATGGTTTGACTCCTGGGTCACTCGGGTTACCAAGTGGCCTGAGCGTGGCTGGGTCGGAGCAGGCTCGAGGGATTAGTGCTCATCAGTTTTGAATGTCAAATCTCCTCGGTGCACTTGAGTTATTGCTAATAGGAACTTGCTTGGGCCTATAACATTTGGATGGCCTATAACTTAAACATCATAACCCTTTCTTCATGTCATGGTCCTTTAAATTATGGCTGAGCATACCACCTTTGCTCTGGACGTTTAGCAGGAGATGGTTGTGTGTTATAAAGAAACTTGCCTCCAAGGTGGACTATGCCATTACAGCTGTGGTCTGTAGAAAAGCTTTACTCCTACACTTCCTGCTTTTGAGAGTGTTGCAGCCTCCCACTGTCTTCTGCTGCTCACTTACTGTCACCACCCTGGCTTTGCACAGGAGATACAGAATAGTGAAAGCTGGAGCACAAACCTACTTTTCCCCAAATTTTGTATTTTTCCTCCAAGAGGGAAGGGAGAGGAGGAGGTCTGGCGGAACTTCTGTTTGTGGGACAACAAAGATTGTCATGGTGGGAAATCACATATTCTTTGGGCAATGAATGAATGAGGAAAATAAATGTGCTTCTAACTTGAGATAAAGCGTTCTATCAGGTTTAAGAGATTTTTCAACACAAAACAAGAAGAGGTCTGCTATGATTAGCCTAAGCCTAATCATCATTTTCACTTGAGCACTGCTAATTGTTAACCAATATTTCATGCTACAGTAAATGCTGAAGAGACCAGGGAAAATAATATCTATGAATTGAAAGGGAGACATTATTCTATATATCATAATACACCCAAAACTTTTAATAACCAAAGAACCTCACCATATTTTAATGGGTATCTCTAACAAAGTTATAAACTGTTCAAAGCCTACATTTTCATACTCAGTGTGCTTGTATCAGTGTTTGATTCATTTCCTTTGAGATCAAGAGAATGATTTTCAGTCTCATTCAGAGAGGAAGGAAGTCCCACTTGTATCCAGGAGATGGGATAGGGCTCCATGTTGCCATTACAGTGAGAAAGATAACTCTGTTTCAACTTTTTTGTGGCTCCTTACTCACAAAAATTAAAGAGTTCTTTTCTATTTTTCTTCATCTGGTATATGATTCACACAGGAATGGGAGAAAGAAGAGTTTGTTTTTTTAAGTACCTGTTTCGTTTTCTTGATCTGATTCTGGTACAACTGGGAATTCATACTTTTAAAACAAAATACAGTTTTCTGCAAACTAAAAGTGTAACACTTACTTCCAACAAAATAAAAGGGAAAAAAATAATTTTAAAAAAGCCTTTTGGAAACACACGTTTATTCTACCCCATTTTGCATACCAAAACAAAGACATCTCATGACATTAGTGGTAAATGGCTTAGCCTGATCTTTTGGACTCTATTCTTGGCAATACACTGCAGCTCTAGCTGTGTATTATAGATATGCTATTACCATTTAAATATAATACTGCCTGGCTTGTATTCTGATCTGAGTTTCCTGGGATTTTACTCTTCATTTGAAATGAATACTAATTGAGAAAGTTACACATTTATATAGCTCCTGAAGAGTAACACCCACTTCACCTATCTCTCTATTGTAAATTAATATGTAGCAGATGGTGAGCTGAGATATTTTGACAGCCTACTTACAGCACCATCACTTTAACCTCTATCTGAAAAAAAAAAATCCCATTAGCTTTTCTGCTGTTGGGCTCTTAACCCCCCAAAGTATCCCTAGTTATCATATCGTGGGATTTTCTGCAATGCCAAGGAAGAAAATAATTAAAGATACCCTCTTCCATTTAAATGCTTGTTCTAATTTTACCAGGCATATCTTTTCCTCTTAACTTCCCCAATAATTTCAATTTAAATCTTCATTTAGAATGAGATTTTTCTTCCAAGGGGATTTTTTTTTATCTTCAGGGACAACTTAGTGCACTGCAGAAGCAAACACAGAAGCCCTTCCATATATTATGATTAATGTGGTGTAAGGAGCTCCCCTTGCTAGAAATGCAGAATCAAAGGAAGCAGAGCCCATAAGTAGAATTTAAATTCAATACACATTGGAATCTTATGGTTCAATTCAAAGTGGCTCTAAAGGAAATAATTAGACACTCACCAAGGCTTTCAGTAAGAAACAACTTTCCCTGCTCAAAGTCCTCATTCAAAGAACTCAGTCACTTTTTTTTTCCCCTTCACTTTTTCCAATAGAGAAAGGAGGACTTTTTAAAGATTTGGTAATCCATGTTAGGAGTTTTAAATTTAAGTCTCATTTAAAAGAAATTACCTAACTGAATGTTTTCTTCTGATGGGCTGATAGAAGTGTTTTATTTGTTGCAGAATATAAATGTATAAGTCATTGTCAGAGATTTGCAAAAGCACTGATAGTGTGTATTTAGGACTCTTTCACATGGGCTGAAATAAGTTGTTGTTCAGTCCCACAGCATTGTTCATGTGCTGTTGTACGAGGTTTTTGAAGTCTAAGAGGAAATGCTCAGTAACTCTGAAACAGGATCTGGCCTGGAAGTCTCACATGTGCAAGATAACAAGAATATCCTATACTTTGTGAGCTTGATAACATATGATTTACTTAGGTCACTACTTTTATCAAAGCCTCCAAAATGTTGCCTTAACTCTTTCATATTTTACAGTAAATGGACCAAAACTTTACTTGTATAAGAGTTTGATTTCCTTTCAAATCTCCTCTTTCATGAGACTGTGAACAGAAATTGTCATCTTCATCATTCATTTCCACAGCTCTTCTTTACCTGGACAATTTTAATACACACACATGCACCCAGAACCTAGCCCATATAGATTTGGGTTCTCTTTTTCCTTTTTCACAAATATTTATAAAAAACAAATGCTGACTTACACATACATATACTAAAATACTTTCTGCTTCGATGTCTCTTTTCCTTCCATTTGTGAGTCAATGTAAAAGTCTCTGTAGTTATGTTTGACACCTGGAAATCAGGGATGTTCCAAGCCATTACCACACCAGTGTCATGAACCGTGGTGCAGTCAGGAAAAGGTCCTCTTTTTCACTATTTTTTAACTCTCCTTGTGCAGTACAGAGCACTTTTTTCTCTGGATAGATATTCAGTCAAGGAAGGGCAAGAGAAGCTATAAACAGCACTCACAAGACACCAAAACCAGCTCCAAGTCTTACAAACTGCCTGTAGAGATTGCAAAACTGCCATTCCCAACCAAGCATTTCAAAGGCATAGATGAGAGCAGCTGGCTGGGGAACTGGAGCGGCGCAGAGTAGTCATGAGTCTCAGATTGGGAAGGATGAATTTCACCTCACCAGTCCCTTTACACAGCCATTGCATAGACCCCCAATTACTCTGGCCTCATATAAGTGCAGGAGATTGAATTTCACCCAGAGAATTAGAAATACAAATAAACATTTCATTAAATAATTAGAGCTCATAATTGCAGATTACCTTTCATTTGTATTAGAGGAAGGCACAGTATGGTTAGACCCCAGAATCTTGTTTGGTGTTTACGTCACATCTGATTGCTAACTGACATTTCAGGATTGTTTATTTTCTTTCCTTCTATTTTTTCTTCCTATGTAAATTGATTCCAGATATCAGAAAAATAATTAATTCCCCCTCAGCCTATACTGAGATATTAGGTTGAAATAGAAGATTGAGAACAACTTAAATTTTGTTTTCAATAAGAAAATACCTTACTTATTTAATTGTTAACTTTTAATACTTTCTCTTTGCAAGTCTGAGAGGTAACCAAAACACTTTTACTTGTTTCCTCAATTTTATACAGTATGGAGAATGTCAGTAACGTCCCTTAACACACGTCTAAGTAACATAATAAAGTCCCAATATTTCAGATTAGCAATGTCAGCAGAAGGCTTAAATATGACTTAGAAATGCATTCAGTCTCTTATTTTTAATAAGGTAAATAAGTCATGATTTTTAATAACACAGTACTTGTGGCTGATTAAAACTTCATTCCTTATTTGAATGGTTTAATTTGGATCTCAATACAAATTTTTAGATGAAGCCCTGCTAAAAGATTTTGAGCTGCTATCTTTTACACAGGGTTGGCACTCTGATTTCCCAGGAACTAAGGAAGAGCAGGGACTCAGTCACTCTTGGTGAAAGAGTGGAAAGATCCTACCATTTCTGGGGAAAACTGCTGACAGTCAAATTTTTCCAGAACTTCCAGGCTGGATAGGAAGATAGTAAGTTGTCTGTTGTGTCAAATAGTGTAGGCTTGTGAATTGCAAACTGCGAAAAGCACTTTAAAAGGACAAAGTCTACTGTGAGGGTTGCGCTTAGGACCTACACATTTTTCAAGCGCTTGAGGTGCGTCTTGAACGCAAGAAGCAGATCACAGAAGCCAACTATGACCCCCAGCCCTAGTGCTAATGTTTTAAAATGGAAAAACAGAGGCCTTAACATTTTTTATTAACTGGATTATTTTTCTACTTTCAATTTATACAGCATTGAATGTCTAGAGTGATGGCACCTGCAGCACTACTGATAATACTTCAGATCTTCACCTACGTTTGAAAATACAGTATTTTTGATTAACCGTGGTGGTTATTCAGAGGCACATTAAATGCAGTTACCTGGCAAGAAGAAAATCCTCATGCAGGTAAATCAGACTTGAATGATAGTAGTCTCACCATTGGTAAAAGTGTGAGCGAAGGCATTAGCCAAATGTATGTAAAATTCAGAAATAACACTAACCAAGTGAGATGAGTTTGTATGGTCTTTTGTGCAACATAAGCTGTGCCTGAATCACCCCTTTTGGCACTTCTTTTTTTTTTGGGAAAAAAAATCAAATCATATAAAAAGCAAGTCACCAAACAATATTTTAAAATTGCATGTATTAGAGAAGATATATATACTTTCACTACTGAAAATGTGTTTTACACATTTACACATTTACTAAGGTTTAACTTCTAGCCATTTGATCTTATTATGGTTTTGTCTGGTAGATCAAAGAGCACTGTGTTATCAAATATCATTTCATCTTGGTGCAGCATAATACTGGGAACTCTTGTTCAGCTGATTATCTCCCACTGACCTTGCCTTCACCCCAGGAGTCCTTTTCATCATCACTACTTTATATACTACAGTCCCCCAACCATAAATATGTCCTTCACTCTTTGTGCGTACATGTAGGTTTTTACAACTTGCTACATTTACATGACCTCATACTGCCAAGCAAGCCAGACAGTCCTGCAGGAGTGACTTGTCTTCTTTATTATCTCCCGTACCTGCTGCTTTTCTCCCATTTGCAAACTTTTATGGGTTGCTATTTAAAGTTTTCTTCTAGATCACTGATAAAAATAGAAAAAGTGTAAAACTATTTTTTCAAACCCCATTTAGAAGCACAGGCATTTGATGATAATTTCAGCTTAGAAGCACTTTTTGAGATATAGTGGTTGGCCAGTTTTTAATCCATTTAATATATTACATGTTGATTTTGTACCGCTCCTATTTTTTAATCAAAGTGTTGTGTTGTAATAAGTGGAATGCCTCACTGAAACGTCAGTAGTCTATATCAACTTGATTACCTTTAGCAACCAAATTTCTAATCTTATTAAAAATATATTAAGTTAGCTTGATAAGATCTATTTCTGGTTCACCCATATTGACTGAGACTAGGTCTTTTTACTCTCTTTTGATTCTTTGTACATTAAGTCTCCTATCAGCTATCCCATCATCTTTTCCCAGTATTATTATAACAGCAGGCCTGCAGTTACTGACATCATCCAATTTTCCCTTTTTAAATAATCAGTACCTCACTGGTTTTCTTCTAGCCTTCAGGAAAACCAAAGTATTTTAAGAATTAGTGAAAAGTAACAATAATAATACAGAAAATTAATGCTTTGAAATTATTGGAAGCAAATATTTAAAGCTACTGATCTCAAAATGCCCAACTTTAGAAGCCTTTTAGCATTATCCTGCTTCTCCCTCAGTTTTGTGCAGTTCTAAGTTTATATTCATTGCTCTCCACTTCTCCTCTCCTTTACATTCATCTTGTTTCTATATTATTTCTTAATTCCCTTTTTTTGTAGCTGCCATCCCTTCCCCACTAAACCAGGTTGTTTTTTTAAATCCTCATAGCCTTTTCTGTCAGACATGGAATTGTGGCTTTTGTGGACATCTAGAAAACATTGTTAAACAGTTCCAAACTGCCATTTATGTTTTTCTTTTTGATTTCTTTCTCTGGCCTGATATGTCTTGTAATTATTTTCAGCTTTGTGAAATGGTCCTTTAAAAGCATCAAGTACATATATTGCATTTTGGACGCCCTCCTTACTAGTCTAGTCAGCCTCTGTCTAAGAACATTGGTTTCCCTTCTATTGAGATGGAAGCCATCCAACCTCTACAGCATGCTATCTTGTCACAGATGGCGAAGCAATTGTCTAAAAAAGAAAATCTTTTCTGTGTCCAACTTAATTAATTAGCTATTAAAAGTATTAGCTTATATTTATTGCTGTTTGAATTTTTTGCTTTGCATTTCCTTTCTCTTTTGGTACAGGATATGTATTCTCTGATAAAAATTTTCTCCTTTCTCAGCACTTGTTTTCATGCCTTTAGGAGCTGGCAAACCGGAAGATGTCTCATCTAGAACAGTGACCATTTAACTTGGAGGACTGGCTTAATCTCAGTCACATTTCATCTCCTGGCTCTCCCAAGACAGAACAAAATCTATTTGTATGTAACATGTCCCATGTATAATGCAATCTCTTAAAGAAAGAATCCCTAACCAGGACCATTCCATGAATCATGTCTGAAATATATGAATATAATTTGTCAGATGGGTTCTCAGAGGTTTTTCTGTCATTTCCATACTGAAAAAATGACTGCATAACTTTAGCCATGCTGAGTTTATGCTGGGACTCCTCTAGTGAGACTCAGCTCTGGGTTAAGATTCCTAAATGTAAGAAGGAAAATGCACAAGAAGGTATCTTGGTGTACTGCAATTGTCTGAAGCTCCTACCCTAGTGAACCGATGTCCAGCCAGCACAGTCAGTGGCAATTCAGCTCACTCTAAAGAATCTCTCTCTTTTCCTAGTAGTGAATAGTTAGTAGAGTTTATATTAAAAAATTAAACCCTGAGATATCTGGGGACAATGAGGCATTTTTGAAACTTACTGAAAAAATGCGAGGGAAGACTTGGAACTGTTTTAATATTATCTTATGGACAAGCTCACAGCAGAAAGAACTTCCCAGCTCACCCACAAATTTGCTCAACCTATCACTTGATTTGAAAAAAATTTCAGTGTATCTCTATGGTTAACACAACACCATCAATAAATATCCTCGGGTTTATAGTGGTTGAGAGTACATCCATGAAAGTGGCTACAAACATGAACTGAGAAATGACATGTAAGGCAACTTTATTAATGCACTGCTCTTGACCTACATTTCTTATCAGTTACTTGGTAGCAAGAAAAAATGTTAGTGTGTTAGGGGATCCTGATTTTAATTTTCATTAGAAAGCAAAATTAATGAACTCTTAGATAATGTTAATGATGTCAACACCAAGTTTAGTACCTGAATGTCAGAATCCAGATCTAAGAACCTATTCATATTTTCACTTCGTGAAGGACCAACAAGATAGGTATGGAACAGCTGCTGTTTGGAGAATCACTCAAGGTGTCTAACAATCCATTTGGGTTTTGCTGTCCTAATAAACTGTAAATGATATAATTTCTCACTCTTCCCAAATGAGACAGTTAAAACTTGTATAGTATGTAGCTGTTATTTTGCACTTGATTTAGGCGAAATACCTATGGAAGGAAAATTTGTGAGGCCAGGTGCAAAGTTTAAAATCACACTAGACTTTAAAGAGCCATTTCAATGCTTTCCTACTTCCTTTAATTTTTATGTATGAGTAATATATCCATAACAGCCTTATCTTCCCGAGCTTAATACCAGCCTGGAAACTGCACTCCCTGCTGAAAGCAAAGAGATTTATTTCTCTGATTCCTACCTTAATGTTTATTTCTTCCTTCTCTGTACCTCTTAAGTCTTCTTTAACTTGATTATTTTAGATACCTAGGCTTCCACAGCATCAGACTTCTCTACCTACTGCAGTTTCTTTGCATCGTTCATCACAAAAATTAGAGACTCACATCAAAAAGTGCTTGAAATATGCCAAAGCCACTTTTGCCCCTTATCAAAACAGAAAAACTTACCAGGCCAGATCCAGTTACTTGTTCATTGGTAGATGCTGAGAGCTTCAGACCTCTTTTTCCATTTTTTCCACCTGAATCAGCATTTCAAAAATGTTATGTTGATTTATTTTGTCACTCTAAACAAAGCTTAGGAATTTGGAAATTGCAGTTATTTTAAATGAAATCAACGAAGACTAAAGCCGAATTTCATCAGGCTGTGTTATACATCATATGCATTCATAAGCTGCTGTTCATGATATACTAATGAACACATATCATTATGGAAGAGGTTGCTTTCTAACTTTAAAAGTAAGAATAGTTTTTAATACAGCTTTGCCAAGGTTCCTGACCTCAGACCATAGGTAAAGACAGCATTTCTTTTGTGCACTTATAGTGGTCACTGGTGTTAGTGCACACTGAGCTCTATATGATGAAAATCACTACATTTAGCCTGCTAATTAATCTCTCTTTTCACTTTCAACCATTTTAGAATCACTCAGCCTTGTTTTTGCCTAATATTATTAAAACTTAAGTCCCATGGAAAAAAAACAAGCACAGAAATCTATGTCTTATTGGCAGCCAGCATGATTTAGCTTGCTCGGTGCCAGATTTGAAGCTGCATTTGGGCAGTTATGTGCCAAATTGGCCTTTCAGTAGCTAAATACTGAACTTTAATTGAACTGACAAAAAACTATACAAGAGTCCTTTCCAGACCCATTCAGTAAAGATACTTTTCTAGCTTGCTGATTGCCTAATATACATAGCAGTCCTACAGGTATTTCAAAAGTTGTAATCACATGCCTGAACAAGGGGAAAAAAGTAAACAAAAGTTTTGGAAGCAAGACATCTCCAGGTGTCTGCATTTCTCTCCAGGAACACAGAACATCTGCTGAAGCGGGCTGTGAGATAGAGTGTAGGTGACTCCAAGGAAACATGGCACTAAGTGGAAGGATTAATCTTCTGCAAACTTCCTTTGCCTCTGTTCTTACTGTTGCAAACTCAGCTGACTTATCATTTGCAGGAGGATTAAATGGATATTCCTGTTTTGAATCATGCTACTGAAAGATGTTTGACCTCTTTCTGTGTAAAAGTCGATGGATCCTTTTTAATAAATTTGTTTCCAACTGGGCTACACAAATATGGGTGCAAGGGAATGAAACCTGGGGGTAAGCAGAGAGGGTACTATAGCATATGGAAAGTTTGTATAAAACTTATGATGTTAACATGACTTCTTTCACCTAAGGAGAACCTATAAACTTACCTATTTTCTCAGCCTACAAATTCCTTAGTATTTCCCTGGGGACAGCTGAATGGTTCAATTCAAAGGATTTTTTTAATTCTTGTAACCCTAATCTTCATCATTATTTCTAATTCCTCAGTAAGAAACTAGAAATATTGATGATCTAATACGTTTTACAGAGCAGCACACAACCTTCTTTATGGCACTTACATCATTATGTAATATGTTATAAAGCAACTTGCATGTTGTAAAACTCATTAAAAAGATATATTTTTTTTCTTAGGTTGAGTTCACGATGGCCAAAATTGAGGTGGAAAGCTATTAAAGTTCCAGAAATCCTAGCAGTACATGTTCCTTTCAAATGTTCTTTTCTGCCCTCTTACTTGGTGTTTTCTGTCACATTTTCAGTATTTCTGATGTGGGTCTATTGAGAGGTAATTTCTCAGCACGGCAGCTGAAGTAAGACTCCTACGGGATTAGTAACCCAACCTTATAAATTGTTACCTGGTTTCTGTCATTTACACTGATTTGGTCAGGACAGTTGCTAACTGAATGAAAGTGGCATAAGCCAAAGTGAAAGAAGAATGATACTGAAATATAATATAAAAATATAAATTAAACTTTTGTCATAAATGCCTGGACAGATTTTAACACTTGTCAGTGCTTTATTGACAGTGAGTTACGAGACACTTTGTCTGGGAAAACCACAGAAAAAGATAGTATGTAGAGCATTTTTAAAATTAATTTAGTGGTTTTAGCCTCTTACTGTTTTCAGCATTTCTCAGGTCCCTCTGTTTGCTACTCTCTTGCATACTGTATATGCACATCTCGTGCTGACTTTGTGGGATTTTTTGGCTGCAAAAGCAGACAATTACCAGGGCACACGCTTACTGCTCTAGTGGTTGGGAAAATTAGGGACTGTCATTACATTGAAATATCAGCAGGAATACAGTTCAGTTCTGTTCCCATTGAAATGAGTTGATTTCAGAAGAGCTGTGTTTCAGACTTAGACTGTAATTTGTTGTGCTGAAAATGGCCACCCCGCCAACAGCACCCTACTTCACTTATAATTTAAGAACTAGCATAACCTGTCAAATCTAGCAGCAAGGAGGCAAATCCTACTTCCGCACGGGTAGAGAAGAAGTCTCTTAGCTGAGAGTAGCAGCTCCCCATTCTCTGTGGTGGTCAGCCCAAATTGTAATATCAACTTGCTCATATAGGCAGCACCAAAACATAATTGTTGTGTTTTCAGTTTAAATTGGAGATAACCAAAAGTTAAAAGACAAGATGTGTTGCACATTTAATTTACACACCATTTCACTCATTTTTAATCAGGTTACTGAAGAGACCTTGTCTTCATCTGTGCAGGTAAAGACCCTATCATTACATGAATATTACCCTAAGTCCCTCTAACCTTTGGATAGGAAGTAAAACTGAGGTGATTATTTTCACTTTCCCAAGCCTTTGCTGTTGAGACTAATTTCTTACTGTTAGTCATGAAAAACATAAACTTCAGGTATTCACAGAAGAGAAAAAGCCCAGGTATAAAGCATGACTTTACATAGGATTCCCCTTGCTGGACGAGGAGATAAATGATTAAACATATTGCAGCATATTTAGAACAGGAGTGTTGTTTCTGCTTTCTGGGAAATATCATTGCTGATTAAAAGCAATGCAGCTGCTTGGAGAGCTAAATAGATCCAATAAACTACAGGCCATACCCTCTCAGTGCTAATTAAGGTGTTAATTAAGAAATGTTATCTTGAGGAGGTGTAATTGAAGGAAGGAATCCTTCATGCATTTTTGTGTAACAGTAAGCCAAGGATAAGAGGTGGTAATATTTTTAAATCTGAATTTTTTAAATGAGAAGATGTATTTTTTTTTCTTAGGTTGAGTTCACGATGGCCAAAATTGAGGTGGAAAGCTATTAAAGTTCCAGAAATCCTAGCAGTACATGTTCCTTTCAGATGTTCTTTTCTACCCTCTTACTTGGTGTTTTCTGTCACATTTTCAGTATTTCTGATGTGGGTCTATTGAGAGGTAATTTCTCAGCATGGCACAAAAAAATTATTGTTTTAATTAAATCCCCCATATATAGAACCATTTAGCTGCAAAAAAACCCCTCCACCTATTGTTACATGAAGTCCAGTGTTTGTGACTGTAAGGAGAAGATAAAGTACTTGATATTTTTTTCTCAGTGTTTGGTTTGTATCAGTCAAAACAAATTTTGGGGGTGTGGTGGATCTTACCTACAGCTGTCTCACCAGGAAGGGTGTTCTGATGGTTCTCAATCTCTCTACATCATCATGAAGCAAAAAGCCACTCCAGCTAAGAAGACAAGCGAGTGTGAGGGAGACAACTTATACATTTCCTTTGATGTTCTGTAAAACCTGACAGATAGAAAACCTGTGGATTTGAAGAGATGGGAGCAATGGTTTGTTCTGAGCTTTCAAAAGTAATATTAACTTTGTTAATTGGCTGTATAAAATTAGTATTCTGTTCTGAATTGTATTTCCTTATGTAATGGATATACATATAATAAAAATGGTAGAATGACTATGGCTCAGGTGAGGGATGGGACACGACCGACACAAACAGAAAGGCCACACTAAACACCTGTAATCTCACTTTCCTAAAAACTAGAAGCTGGCCCACACAGTGAACTTTCCCTTCAGAGGCTTTCCCTTTGCCTCTTTCACTTTAATGTTATCTCTGTACAATACTCTACTCTGTGTCAGTCTCCAGTAATGTGACTGCAGCTAATTCAGTCAAACAAAATTTATGTGGTGCAACTGAAGCTACAAAATAGTTCAGAACCAGTTTTTATATAGATGCAGTGGCTCCAGGATGCCTGCAAAGGGGCTGCTAAGTTAGAGTAAAAGCTGGTGAGTCTATCCTGCTGCCTGGCACTGGTGCCTATTGCAAGCCCCACTGTCACCCAGTAGACATGAGTGTCCTCTAGAGTACTCCGGGCGTGTGTATGTGAGAGATGGCTCATGGGAGGCCAGTTTACAGCCAGTTTAGCCTGAGCCGAACTGGGACTCGCAGTTTCTTTTCAAATGTGCCATGCCTATAGACACCTTTATTTTAGATTTACTGGGAGGATGGGAATTGCTTTTACCAGCCTCCTTGTCCTTTGTGTGACCGTTGCTCTGCTGAGATGCCTGTTAAGGATCAGGTATCTGCAAGCCTGTATTTTTTCTGCACAGGCCCTGCGTCGGGCTGACAATTTATTTTTTTTTTTCCCTTGACATTGGCTTGGAAACCAGCTGTTTGTATTTATTTATTTGTTAATCTACGAACGTCCTTCTATCCATCGCCTAGCTCCCCTCAGCGCGGTGTTAGCTGCGAGCCGCCCAGGATGCCGCGCAGGAGAAGTTTATTTCCTCCCTGCGCACCTATTCCTCAAGAATCCTCCTCTGTCAGGCGATTAATTTAGAACGACGGTAAAAGCTCGTAATACTCGGTCGGGACGGCAGGAACCGCTTGAGGAAATGCCATCACGGGGTGGGTTTTTCTCTCTTTGCGGTGCTGCCGGGATGTTGTTATTCCCGCCCCCCCCCCCAGCCGGTCCCTCTCCCGGTGAACCGCGGGCGGCCGGGCTGTAGGGGGTGCAAGAGCTCCACTGAAGCCGCGGGCCCGTCTTGTCCCCTCAGGGCAGTCCCTGCCCGGAACCGGCCTCCACCGGCACCGGGAGCCCGGCGACCCCCCGAACTCGCATCGGGACGGTGTAAGGCGCGGTCCTAAACCCCAAGCTGTAAGTGAGACCTCAAAAGGAGGGAGCAAGCTCGTGTCCACCCCCGGGGCTCTGTCCGTCCCTCCCCCTCACCCCCGGAGCACGGCGGGCCAAATCGGCAGGGTCGCTTCTGCGGGCTGCCGGAAAGGAGGATTGGTGCCGGAAAGGAATGCCAAACTAGTTTCTTCCCCAAGGAAATGTAGTCAAGGGACAAATGCGGTGTTTTGACTATATAGGGAAATATATATATATATATGTATATATATATATACACACACACATATAAATAAGAAAGCACTGTTAATGAGGATTTTGTTTGGAATTATAATTCCAGCTAGTATTGTATTTAACCTTATGAATGATGTCTCTCTCTCTCTTTTTTTTTCTTTTCTTTTTTTTTTTTTTTTTTTTTTTTTTTTTTTTTTTTTTTTTTTTTTTTTTTTTTTTTTTTTTTTTTTTTTTTTTTTTTTTTTTAATTCTATGTGTTACCATTACTATTCGGTTATTTTTAAGCAACAATGCATTTCACTTTTGAACTCCAGCGCTGCCGTCTGCCACTTAAGAGACCGCTCAGCTTAAGTGTTTGTCACTCAAATTAGTCCTGCTGTTCTGTGATATATAAGTCGCCTTCTGTACTGCCTGGATTAGTCAGTTCAATGGCAGTGACAAACACGCATTTTTTGTTGTTAGAGAGGGGATTCTCACATGGGAAAACACATGTACATCCAGTCGGGACACATGCATTTCCCACCAGAGAGAGAGGGGGAGAGTTTTAGCAAACGTATTTATTGCTTATTCTTGCATGCATGTTCCGTGCGTTGGGTGTCACAGCTTGACAACAGGAAATAAGGTATTGAAGAAGTGTTTGGGCACGTAAAGATGTGACTCTCGAAGGATTAACAGAGCTCTGCAGTTAAAAGTATGAACTGATTATTTATAGCTGTGAATTTTGTAACACTGAAATGGGGTTAAGCCTGAAAATAGCAGGTACAAAAGGGAAGATCCAAATCTGTGCAGCCTGAGTTGGCAACGTTTAAAGGGAACTAAAGCCAACGGAAGCTGTGTGAGGCACTTGAAAAAATCATTTTGTTCCCACAGAAGTGCAAAAGCATCAGGGGAGAAAATTAATTCAGTACTTGTATTTCATGATATGATATCAAATATTTAGGGAGAAAGTTAAGAAACATTATATAAGGAAGACTTCACCAGTTACACATATTTAAGAAAACTGATACTCTGATGATGGAATATTATAGTAATTTTCTTAAATATTTTTAGTCTAAAAAGATTGCACTGGGCGAACTTTAATATTTGCTACGCTATAAAGAGTAATTTTTTCTCTGAAGTGATTTTCATAATGTGTATCAATCCACTCTACTTTGGTAGGAAAAAAAAATCCAAACCCAATCAATTTCTCCTCACTGTTATTAGTAGCTTTATTCCAGAAAAAAATTATGAATTCAGAAAATATGCCAGAAATTAATTTTCTGTAGGTAGACAAAGTCGGAAGAGTCATCTCTGCAAATCTGTACTGCCTTCAGCTGTTCCAAGACTCCTGTTGAAAAATTAATTCCAAAGAATAGCGCAGGTTTTGCTATCAGAACAAGGGAGCTCTTGCTGTAACATTAAAAGAGGCCTCAGAAACTTTTGCATTAAATGTTCTGTTATCTTTCTCACAGAAAATGGAATTGCACCAACCTGATCCAGCCAAAGCTGAAGTGAATAGGCCAAATAAATTTCCCCCTGTATTTCAGCACATTTTTTCTTATTTTTCTTTTTCAGAAACTTCCTGTGTTCTCTTCTTATAAATAATTTGAAAAAAACCATACATTTTAATCTAGCATGCTTTCATACACTAGAAGACAAATTTTAAATGTGTTTTCTGTGGTCATCTGTATAAAAAAACAGATATCAAATCAGTCAAATTAAAAAAAAAAAGCACTACATACTCTCTTTGGGTTTTCAAAGCTAGGCAAAACCACTGGAATTTCAAATGTATTTTTTTTCTCTTGATTATGAATCAGTTACAGAAAATATTTTCCATTCCTATGTAAATAAAAAAAATTGATCCATTTATAGACATGAGGATAAGGCAAAACATTAAAAGAAGAATGGAGTTTTCAGGTTTGTCTGTTTAAATCAACAGGACTGCTGCTGTATGAATTAGGGCTTTTGCATGTACATGTTACCTGTGACAGTTATGTGGGAAGTTATATATATATATGTATATATATACACATTAGAATATATAGCTATAGTCTCGGTCTGATCAAGATTCTGTTTCTTTATTGGTGTTGTGTGGGAGAAATGCTGCTTTCAAATGCATGGGTTTTATTACATCCCAGAATTTTATCTGTAGTTATTTTTTTCCTGGAAGTTAGAATTGATCTCCATGTGCATAATTTCATTTGTAATTTTTCTCAGAAGCTGCCATGAAGTACATTCTAATCTTATTTATTAGAAGCAGTTGCCTCATGATGAAACTAGTTTTTGACAAGGCGACACGGGCTGTTCTATAGGAACCACTCATGTTAATGACATTGGTTTCAGAGAATAAAATAATGTGGAATGAATCATGAAGTTATTAATTATTTACTACATGAAAACATACCAAAATAGATTTTTTTGAAACTTGCAGGTTTTTTTTTCTGTTTCTTTAACTATGCATTGAGCTTGTGAGCAGAGAGCATTAGGAGGACTTTTCATCCTGATTAAAGATTGACGTGCATAACTCAACGTGCACCGAAATGAAAATATGCCCCTTAGAGCGATGGCACTCGACCTTTAACAATTGAAGAGCCGTTTAAAATCACAAAAAGGCACACAAGTCAAAAATACAAAAATGCATGTGACAATTTTATTACAAATTATGAATGAATGTATTCATCAAAAACAGTTAAGCAAATGCAAAGGCACTCTGCAATTTGTGTCTTAGGGCAAAATAATTGATTGGGTAGATTGTATGTTTTTACAAGAAGGAAAAGAGGAACTTTATATACGTAAATGGAAGGAAATGGTGAAAGATATCATCCAACAGGTTTGCAGAATAGCTGAAAAGAAACAGAACTGAGCCAGCATGTCATATGATTTCTCACTCAGACCCATGATAAAAGCTCTATGTAGGCCTCTGAAGAATGAATTCCATAGGTTGAGTACCACTGCCATTAAATACTGTAGGTGCTGAGGTTGTTTTCTCTTTACTGTTTCTTTTGAAGTTATTCACTGTGTGAATATTAAGTAACATTTTTAGTGCTGTGATGATAGATTCTGCTTTTTACAGAGTATTTTGCAACTAGGACAGCCTTTGCGTTGTTGAATGCAGATTTGGCTGTAGGGAAAGGCAAAACTCCCTTCTCTGATTATATTCAGTTATCTAACCTGAAAATCACTGCTGCATATTCTGCATTGGTTCCATACAATAAATTCCCATTCGATTTCCAGAGAAAATGTACGCAAAGGCTGAGTCAAGAATTGCAATAGCAATCCACAGTGGGAAAGAAATTCTTCCTATGTGTGCTGCTGCTGCTGCAGGCTGCTAAACCAGGATGTCAGTTCTGAAGCACAGAGCCAAAATTCAGCCTTGTGATAGCTTTTTTCAGGCTTTTTGAACTCAGTGAGGCTATGGAGGGTAAGAAATTTGGTTTTTACTTATTATGAAGCTGTTTAATGCGAGATGTATGGCAAAGAAATACCAGCTATGAAATGTAAATGCTGAAAAATGGCATGACTCTGTTTAACTCCATGTTACTTTACAATGCTGTGGACAAAAATCGGAGCTGACATTTCTCTTTGATCTGGTTTACCCATCTCGCTCTGCTGCTATCAGCAGTGTGTGACAGCAGCAGACATTAGCTAGGAAAGAGGGAATAGGGAAGAAAGAAATGTAATCCTCCCCATGGCCTTCATGGGAGAATAGTGAATTAGAGCCAGACGCTACACTTTTAGGTGGACTTAAAAAAACAATGGCCTTCTTCCAGTGACTGTATGTGCGTGCAAGGATATTGGGGAATACAGTCAAATGGCCTCATTTATTTGAAAAATTAATAAATAAAGGCAAAAAGACAGAAGACAAAATTGAAAAAGTAGAATACACCTGAACCCGTGCTGAAAATGTGATGTTTGGTTTCATTCTGCTTTACAAATCAGGACCTGCATCTTGCCCATGAAAATATCTTCCTTCCTTCTGAGTTTTGCCATATTTTTGGTCTTTGTAGCAGAGAAGGGGAACCTTTGTCAGAGGAACGGAGCAACTTCCCTCTAAGTAGACACTATTCCTTTCAGCTTCAAGAGGAGGTAGCTAAAATGGAATATGGTAGGTATTGATAAAATTGTGAATGATTTGGAGAAGGCTTAAAAGGAAGCAGCTTTCAGTATGTCAGTACAATGTTTTCAGGGCACCCAAAGAAGTTATTAGAAAGCAGATTTAAACCACATACACAAAAAAGGATGTTACAGGCTCTCTAACCAGAGAATATAAAAAAGGGTGAATACACTCAAGGAGTATTAGTCCATTTATGCTAGAAACTGTCCAACCTTTCTTAATTTCTGCTGTGTCCCCACTGCTGCAAGAGACTATTAATTACCAACTGGCTGATCAATATAGTGGTTCTGATGCTCCTTTTGTGATTTCAGCATTTTCAATATGGGTTACTCAAAATTGCTCTAATTTCTAAGACCTGAATCTGTCATGCATTCCTGTGAGGGTCTGCTTGTGTTAATACTTCAAAACAGGGAATACAAACCACTATTTTATATTTATATTATATATTTAATTTTAAAAATATTTAATTAGCATGGCCATACTGCTGCTTCTCCACTGGTCACCTCACAGCTTTATGATGCTTTCTAATGCAGAACATTGTACCACAAATACTGTAATTTGTTTATCTAATTCTGCTCTGTTTTTTCTGCTATCCCCCATTTTCATTTTCCTTACATTTTAAGAGCAATCCAGAATATTAGAAGTATTAAACCAGTGCTTGCCATTTTAAATTACTATTTCTTTTCTCTATTATGCCATAATTTCTAAAGTGTTAGACTGGTTTACTAGTCTAACACTTCTGTTAGACTAGTAAACTAGTAAACTCAGCCTTGTGTTTCAGCCTTCTGTAGTAAACTGTTAGACTTCTGTTAAGTCTTCTGTTTTGTTGGTTGGTGAATCAAGAAGGAAAAAGAGACAGCAAGCTTCTTCCCCTTGTGATGGTTGTAGCTGTAGCTTCCAGTGACCTTTTTAACAGAGGACATGGATAAGATTGAGGTACTCAATACCATTTTCCCCTCACTCCTTTAGTGGTAAAATTAGCCTTCAGGAATCCCAGGTCTCCGAGGCCATTGGGAAGACTCTGGAGAAAGAGAACCTTACCCTTTGTGAGGGATCAACACTAAGTAAACTCAACATAAAGGAATTTATGGGACCCAATAGAAGACATCCACAAATGCTGAGAGCTGTCTGATGTCATCATGAGGCCACTACTGATTATTTTTGAAAGGCTGTAATCACTGGAGTAGTTTCCTGACAATGGAAAGAAAGCAAATATCATCCTAATCCTACCATTATGTGGGATCTTGAGAGGTTGCTGAAGTGGGCCAATGAGAATCTCCAGAGCTGAGTGAAGGAAAATGCCAAGCCTTTGCCCTGGGGAGGAAACTCTAGGCACTCACATGAACAAGGGTTGACTGACTGGAAAGCAGCTCTGCAGAAAAGACTGCGGGGCTCCCGGTGGACACCAAGTGCAATGTGAGCCAGCAAAGTGCCCTTGTGACAAGGGCAGCCAGCAGTAGTTGGCTTCACCAGCAGGTCGAGGGTGGTGATTCTTCTCCTCAGCTGCACTGAGTGCACATCTGGAGCTGTGTGTCTAAGTCTGAGATGCCCAGTGCAAGGGAAACTTGGACATGCAGCAGCAGGGCCAGTGAAGGGTCGCAAAAGTGCCAGAGGGATTATAGCCTCTGACATAGGAGAGACTGAAAGAGCTGGGATTGTTTAGGCTAGAGAAGGGGAGGCTCAGGAGCAAATCTTACCAATGTATGATAGCAATGAAGAAAGTGGAGCCAGACTCTTCTCAGTGGTATCCATGGAGAGGTTGAGAAGTGATAGGCACAAAATGAAACAGTAAATTCTACATAAATGTAAGAAGAAAAGAAAAAGTTACTGTAAGGGTGATTGTTCACTTGACCAGAATGCCTAGAGAGGTGCTGGAGTCTCTATCCTTAGAGATATTAAAAAAATGAAGCTGGTCAGTATGCTTTTTTAGTTGACCCTGCTTTGAGCAGTGGTGGTGAACTAGATGATCTTCAATGAAGTGCTATATGGGCAAATGCAGAGTGTAATGTGTGCTACTCAGAAGAGTATTGCACATGGTAGTGATGACTAGGAGCCACAACAGGACATCTACAATAACTAGGTTTCTGCTTGATGCTGCACTGTGCTATATGGACATGTCATATTTTGGCAGTGCTCCTCCCTGATTTTTGTAACACAGACATGGGTTACACAGAGTTCAAAAGTCCAAAAATGTCAGTGGGAGATTGTTGTTGAGTGAGCAGTGCCTAGAAAAGATTCCAGGTCTGGACTCCAGACTTTGATCTGGAAGTACGTACAGAACTGCAGTTGAAAAAATCTGGTGAGGATTACCAGAGAGTTTAACAGTGCTGGGGCTAGGTGATAAGTCTTGATGCATGAGTGAAAACGGTGCATTTCATGGGGGGTGGGAGGCAGGGCAGTGACACACAAAATCACATGTCAAGGAGCACAATATAGCTGCAGCATGGGGAGTTGCATCCTGAGAAGTAACCGATCCTGGTAGCAAAGTGTTTGAATGGCAAAATTGAGGCAAAAAAAAAAAGTATGCTCCTTGAATATATTAACATGGAAGTAGTGAACAAATATGTAAGTTTATCCATGGACTCAATTTTAATATCTACATCTCAAGGGGTGCCCAAAAATTGGAGAGAAGACGCACAGCGATTATTTGAAGCCCAGGAGGAGGCATTTTACTGCAAGAAACTTAAAGATCATTCTGCTTATTGTATTAAGAATGTCAGAGGTGATTTAATCTCACTGTAAAAGTAATGTCAGGAGAGATAGTGTGGGATACTAAAGGTTCTTTAATCTAGTAGAAAGAGGCATAATTAGAACCAATGGCTGGAGGCTGAGGCAAGGCAGAGTCATCTGAGAAATCAAGTACACAATTTCACAGTAGGTCTGAGAAGCCTTTGAAACAGATTACTGGGGTAAAGTGGTGGCTTTTCCTTCTCATGTTGACTTCAGCTCAGGACTTGATGTCTTTTTGGAAGATGTGTTTCTCCAAGCTATTGTGCTGCATACAGTGAAAACAAGATGAAAGGCAGGCTTCTTATTAGTCAGGAGGTTAGTTTTGTCAGACTGATAATGGATTCCCTACTGGGCAATGAAGCTCTCTGTCCTGTTACTGACTGTGTAATATTCTTTAAGATAACTGGATGGTACAGCAAAACATTTGCTTTTGGCCTTAAAATCTATGGTTTACATTGGAGGAATGAAAGAACTTTTCACTATGTATTTCTAACCTTAACTGTTCCTGCCCTGCTCTGCCCAAACAGCTGTAAGGCAACATCGCAGCCATCAGCTCTAAGGCCTGATCTGGTTGTCTTCAAACATCAAGGGTTGTGAGTGCTAAATGTATTCTAAATATTGTATAAACTGAGTTTAGAAGTGCAGAACTCGAGGAGCAGTTTCAAGGCGCTTCAGAATAGTGTATAATGCTTACATAAAGATGATAGAACTATTATACTCTCTCTAAAAATGAATCCATTTTAATGCAAGCCGTCAACAGGTTAATATTTTATAGCATAAATACTGGCAGAGAATCCGTGCATTCTTCCCTACTTACATTTTCATGAGCTCAGTAAACTGAAACAATAATCTTAATAGTAATAAAAAACAAGACTAAATTACAAGTTGCAGAGGCTATTGTCAATTTTACAAATCCAACAATAGCCTGCAGGGTTCCAGGTTTGTTTCTGGCTGCTCAGGAAGCTTGTGTGATTTGCTCACACATTTTTTTCTTATACCCCAGAGCTGTGCATCTGCTGGAGTCAGGGATCTAATATTCTCTTTGAACTTCCTTAGCACCCTAGTGCATGCTGTGATCTATAATTAGTGCACGCACACACACACACACACACGCACAAACTATATTAACTCCTAAATGTCAGAAGTTTCACTGTGTCCAGCACCTGGTTTAGGTGCTGCACAAGAAGAATACAACTCTTGCTGTAACCATGAGATTGAAAGTCTGTAGTTATGACTTGTGTTCTTAGGGGGATACAAAAATAGAAAAAAAAACTTTTTGTTTTTCAGGTGTGATACTATGATGCAGTTTTCCAGATATGAAATACCTAGATCAAGGAGGCAGTCATAAATTGCATAGAAACCAAAACTGTTTCAGGTTCAATTAGTAATAAAAGATGTGACTACAACTTCCTTGTGAGAGGAGGAGGAGGGCCAGACGCTGATCTGTTCTCTGTGGTGACCAGTGACAGGACCCGAGGGAATGGCCTGAGGTTGTGTCAGGGGAGATTTGGGTTGGATATTAGAAAATGTTCTTCACCCAGAGGATGGTTGGGTGCTGGAACAGGCTCCCCAGGGAAGTGGTCACAGCACCAAGCCTGACAGAGTTCAAGAAGCATTTGAATTATACTCTCAGGCACATGGTGTGATTCTTGAGAATGGTCCTGTACAGGACCAGGAGTTGGACTGGATGATCCTTGTGAGTCCCTTCCAACTCGGCATATTCTGTGATTCTGTGATATCCCTGGAAGACCAAGATGCTTTCTTTTTCTGTCCATAGCATATCATGGCTAGGAAATGACAATATGTATCACTTCTGGAGAGAGATCTTTGGGAGAAGATCAGAAGCCAGAAGTAGTTTGGTTTTTTTTCTGTTGTTAAAAAAAAACCCAAAACCAAAATAACAAACAAACACACTCAAACAAACAAAAATCGGAAAACGAAAAACACCAAACAAACAATTCCTTCCACCTTCTCCCTCCCTGCCAAATAACCATAAAACCACTTGGGATAAGTGGGAAAAGAGTGCAGGTAAATCTGACAAGTTGTGCCATTTGTGAGCATTCTTATTAGAGACTTAAATGACTCCTACCTACCTATCTAAACCAACTGGGTAAAAGTCACCAAGTTCTATGGCATTATTTGCATTTGCATGGGAAACTGAAGTCTCAGAAGGCTGCCAGGTGCTCCACTGTGAGCACTTAATAGGTTTCTTGGGGAAGAGCAACACTTGTTGAGTAATTGTTTGCAATTAGGAGTGCTCTCGTTTCTGCTAATGACGGTGATTCACGCAAACCTGCATTTGTTTTGCAGTAATGAGGAAGACATTAAACACCTCGTATCCTTGAGCTATCCAGTCAGTTTCAATGGCAATAAATAAAATGAAGATAAATAGTAATGGGAGGAGGGGAGCAGATGTATGGAGGGGCACTGATCAAATGTTTGTCATGGAGTGTAGGCAGAAATGTAGAGGGATGTATGGATTTGTAGATTTTAACTTCCTAGTTAGTGCAACTAAAGAATAATTATGTTCAGTCATATTTAGCAACATAGTTATAGATCTGTATTCCGTTCTTATTGGGGACATCCCAACAGCTATGTTTGAAGCTTTTTTTCAGAGACTGAAGAAGGATCTCTATTACAGATCTTTGAGATGATAAACTATAGTAATAAGAGAGCCAAGATCCCAGGTTAGCAGAAGACTATATTCTCAATGAGGAATTCACTGTTAAAATTACATTAGTATCTTAAATGTCTGAAATAATCGCAGGGCCAGGTATTTATATTCCTGACACTGCTTTTAGTTTTTCAATATGCTATTGAAGTGTGCCAGGCTGTCACTAAAGTACAATATATATGTGTGTGAAAATTACAATATTTTGCACCAGTTTGCTGTTCTGTCAACTTTTTGAAAGTTTTGGAAAAAGTTTTGAAAACTTCCTGATGCAGCAGGCACACAGTATTACTTCCCAGATTATTAGATACCCTTCAGTCAAGCAGCGTTTGTTATTACTTTTATCCATTCTTCTCTGATACAATTAGTAGAACTTTGCATACATATGAGCAAAAGGAGAAACAGAAGGTAACTCCAAAAGTTCGGGCCTCTCTGGTTAGCAGATGGCTCAAAGGTTAATGAGACTTGTGTTGGAGTGTAGGGTGTGTAGTCAGCATGTGTGCTTAGTTTTCCAGGGTGAACAAGAGTGGTTGTACTAAGCACACTGTAACTATATTGTTCCAAGAACTAAGTCTTACAGAATTACAATTTGATTTAAAGCCTGCTCCGTGGCTGAATGTCCAGGTGTCACAGCAAGATCAGAGGATGCCAGTGGATTTCCGGAACATACATTAAGTCTTTCACTTCCCTGCTCCATCCCACCTCCTGGAGTCCAGACTGTATCTGGCTGTCCTGCAGGTCTAGCAGATAAGAACCTGAGAGTGATGTATTTGTTGGTTTTCCTCTCAACTGAGATGTAATCTAACTCATGTTGAACACATTTTAAGGATGTGGTGAATGCATGCTGTAATCACAGGATTCTTAACCTTACTTACCAGCTGCAACTTCTATACAATTAATAGATTAATCTATTTTCATTATATATGTCCAAGTTAAGGTTCTGCCCTCTGAAATTAGCTGCAGCAAATATTTAGAACAAAGATATGATCATTCATTATTTATTTATTTCTGCTTATATAGTACTGCTGGAAGGTCCTAGTCCTCTGCAATCTACAGAGAAACTGCTGGTTTCTCTGTAGATTGCACTTAAAACTGTGTTCTAATCTGCAATCCTAAACAGAAGGAAAAATAAATAGGGTTTAAAAATTGTGTTAAAAAAAGGTTTTATTGTGTTATAACTGGTGCCCTGGTGTCAACTGGGCCTGGTCATATTTTCATTTCCTGTGGTAGTAGTTAAATGTAACTGTCATGTGCTTAAAAGCATGTGTGGGTATGAGAGACCAAAGTATTTCTTTGAGCATCTAAGATTCAGAAACATTCATATTCAATACTCTTAATAATGATGTCACTTCTGCTCCTTTCTGGAAATAGAAAGGGAGAAAGAAATTCTTGCCATGTTCTCCTTTCAGTAACAGGGAGAAAAATCTGGATAAAAACAAAAATCCTTTGAAATTAGAAGCTGTTATTAAAGCTGCAGAACATGGGTTAGATTGATGTTGTGAAAGCATCAATTAAGTAGCACCCATGATAAATTATCAGCAGTGTAATATACTAATTGAAGCAGAACAGTTTTTTAGTCTAGTTTTTCTGCTGTTGTGCAGGCAATGCAAATAAAGGGTCAGAATGCACAAATGAGAAGATATGTTAATTTGGAGTCCTGTAAATCACTTTGTAACCTAGAAGAAATGTGTAGCAAGTCTTACTCTTTTTAGAACCATTAAGCAAAGAAGTACACTCTTTTACTTGCATATGCTTAAGATACAAAGTGATCAAAACTGTAAGATGAAGTGTTCCTTTAGGAAGGCTAGCAGTTTGGCCAGTGTGTGACTTAATCATAGGTAGAAGAGAATGTCTCATGGGGTTCACACCGGGTGCAGCATAAAGTATAACGTGGAGTGAAGCTGTCCATACAACTTCTCTATGGCCTTCATAAAGAAACTGAGATGTGAGTAGATAGATAAATAAAACTGTCGAAAAGTTAGTAGGTTGTTTGTTTGTTTTGAGGGGTTTGGTGTTAATTTGTGGGTTTGGTGGTGGTTGGTTTTTTTTGAGAAAATTATCTTCGGTAAGAAAGCTGCCTAACAGCAAAGAAAGCAATACAGTTTTTGTCTTGTGCTGTTCAAACTGAGTGCAGGAATGCGGGGAACTTAAAACTCACTGCCTGAAGATTATTTCTATTCCACTGCTCCATGGCAATTCTGACTAATTTAGGCAAGTTTTGAGGAACACTTGCAGCATGAGTATGTAGTCCTGCCTACCACATCATCTTCCACTTGTCTCTGAAATATGGATTAAGAGTAGGTGATTTGAGTACTTGCAGATGCTGGAATAAACGTGAAGCAGTAAATAATCCCTCCAACCTCTACTCTGAAAAAAGGCAAATAAGTATATTGCAATAGGTATTAACATGTCCTTTCTCTCCCTCTCTGGCATGCAGGTTATTTCAGTTTACTTAGAAAAGCAAATGTCAAGCTATTTTCAATCAGAAAATATATGTGCATTATCTCTGCACATATATCTCTACTGATGTTTGTTCAACAGTCCTTTACAAAGTGCATGGTGTGGATACATTTAGGTTTTCAACTCCTTGCTCAGTTAAAGCATATCATATAGCCTAAACTAGATCAGTCAAAGGGACCAAAGGAGTTTCCAGCTTTATTTGATTCAGAGAACTGGCTGAAAATTCCCTTTACAAGTACAGTACACTGGGCCTTCAGCTATAGTGAACCACTGGAAAGCGATAGTTTATCATTCACAGCAGTGAAAAAGGAGGTCATACAAGGATCACCTCTCCAATGACATAAACATGAGACTTTTCTCACAAGCTGTCAAACTTCAATTGTTGGTGAGATCTGTTGTGTCAGTGTTTCATAATAATTGCTTCTAAGTCTTGTTAAGGGTCTAAAACAAATTACCTGAGTGACATGCTTTTGGCACCAGTGAAGGAACAGCGAGGGGAATACATATTGCATAACAGACTTGCCTATCAAGATTTTCTTTGAGTTTATTGCAGCAATTTTACTATTACTTTCCTCTATTTGAAATACTATAATAAAAGTTGCAAGTTGTCTCATGCTCACAAGGAAACATTTGTTCCCTGGATAATAGTCTAGCTGGCCAACATAAACTCATTCATAACAATAGACTTCTTTTTAAGAAGGGATATTTTAAACAAGCTGAAAAAAGTTAATCCTTTCAGTTATGAAGGCTTTTCTTTAGATTTAAAAAGTATATTGACTGTCTTTGCACTGTAAGTCAGTTACTATTTCTTTTACAGCATATACAATAAATGTATGACAGATTATATATATTAATGAAAATCAACAACACACCATCCTAGCCTACAGAAATAAACTTGTTTGCAAAAATATATAAAATTTAACACAATTTTATATATGAATGTTATATATATTGATATATATGAAATTATATGTATTTCCTTGTTAATAGCTGTAGAGAAAAGTGAAATGACTGTCTACTTGCAAAATGCTGATCCTGTTTGATTAGGTATACTGAGATTTATATGAGAGTGTGAAAAGGGGTTCTAGGCGTGGGTTTTTGTTGATTTTGTTTTGGGGTTTTTTCATTGACCAAACATACAAATAAAAATCCCACTGAAAGAAGAATGGCTCAGCCCATCTCCTTTCTACTCTCATAAGCATATTTCATACAGAAGTTCAAATAGGTAATCACTGTACCTTGCAAAACTTAGAATGTCAGAGTGAGTCAGTTTAAGTGTAAAATAACTCAGAGGCAGACAAGAGGGACAAATACTTGATTATTTACTTTTGACTACCACTTCTCTAGGCTTTTATTTAAAAAAAAAAGCAGCCAAACCCCCTCTCTGTTTTCAGGGCCTGGTCTATTTTTCAGGCACTAACTGCTTTTTGGATTTGATAAACAGGACACATCAACTAACAATTTAAACTCCAAAGCCATAGTAATAGGTATGCGGCTTTTTCCCAGAGGCTTGAAGTTAAAATGCTACGAGCGCTGCAGAATGGCAGCTAAACACGTGTCCCTTGGGCTCTGCAAGGCTTCATTCTGCACAATGATGGAAATGTGAAAAACAAGTTGAATGCAGATTTGGCCGTTTCCACCACGCTGTGAAAGCCTAGAGGATTTTGTCGTTTATGTCAGGGGATCAAGCTTTCATTGCTCAGTTTAAAGCAAAAAGTTACTGCGCTAAACTTCACTTTCTACTTTGTCCAGGGCCAAAGAAATAGACCTTTTAATTAGGAGCTTGCAGACATGATGCTGTCCTTAAAGTGGACATATTACTTTGCCTAACAAAAATTGCCTTTGTACAGCTTTTTTTTGTGTGTGGCAGTTTTTTATCGCACTATCGTGCTGCTCTTTATCGGGTTGTTGGTGACTGATCATTTAAACAGCACCCCAATACATGGATTTGATGCAATCTTTCAGTTATTCTTATATAGAAGTGTCCTTCACTGTTACTTGTTCTTTTCAGTTTCAGAGGACTAACGAGTTACTATCCTGGCCCTGCACCTCCACCCCAGCACAGCCAGGGCCTGGAATGTGGTGGACATGCTCTCTGACCTGCTGTGATAGTTTCACTCTAGGCCTTCCTGGAGACCAGCTTGTAACCAGGAAGGAACTAGGAAAGTGATCACGGAAGTATTCCGTGCTATTCCTTTACGTAACTTGAGGTATAAATAAAGCCAGTAGGAGGGACCTCGTGCTTTTCCTTCCCGGCGAGGTTCGAGAACGGTGGGTCCCTGTCTCGGTCTGGCTTATCTGGAGCTGAGGCCTACAGTGACTGCTGTTATCTGCCACATGTGAAGGGAGAGCGCTGGGCCGTGTCCAGCCATCCTGCCTGTTCAAAGGGAAGTGGTGAGGTTTTGCTAATTTACCTTCAGTTGGCTGGTTGACTTGTTTGGTCTTTGTCCCTTTTTGTCCTTTTCCCTTCTCCCTCCCCTTCTTCCCTTTTTGGAGAGCTGTTTGAGATTTCTGGAGTTGTGGTGTATAGTATTCTCATTGTATATATCTGTCTCATATGTAAAATATATATATATTTTTGCTATAGCTTTGACTGCTTAAGTCTTTTTTTTTTTGTTTTCTCTTCCCTCTCTGGGAAGCAGGTCCTTGTTGTCGAGTTTCGGGGACTTGGCGGGAAGCCAGCTCAAAACTTGCACACCTGCACAGCTCAAGCTCTTCTGAATATACTGAGATCACTAAGGGTTTTCTGAATGGTGCTTAGTTAGAAAGATGGGGTCTTGGAGAGAAGTAGTAGTTGACATGCAGTAGGAATTAATTTTTACTAACAGCTGTTATTTTAAGGATTTGTGTAGTCATATAGTTGATGGTTAGCAAGGGCGTAATTCCCTTAGAACTGCATTTGCTGGGTGCCAGTAAGAGTACAGGACTAAGGACTGCTGTCCTGGCTGAGGTTTGCACTTGCAGCTTGCTTCTGCCTTTGTAGCCTACTGTAAACAGCATAAAAGCTGTAGTGTGTAGTGACTGATTAGTATTCTAAAATAGTTTAAGAGCCCTCTGATGGGCCTCCTTAACATGAATTGTGTAAGTCATGAGTACCAGCGCCAAAGAAGACATAAATTAAGCCATGTATGTTAGTATGTAGTTGGCAACTACAGTTATATGGACCTTTCTCTGGTAATATATTTGTAATATATTGAATCAGCAGCAAAGATGCAACAATAGCCTTTTCCAGTAAGCAAAGAACTCAGTTTCATTATGTGTTTGTGCTGAACAGGAACAAATGTAGACCGCAGTGTGGTCTCCATTCCAATTTGTGGTCTGAGTATTATTGCAAAATAATGCTGATAATCCATTATGACGGATATATGTATGTGAAATTTCACAGTTCCTTCCATAGTCCTTGACATCAGGCCATCATTCTGCAAAAATAAAGTCATTCCACTCCATTTCTAAAATAAGACAAGCCTTCACCTCTTGCTGAGAAAATACTGTCCTACAAAACTATGTACCATTTATCACATATGGCTCATCAACCCAAACCAAACACTTTTCTTAACTGCCCACAAACTGACAGTGAGAAATATTGTTCTGTCATTTTTGTTCTCCACATATATACTAGAAACAACCCTATTTCAGATCCATTGTTCACCTATGGTCTGGACAGCCCAAACTACTCTTCCCACCCTCCAAATATATAGGGGCTGTAAAACCACACAACAGCTCCCTGATTTACCTCCTGATATTGGCTAAATACCACACTATGAAACTTCATGTTACGTGAACAGTTAAATGCCTAATTACTGTGTCTGTGTGTGCAAAATTAGAGTCTCAGTCTAGAAAATTTGGCTCTAAGTTGTTTGAGGGCTTGGTTCGAAGACTGTGGATTTTTCATTATTATATTGTAATTATTATAAGTAAATCTTGAATTTTACTTCAACCTTTATCAAGGTCTAAAAAATATTTAGAATCTTTAAGTTAGTTTTGTCCATGTGGTGACATATATCTTTGTTTGAGAGTACAGATGAAAGTATTTTGCAGTTATTTAGAAGCTAATCTCTGTAAATCTGTTAAATAATAAAAAGAGTAAAATATTTTATCATAAACTTTTGTGATACAGGAGGTAATCTTTGAATTTCAAACTTATTTTTATGGCTAAGTAGAAGACATATTTTCTGTGAAAAGTCCATTTGGACCTTTCTGTAAAGATGATTTGCCAGTGAGGGCCAGTGAATTTACCTAACCTCAGGTTGGACAGGAGGAATGACCATTGCCTTTCTCATCCTCTTCTGAGTAAATTTTCGAGTACATGTATCTATGTTATTCATAGACTTCATCAGTCTGGTCCCATTCTTCCATCAGGGAGCCATAATGAAGAATAGCTATTTGGCACAAAATGCTTATGTTGTCATGTTATTGTCCTATTATTTATTGCCTAGCATTGTGTCGGGATTAAAGATAAATGGCCCCTGCTATGATTGCTGAGATTTTGGGATTAGTTCTTATTCCAGAGCAAGCAAGCTGACTGGACAAGTGGGCTGATCACATATTTGTGACATTTCTACGAGTGTATTTACTTCTGAATCTTGGACCTGAAATTAGTGTATTTTTGCCTTATGTTTGTGAGGAATAACCTTTCCTACAATAATCTGAAGGAATGCTCAGATAGGTCGCTGAATATCACTTAAGTCCTATTGACTTCAGTGACACAGAATATGACCGTACACCTTCTGTGATTTATACAGTGCTGTAAGCTAAAATATCTTTTGCAGAATGACGATCACTGCACTTTTCTGACAGCTAATTATGTGACTCTCCCAATTTGGAAGTACTAAACAAGATTTCTGTTATAAACAACATCATAAATCTAGAATAATTCAAGTTTTATTGTAATGCATTACATGGAAGTTTAGATCATCTGCTGAGGTTCCCTTGCATCTTTCCTTCTCTCCACACTAGTGAAGTAGTACTGGATGGATCTAGGCCTACCATGAAATGCTGTTTCTGCTTTCAGAAATTCCAGGTTCTATCAATAAAATCCTGGGAGACAAAGAAATTAATTGAGTCTGTAACTTTGTCAAACCATTTGAGTTCAGGTGGTTCCCTGATATATAAAAATGATTTAACATTATTTTGAATATTATGGTTGTTTTTTTTTAAATTGAGGAGTACAAATTAATAAATTATGCCAGTGTCAGAGATTTTGGGTTTGCTTGTTTCAATCCACTGTGAAATTGTGTGGACAGTTAGTATTACTCATGGTTTTTTTACAACAAAATGCAAAATTTTTGAAATTTGCTTTAGCTGTAGTTTAATCTCATGCTGTGACCACAAAAAACTTGTAGGGCATGTTGTTCATACAAGCACACAGATCAGCGATGATGGACCAGAGTGTTTACCAGATCAACCAATCAGACATTTAGTAAACTTATAAGTTAAATGAAGTCAGACACTGCAACTACAAGGCAATTTCCTTTTCTGAATTGAGATCAATATTTACTAGCTTTCTACAATGTTGCCTATGCTTGCTTGATCAGCATCTGCTTCTGAAGACCATTGATTGTCCAGAAGGCCTTTTCAAAGGCAGATAATGCTCTTTTCAAATACACTTTGTATTGATCAGCAAAAAGAAAGTTTTTTGATGGTGCAGAGTGCAAAAGCCATTTATAAAGATTAAGGACAGTGATATGTCACTGTGGGTCACAGTGAGGTTGAATTAATATGGGCTAATGCATGTTCTACTTTTGAAGACAATAGACAGAAGTATTCGAGGATTTAAGTGATAGTATGATTCCACTTGCAAAATACCTGCTATGCTATCTCCAGGGACTGAAACCTTTCTCCTTCAAAAATGAATTGCTTGTTCCTACTCTTCAGTCTTTTCCCACACAACTATTCATATTCTATGCCCTATGACAAATTAATATATTAACTTGATGGACTTGGTGGAATTTGATCAAACAAACAAACAAAAAAAAAATCTTTGCTTTTAGGTGTTTTAAACCAATATGAAATAAAGAGGGATGAATGCGGCCAGAATTTTAAAAATAAATAGCCTAGGATAATGCCTTGGGTTTTCACAAAAAAAACCCCAAGGTTAATCCAAAAGTGAATTTCAGAGACTTTAACAAGCTTTACTTTTGATTCTTCTCCCTGCTATGTCATGTTGGAAAAACATAGTACATCTGAATTTTGTCCTAGAAATCTAAGTGTGTTCTAAAAGCAGTCGTATCTTCCTGAAAGAAAAAAAGATGATGGGATATTCACAGAGTTATTGGTGTATGAGCTGGCACTATGAGTTTGATACAGGAAGTGAGGTTTCTCCAAGGATGTCATAGACCAGTTATAATTCTAAAATAAGCAAAATGGAAAGAGCATGTATGGTCTGCTGGTATCTACATCCCTCCAACAATAGCAAGTGCAGCATATTTATGAAATAAGCATTTGGTTTCCTAGCTGGAGTTCTCTGCAAATGCCAAGGTTGATCACTGGAATATGGCACATATCTTCCATTAAAGTAAACAGCAGTGGCATATATAGTCAAGGACAAAACTCCAGTCTGAGTCTTTTAGCAACATCAGTAAGATATGTTTTACATACAGGAAATATGTGTCTTGAGCCTCTTGTCAAAACTTTCTCTACATATATGAATCTTCTTTGAAAAAAAAAAAAAAGGTGATATCCACAAAGGGCAAATAACTTTCTATTGTCTTAGTTAAAGGAAATTGATAATGATTAAACAATTTACTTGCCAGATTGCTAAAGCTCACACTTTCATAATTTCTGAGCTTTCTGAATATGCATATTATGGGGTTCTTGGCTCCTTTAACAGGCACTGTCTCTCCTCCTGTGGTCATGATGCATTAAAAGTCTTTTCTCCAACAGGTGAAACTTCCTGGTGATACTTTCAAAGAAGGAAAGTACAGTATAAAACTGGTAAGTTGTTAACAGTTTGAATTTAGTTATGAGTGTCCAAGGAAATTGATTCTGATCCCAAATGCATCGTCACACTGTCACAAAAGCAGCCTGAGAAGGCTGAATTCTTTCTAGAGTGGCCAAATCTATCTGTGACAAGAACTTGACTGAAATAGAGAAGAGGCTACTTTTGTTTTTCTTTGTCCACTTCTCATACAGAAGCCAGGACTTTTCCCATTTTGACGTGGAGGCTTCCTTTGACAGTTTACTTTTTCTCTTTTAAACTCCTTGAGCTTTTTTTCATAAACTCTTCTTGGTATTCATCCATATCAGGTCACTGGAGGGCGTCACCACCTCCAAACGTTTTATCGTTCTTTTTCTTGTAGTGCTGTTATATAATATGTTTATTATAGAGGATCCCGTCAAAGTGAAATCTAAGCTGGGTTGATCTGAGAGTTTATCCTTTATGGCTGTTTCCTGCTGTCCAGTTGGGGAGCTCTGGAGTTTATCTCTTTTCAGATGTACTTTTTGCTCCTGTTCCACAAGGATAGCATGTCCTCACCAGACCACAGTTTACAGCCTCACCCCTTTCTGCAGATGTCAGCTGATACTTTGATTCTAATTTTTTTTCCCTAAGACATAGCACATTTGGTTAAATTAATTATTCCACCTCTCTATAGATCTGTTATCCTATTTAGAATATCCCTTTTACTTCTTCACACCCTTTAAGATACTAGTGTAATTGAAATAGTAATTTTAAGTTTTTGTGAGAAAAAATTCTTGAATTCACAAGCGTTATGCATTTAAAAGTCTGTGGTCTTCACATTTAACATCTTAGTACCTTTCAAAGAGGTCTTCATTTGTTGAGAGGCAAAAACCATCTAACATTAGTATTAATATTTGACATATTAATTTTTCCATGAAGGTTCTCTCTATTTTGCACATATCATAAATGACAATATTAAGTTCTATAACAAATTTTTTAACAACTGTATATCTCATGTCAGTAAAAAAAAGTATCAGCTGTCACCATGATTAATGAGCAAACTCTAGGGGAAGAAATAACATGAATACTCTGCACACAAAGAGGTATTGCAATACAGACATTTTATTACCCATGTTCACAAATGAACCAAATAACTGCACACCCACATAACATGTGTTTATGGTTGATATAATTGAAGAAAATATGCCAAGAATTGCAGTTTTCACAAAACCAATGAATGTTTGTTGAATATGTAATGCTAAATTCAGTGCCACTTTAGACTAAACACCTCAATGAAAAAAACCCTTGAAAAAATCCCAAATCCCCAAAAAACCATCTTCTGCATTTTGAGTGAGAAAAGTAATGGACTTTTTTAAAACTCAAGAAAGACATCGGAAGACTAAGATGATATTGATATTGATATTAATGATATTATTATTACCATCATCATAATTCAATTTATATTCTATTGAGGGATATGGCAAAATAATATAATTTTAATATTTATTATTGGAAAAAAACAATTGTTACACTTCAGAGCAATTTTTTTTTGTCTGGTGTAAAAAATTAGGCATTGTTCATTTATTTTATGGGGCAAAAAGATAGTCAAAAGTGTTGTGGTTTGATTTACAAATCTGGTAAAAATAATTTTTAATATCTACATCGTAGCACAATCTGTGATTTTAAGAGTTGCCTGTGTGGTAATCAAGACGTATAAAAGACTCCTTGAAAATATTGTAATTAAATAAGCCATTTAGAGGTATTACATTTTGAAAATATTTTTTCCTTTAAGTACTCAGGCCTTTTTATAGAGCACTTTAGCTGCTAATCTTACAGACTTACAAAGTCTAGCATTTCAGGTTCTTCAAATCCCCCTTTGCAGTTATAAAGCAGAGGCAGCCTTGGTGCTGAACCACCTCTCCGTACACCTTGAGAGGTTTCCTGCTGAGTGCTTCCACTCTGTAGTGTACAGCTTGAGAAAGTTTCTATCAGATGGAGTCCAAGAGACATTTTGTTCTTACTCAAATTCATTCTTTCCCTGAAGGAGATCTGAGCCCTGGCTGGAGTAATGCATAAATGGTCAAGAAGCTTCCCTTTGACCATGAAGAAAACTATGCTATCCTCTCAGCTAGTGTTATCTCCTGAATTCTTTTCTAAGGCCCAAATTTTAATGGAGCTTGTTTTACACTTCACAGAATACTACATTAGCTTGTTGAAATTTTGAATTACTTGTTAAAATAACTGTTGATTTTCAGGAGGCCATGGTTTTACCCCTTGTGTGAAAAGCTCATCTTGTTTAAGTTCATACAAGGAATGTGTTTTTTCATGGGGCAGAGACATGATCAGAATAATTGAGTCCTTTATTACCCATTCTGAAGATGAGACATCCTGAGAGACTTAGAAGTAGTTAAATTGCGTTCATCTTGGATTACGTATTTCACAACACTTCTTCAGATCCAGAAGAGAACACGTGCCTTCTCGGACATCACTTAGTGGCCTCAACTGCAGCAAAGTAGATGTACCTCAAAGAGGTTCCAGGACAATGTTTCTTGGAAAGGTGTATGCCCCTGGTTGAAACAGAAGCAGACTGCAGCCACATATCATGAGAAGTGGAGAGCTGCTAGAAGGAACAGTCCTTCTACATCACTGCCCCCCTCTTCCCAAGCTAAGCTCATTGCATTTTGTGTACAGTTCGCACCACTGAAATTCCTGCTCCAACACCAGCAACTGGTCGGTGTTACTGATGTTACCAGGCAATTAAAATTTGCTTAGTCTGTGATGATGGATAATGTTCACTTGCTTAGGGCCCAGTCCACATTTCTGGTGCATGCTTACTTGAACTTGCCATACCTGCTGCGACCTACCCTACAGGGTGTTTTTAGTGCCCGCTTTAATGCTGGCCTGTTTGCATCTGTGTATCTGAGCAGCCAGTCCATGTAAGAACAGTCACAAACCAAATAAAAACTGAACAGCAGTGGAGCTTTTTAGGTTGCACAACTATCCTTGCAATATTCAAGATTCAAAATCCTACCATATGAAGGCTGTGTGCCTCAGACAGTGCAAAGCCCGTGACCCTGGAAGGATGAGGTTCAAGCTGATGCTTTTCTTATAGGCTTGGCTTCTCAAGGTCAGAAGTTTGGTCTGGGAAATTGTCTTTCAGGAACCCAGCCAAGATGCAGAAGCAAACTTGGCACTTGGCTCTCACTAAAAATGTCTCTGTCCATGCTGTAAACATCACTGCATGCTGGAGGTGGGGCCCTTTTTCCTGACTTTCTCAAGGACAGCCTTGTCGGAGCAGTGCTATTGGAACACTGCGTCTGAGGTTGCTTAGTACCTTTTTGACCTTGCATGGACATAACTGAAAAAATATGGAGCACTTACCCCAGACTCTCCTTTAGTCATGGACACTGTGCCATAGTTTGGGGCATGGCCTCTGAGAAAGGAGATGGGTATGGGAGTGGGTGCTGGCAGTGGGCAATCTGGTGAATGCAGGTACAGGTGGTATCAATGCTACTCATGGATCCCAGTTCCTTGAACGTATTTTCCCATCCTTTCTGTTTCTGCTAGGAAGCATGACTAACTTGTATACAGGTGCAGCCCAAGGAAGCTGTAGAGCCCTTTGAGTGTAAGGCAGTGTGCCTGTGCCATGCCCAAACAGCCTGTCATGTGAAAGTGTGAGAGCAGTTCATCTATGGACATTTTCACAGGGGGCATCTTTATAGTGTCTTATTTGTGTGGACATAGTCACAGCAAGCCTTTTGCAGTTCTCATTTGTGTGTCCCTGTCCTTCACTGAATTTATTTCTCACCTTCATTCAGTCACTATTGGTCCTGTCCTTTCTGGTGTTTCCATTCTTCTTTTCATGTGCCATGCCCATGCTTAATAGCCTCCCATTCGCCCCAAGAAAAGCAGTGATGGGTTGACACTTGTTGTAATCATACTGTTTAGTTTGTGAATTTTATTCCCTCCTGTCATTTTCATATATCATATTTAATTTAATTGTAAGCTGTTTAAAACAGGGACAGCTTTCCTGTGTTAATACAATGCCTTATTCAAGCTGTCTGTGACCTCAATAATTACTCAGGTTCAATTATAATAAAGAGTTATTATCAGCTACAATAATTATTCTAGGACCAAGAAAAATACAGTCATATCCTTAGCACATTCCTTTCCAGTTCTTGAGCAATGAGTGAGCCTGAACACAGTTGAGTACTCTGTACAATACTCTGTGTATTGTAGTGATGTTGTTTTGTAAAAGTTTTTGAATTTTTACAATTAACTGCCCAGAAGTTCTTCTCATCTGGTGCAAATAAGATTTTAACACATTGCTGACCAAGGAATAAATCTTAAAATTTTATCTTGCCTTGTCATTGTTTTCATGATTATTTCAGAGATCTTTTGAGGATGTTTGCATTTTTCACGTGAGGTATTTGTCTGGAAATAATAGGGGTTTGAAACTGTTCAGAGTTCTAGAAATGCAGGAAAAAGTTCTGAGTGGTGTGGGCAGAGTGCAGGTAGTAAATGATACATTTAACACAGCAAGTGCTTTCTGCCCCGTGTCTTAAGAAGACAGCACATACGTAACATCCCATATAATGTGAGGCACATAAGGACTACGTTTGCCACAAATTCAGATTTTTTAAAGAGTAATGTTGGCAGAGCACCAATCTAGTTTGTTTACCATCTGGTAGCTCTCCTACAGGTATAACTCTTTTTAAAAGTGCCTAATGCAGAGAAATCATTTCCAAGTGCTGTAGAATTTATTTGGACTTAGCAGTTTTTAGCAAAAAACCCCTCAGACTAAGATTCAACATACAGAATATTTGTCCATAATTCTTTTCTTGTGTGTTCTTCTGTAGGTTTGTTTACTTAAAAAGCAGATCTTGTTCATAAGTGCTCCATAACTAGTGGTAGCAGCTGAATCAATACTCAGAAGACACTCTGTCTTCTTATTACACATGCTACTACTCTCTTCTCTCCTCTGAGGAAAGCCCAAATCTCATACTCCTGTGTTCTCTTTTTTTATCTTTGACTGGAATACTAAATTAAAGTGCTATCCACCTCACCACCCCTACAAAACCAAAGCCAGTTCCAAAATGCATTAAGGATTTCAGATGCAGATTTCTGAAGATGAGCTATGTCTTAGAATATAAATGAATTAAAGATGTGGATATGCTCCAGAAGCCATTGGAGTAATTTAAGTGATGTGAAAGAATGTTCCATGGTAATGGTATCACTCTTGCTCACTTTTCAGGGAAAATTGACGGTATGAAAAGTCCTAATGTTACATACAATGTGATTCTCAGCTCTGGGATGACCATTAGCACTCTAGAAGATCCTGAATTTAAGATGTAGTTCTGTGAAAACTCTGCTCAGGGCTCAGTAGTGCAGTGAGCCCTAATCAAATGTTATGGTTTACTAGAACACAAGATAAACCACAAAATTGCATCATTGTGTAAATACACATGTAGATGCTCTGCATTTTGAACACTGTGAACAGATTCTTCCTGTCACCCCTCCTCTTTTCGGATAAGATCAAATGCATAGAATATCTCTGCAGAAGGAACAGCTTAGTTGGGTGGGACTCTTCAGCTCAGAGAAAAGGAGGAACCTTGCAAGAAGATATAATGGGCGTCTATGAAACCATGGAGAAGGTAAATAAGAATTGGTTATTTGCTTATTCTCCCAATACAAGATCATGGGGATGTCAGCATAAAACAGCCTGTGACCTCTTTGAAACAAATGGTGCAAACGTCCATGATATTGTCACAAACCTATATTTAGTCTGAGGAGCTTCAACCTGAGGATGCTGTTAGTGCTAAAATATTGAAAAGAATTCAGGAGGTGAACAGCACAGTGAATGAAAATGGAAAAGAGTGAGAAAGAGAATGAAAAAAAAAAATATTGTAAAGTACAGAGGTATTACCTCTGGCTCAGAAGGCCAAGGTTGCAAATTGTTCAAAGCTGGAATGGTATTTGTGGGAAGTATGACTGAGCAATCACAATTCTGTTGTGTTTAGGCCTTCATTTCTCATTCCCATGAAAGACCATATATAATTGGTTCCTCTGATCTGACCTAGTACACCATTTTTGTATTGTTTTGTTAAATTCTTATGAGAATTGCCTGAGACTTCACATAGGAATAAGAATGGGCTATGAGTATCAAAATCAAGTGTTTTTCAGCAATGTTTACAATGCTTAAACATGCCCGTAAAATGGCACCTTTCTTTGACTTTTTCTGTTATCTCAGTGTTTCTAATCAATAAAGATCATTTCTGACATGTAGTTTACCAATGATGTGGAAGAGCTCCTTTGTTTACTCGTATACTTTGATGAACTACATCATTGTTTTGGTACTGGGAAGACAGATAAAGAATTACACTTGCAAGACCAGAGATCTGTATAGTATTTTCTTAGTGTTACACACACCTGGCAGCACATGGAAGGAAGTGGTTTCCAAAGCTTTTTTTTTCCCTTATAGTATCTGATGCCATGGAGAAAATATCATAATTATCAAGACTGCATATTCTCACAAGAATAGTGAATATTCTAATTATCTCTTTATTAATATGCAGGACCCATTATGTAGATTTGATCTTGTCATATTTACTATTGGTTTGATTATAGGTGCAAATAATAGTAATAAGAAAGGTCTAACTCATTCTGTGGATATTATAAACCATTCAGGTACTGACCCACGGGCTGTCCTTCTGCTGCTTTGAATGGGTTGTTGTCCTGCTGCTCCCACTCTAGTTGTTATTCAGGCATTTCTGCAACTGAAGTAAGAGAACAGTTTCAGAAACAAGCAAAGACAAAAAGAGTCAGTGCAGAGAAAAAAAAATTGCAGCTACGTTTTATTCAGATTCTTCTCTACTCTGAAGCAGAGCTGCTTTTGCAGTCAGTAACTCCCCTGTTGTAGCTGATACAGCACAGGGCTTTCTGAAGTTGTTATGTTCCCATGGTAATAGAAATTATTACTCTACGGGAGAAGTCCTATCGCAGAAAAAAAATGAGATGCCAAGCTATCAAAATGAGTTCTGCCTGCAAGTTAAGTTCAGAGTCTTTTATTTAACAGATTGTTGTCCTCCACAGTTCTGCTCTTTATACAAAGAATTGGGCTCCATAAATGTAAACTCATCTCATGGGTAGTAGCATTGCAAAACTGCTCTGCTGCCAGCACAGGGACTGTATACCTGCCTCTCAGATCTGAAAATATGTTTGTCTTATTTTGCAGTAAATATGAATTATATGACTAGAATTGCAGAACTGTGGTGTGAATTTTGGAGTGCTCTTACCCTTGTACCATTGGAAACAAATTTGCAAAATCAAGCTCCAGTTCTTTTCCATCTGAAACGTCTGGAGAACAAGCATATTCTATGAGGCTTTAGGTTGCCTAAGTAATAATAAAAAATCACATTGATTAGACCTTAAAAAGTCAACATGTGTATTTTTCAATGATGAGACAGTATATTTATACCATAAAGAGCGAAAATTTAGTCAAGAAAAAAAACCTCAATTTTTAAGATTTTTTTTGTACATCTGTTATGTTTCCTGGGACATTCACGTATGTAAAGATGAAAGGCTCTGGTTTCATGGTTATGTTTTCATTCTTAGACCCAGTCAAAATTGGGTCTTCTCAGTGGAAAAAGATTTGAAGAAGCAGTAGATAATTCAGACATATCTGTTTTGGAATTCAGGTGTATTGTCAGTTTCTGACTTGATTTGAATGAGATCGCTGACATGTTGGGGATTTATGGTTTGACTAGTTTCAATTTTTTAAAATATAATTTAACACAAATATATTGTATATTGCTTAATTTTGTAAGTAAAATAATAATTAAAAATATGGTGGAATATAAGAAAATAACTCACTTATAGTTTTTATTTGCAAATTACTTTATGTCCAAGAGACTCAAATTTAGCAGAAATTTTTACTTTTGGCAGCATGTTTTACATTTTCATGCCCTCCCATTAAATTTAAACTCAGGAATTTCTGGGACACCTTTCACTTGAACTATAATTTTTTCAATTGGATGATAGACTGCGGGAGTGCCAGTGTGTTGATTGATTCCTACACCGATCTATACAGCAACTGGTTAATACTGGCAGAACACTGAAGATGAATGGAATGGCACAAGTGAGTGAGCTCTATTATTTTCTTATTTTTCTGGGTCTGTGGCTGTAGAATGGGAGGTTTGTCTGTTACACCTCTGCAGCGGTCATTCTGTCTCCAACTTGTACTGCTCAGGCAATAAGAGAGCTGCCACATGTCTATATTTGACTGGCAAAGCAGAAGCGGTAGATTAATCCTCAGTAAGTCTTCAGTGCACTTGGAAGCTAGGCAGTGTGGTATTATGGAAGAGATGTTAAACACCACACAAAAGCCAGTTTTTATCATTGCGGTTTTGTTTATCAAATGCATTTTAGGATGAAGGAGGACTTATAAATGGTAGGAATGAAATTTGAAGGAGTTATCCTAGTCCTATTCTTTGAATCAATACAGATTTTCAAGGGCTGGGTTGCTATTTAAGATTTCTGCTATAACGAGCTTATGGATGCAAGTCCTGATCTTTCTTTTACTATGAGTAATTTAGTTTATGTGAAGATAGAGCATTTCAGACTACAGTGGATCTCAGTAGGTTCAGAATGTTAAGCATGTATTTGTAGAATTGGGACTTAAATGGATTTCAGCAAGAAGCGCAGAGAAATAAGTTGATGACAGTAGGTGGAGCACACAGTTGATGTGTTTGTCCACTGTTTTTTTTTAAATCTTTCCCATTTTATGATTCTTGGAATATTGGAAGTGTCTCAAGTCAAAGTCACAGATTCTGCTGGGTCCTTCTGGACCACCACAAGGTTTTTGTGGTCAGACTGCCTTTGTCTTTTCCAGATCTTTCATTTTTTATTAATGCAGTCCTTGCTCATATTTTTAATTTTCACTATTCTTTCCACTTACTTATTAAAACTCCAAAACCACTAAGTTAGCAATAAAAAGTATTCATTCAGTCCAGCCCTCAGCATGCATGAGTTAGTTCAGTGCAGTTGTTCTTTCTTTGTCTTGAAACTCCTCCATCATTCTAATGGGAGGATGAGGATTTGTGGCTATCCTTTTTCACTTGCCATTGTGGGATCTGGTACTCTTCATCTATTTCTTGCATAGTTTCTGGAAGTCACCTCAGATTTTCATTGTTATAAATAAGGGAAGGGCATTTGGGGCTTGAAAATATATGTGTGTATCTATATGTGTAACTGTAAAATTCTTTCAAAAACATGATCCAGGTTGTGGCAGTACCCTAAATAGTGTTCCTTAACAAATATAGACATATTCCTTGCAGAAAAATGGTTGTTATCTGGAATGAAAAAGCAGATAAAATGGAAGAGAATTACACAGGAAAAACACGGTGGACAAGTCATTTGACAAATGCGAAGAGACTTCTTGTTTCTGTTAGGGCAGTTACAGTGTGCAGGGAAACAGTAGGAAGAATAAAAAAAAAAGGAAGAAACAAAAGGAGACTGAAGGGAAGTGAGCTTAAAAGGTGCAGGAGGGTAGGACAGATTAGGGCGTGGAAGACTGCAAGGAAAAGAGCTAAAGCAAGATTTCAGTGAGACTTTTAGAGCCCTATTTGAATAAATTATTTTGCTCTAATCCTCCTAAGACAATTGCTAGACAGCATTCCTCTGCAGGGAACAGCAAGGAACAACGTCTTGACAATAAGGAGTCATATTCCTCATGTTTCAGACTCCGTTACTAGAAGGTAAAAGTAAATTGATAACCAAGTGAACAATAGTTTTGAGGAACTGGTAGAAGAGACATAAAATCTTCCTTTGGAAAAAGGATAACCAGTGCAAGATGCAACAGAGAGCATTCCCATTGAGGAACACAATGTGTATAGCCTGGTGGTTATAATGATGCCCAGGGAAAGTCTTTTATAGCCTGGGTGGGTCCTGTGACAGAGGCCCCTCCAGATGGGGTCCTTTGGTTACTAGCCAGCTACAAGGCCATAATATTGCTTTGCATCAGGGCTGTATAAGTGCTTGAAAGTCAAGTTTGAGTAGGGATGCAATGGTTACTGAAGAGGTCAATAACTATCTGATCCCAGGTTTGGGGGTGAAAACTGGAATCTTTATTGAATACGTGAAATGCAATTTAAGGGTCTTGGGGGCAGGACATGTTAATGAGGAGGATGGGTTATGCTGACTAGGGGATGGATTATGCTAACTAGGGGATTACACAAGCTTCTGCTACAGTTACAGAATTGGTTAATATTTCCTGTAACCAGGATTACGTGGGGGGAAGAGAACAAAGGGTTTCTACATGATCTGATAACATCATCACAAAGTCTCTCCATGTCTTGCTGCAGGAGACAGGCCAGTCAACATAGTTAAATGTCAGTAGGTCTTGTGAGGAAGGTCCTCAGAGTAAGGAGTTTCTCCCAGCTCCTGCTGTCCAAGGCCGGCTACATAATCCTTTTCTGCTTGTATTCAAATTTCGGATTGCTACAGATTACCAAGAAAAATAGTTTACAGCAGAGCAGTGTGTTTAGGAACCACTGTTGTAACCAAGATACTGTTGTAACAGAAAGCGTCATCAACCTCCCCTGGCACTGATGCTTTGTGAGAACCGGGCTGACTGGAAAAACAGGTTATGGCTTTAAGTATCAGAGATTCACCTGTTTCTCAGAAAACTCCTTCCTAAATGGGCTCAAGTCACACAGTCCTTGATGCTTCCCACTGTGTGCACTTTCAACATCCTCCCAGTAAGCAAGCCACCTTTTGCTGGTCACATTTTTTGCTTCTTCACTTAGGAATTCTCCTGCCACTGTCTGAGACAGAGAGTATATGTAGGCATACCTTTAAAAATGCTACTTGAAGGTTTCAAAGGAAGCTTCTAGAATTACAAGGAGGTTCCCTGACATTTCAGAGGGGTTTTTTTCGGTTTGAAGCTTTCTTTCTAGAATATCTTCATATGATGCTACAACTGAGAAATTGCTTCTCCCTTTGCTTCATCCTCCTTAGCTTTCATATGTATATCAATCAGTTTCACATTTTCTGATATACTTTAAGTTAGCTAAAATGCAAAACTCGTGTGAAGCAAAGTGTTCCCACAAAGATGCATTCCTGTTTTCTCTGCTGAATCAGTGCTCCTGCCTTGATTTGCTTTATTTGCCTTCAGAATAAATGGCAGTAGTGCATTACCTTTACAGCTATGATATTTGTCCTTTTGCCTCCTTTCTCCATAAAATAAGATAGCAGCCTCTATGCGTTAATGCAGGTGTCTTGGAACTGTACATTTACATTTTGAGATCACGCCGTTAGCTGGTTTTTTAGTAATTTAAAGGAGATTTGGAGTAAATACCCATTACTGAAATCAATAGAGTACTCTGTAATCACCTTGAATAAAAGCTTTTTTTCATTCATGAACCAGAAAAGCACTATTTAGCATTCTTTCACTGCACAGTGTTATGTTCTGAAAGCAACTTATCATGAGAAACAAAATAGGTTTTTTTCTAAGCCAGACTGATGTTAAATTATGTTAGCTTTGCTTAACAACCATTGAATTTCCTACTTCTGGAGGTTTAGGCAGACTTTTTTTGTGAAAGGTTTAATTTAGAAAAGCATTCCAACACACTTATTCCTCGGTAATTCATAGTCTGTCTCACACTTAATCTTGCAGAGACAGATGCTATGAGCTGAGGCATCCTGTACATGACATAGTAGTCATTAACTATTAGCATTATTCAATCTCCCCAAAATATTATTGAACATCCCTACTATATTACTGCAAACAATCATCAGAAATTCAGATATTCAGATAAGTATTAACATATATTAAGTGTTGTGCAAGCCCTGTTTGTAAAAAAAAAAAAAAAGAATCTTACAAAAATAATTAGTAAAAATTAATTACGGTTTTTGTTATTTTCGCTCAATAGCTGATATCATTAAGAGGAGTTTCTAGTGACTAAAAATGCAATTGTATTTCAAATAATTTCTTTAAGAGTTTATAGGAATATAGGGTGATGTAGTTAGCAGAATTTGTTTAAGAAAGGAAGAGAATCAGGCTGCAGGGAGACTGATTTTTCCTTTAGCATTAGGAAGGTTGTGTTTTTTTTCTCAGATAGGAATGACATGGAAATTCCTCTCTTACGGAAGAAAATTTGGAGTAAGGCTCTAATACTCTTCTGAAAATCTGGATAATGGAACTTTTCGTGCTCCACTGTTGTGATCTTTAATGTTTCTTTTCTGTCTTCATCAAAATCATATTGTTTTACTCCTTGCTCATCTTCTATATTCATATTGATTGACCCTTACATTTTCTGCTCAGGGCTTACCTCCAATTAGGCTGAGCATCTAAAAGTTGAAGCCGATGTGAGACAGAAGTATAAAAGGAAAAGAAGGGGGTTTAGTCTATAACTCATAGGTGATGAGTTGAGAAAACAGTTCAAGTTGAGCTGCAAATATGAAATGCAGTATTTGCAGTGGAATGTTGGCTTTACTAACTAGCAATATTCATGTTTCCTATCCCAGAAGTAAGCAGCTGAAAGACAAGGGGAAAAATTGCTTTTACAGTATTGATTTGAAGTAGAGTAGGTATAAAAATAACAAAGAAAAAAGATTATAAGTTCTTTTGAAAGAAGAATAATTGTGGAAAATAGTGACTCAGTATTACAAATATTTTTTCCTGCTTGAGAAAATCATAATTGATACTAACACCTGTAAAATAGCAGGTACTTACATTTGTCTGGAGATTGCAATGATAGTGTTTATTCTTTTTTTTTTCGTGAATAATTTCTTCTTTAATATGCCTACCTGGACTGTACAGCTGTTATCTCCAAAGCATCAGAGTGCCTGAAAGCCCATAAGGCTCTGGTTTATTTTTATGATTTTATGATTAAAAATACCTATGCTTGTAAGTCAGAGGACCTATGTGACTTACATACACCATCATATGAGGCTGTGTTTCTTCCCTGCCGAACAGCTCTGCCAGAACTCTGTCTGTACCTTCACTGTCCACAGATCAGATGGTTGTGTGCCATTTTTATTGTTGGCTTCTGACAGTGGGAGAGATGCTAGCTACCGTAGAGACTTGTGACAGCTTTAGAAAACCTGCCTCCATTCATGAGAGCGGTAAAGCAGGAGGCTGCTGTAGGAGTCTGTTTCTGCTTTTAGATGTGGATAATGGGAATTGCTGAGAACTAAATGGTGCTACTTCTTCTCTATTTTCTTTTCCTTTTGTCCTTTGATCCACTCCCAAACTTCTTCTTGTGTTTCTAATATTCTTGTATGAAGATCAGATAAATAGAAAAGTTGTTCAAATATCAGGCAGTGCCATAGACTACCTTCCCTTGGCAAACTTGGTCAAGTGTCACAGAGCATTCTAAAGTAATGTAAAACAAGTAAAAATGTGGAGTTTTTTTGTAAATGCTACCACTGTCTTTCACTGTAATGAAGTCTGTGGTACCACACATATTTATATCAGATCTTTGATACATAACTATCTATCTTACAGTTATCCTACAGTGTATACTACACTATTTAAGAACAATTTTCGTATATAAATTCCTCTTTTTGATATAGTGCTACTTTTATTCCTATGTATTGGCTTATGCTTTGTAAACATGATAGAGAAGCAATTGTTTTCTGCCCAATTAGCCCAAACTTTACCTTGGCCGTAAAATTTTATGCAAAATATTCCTTGCAGTCTTTGCAGTCCAATGGAACAAAGATAGACTTATAACTCTTAAAGGTTTTTTGGCAAACTGCTAGTAAGAGCTTTTTAAAAACTATAAGACCTTCAGCTGATGGAAAAGTATAAGAAGGAAAAAAAGACTGCAGTCTTGCACAGGCAGTAATGATGACAGCACCATTAATAACATGGACCATTAAAATTTATAAAAAGCTATTCTTAATATAGGATATAAATACATTTCTCAGGCAGAGCTATGAAATTTATAACTTTTTTATTGTCACCAGAGGACCTTCCTAGTGCTCTGCAACCCTCCTCTGTCTGCTCTCCCTCATAAATCACTGTGTGGTTAATAACCTAGATTACAACTACCAGTTGCATTTACAGAATTAAATATTGACTATGTGAAAATGTTATTACATTTTTACTGATCGGAAGACTGGAGAACAGCCCTGCAGGACATGTAGCTGGACAGAAATATCAGTGTAATCTTTGTTACAAACACAGTTATGGGATGCTTGGTAACAAGTGACAGAATTTTCAGAAACAGAAAAGAAGTGGTGGAAAGTGAACCCCTTGATTTCATACCAGGCAACACACGTCAGCCAGAGCAAGTTGTATATTAAAGGCCACTTCATTTTTACCTGACAAGTTTCAAGGCTAAATATATGAAGTAACTTTTAAGGGTAGGTCCCTGTTTTGGCAAAGTGGTGCATCAGAAAGTCGGATAGCTTACTTCGCAGATCTGAGATCTTGGTGAAACTAAGTTGCATGTATGTCAAATAATGGGGCTTCTGCCAGGTTGGCTGAGAGACTGACTTAAGTTTTAATACTTAATGAACTGTTTCTCATCCAGCTTCAAGTCTTCTCATTGGATGAAGTATTCCAAGGGTCTCTTGAATTTCCTCTTCTGCTCAACATATGAATTAACATAGCTGCCAGAAGAAAAGTTTCTTATTAAAAATAATTTAGGTTTTGATCCCTGTTATTTAATTAATTAATTGGTTTAATCCTTCCTTAGACTCCTTTGACAAAATTTCATTACTAATGCAAGTTGTTATTAGGATTCAAGAAAAAATCATGTGTCCAGATAAATTGCCATTTTCTGTGTCACTGTCACACTACTGAACTTCCACCTGTACCTGTTAATTTCTTTGGTCTCTTCATTCGGAAGGGAAGTTCAATGAGCTTCCCTACCTCACATCATGAAACCAAACAGAGCTAGGAAAGTTATTTTTGGTCTTTTCCAGACATAATTTTTCTGCTGCACTGGAACAAATCCATGCTTTTGTGCTGCAACACATTTTAATAACTCAAAGTAATTATTTTTCAGTAAATCAATGATTTGAATATTTCTTTGTCAATTTTCAATCTAAGCAATGCAGTTTTAACTTACCATTTTAACCTGAATTTCCACAATACGAAAACTTTTATTAGACATAGGTTGTCTTTGTCTCCCCACATTTTCGTGCTTATCTCCAAACTGCCTTTAATTTGTCAACAGATTCTCTGTTATCTTGCTGGTAGACTGACATCATTACTGAAGGAGGTGTTTTATTTCATTTGCAGATGAAAGAATGATATCCTCTTTCTTTATCATATGAATGTCCTCAAATTGTCCACAGTCTCAAGAACAAGTCAGAGTTTTCACAGACTCTTAAGTTTTGCCTTTTTTAAATATTTGTAATGAGTCCCTGCTGGATCTCAGTGCAAATCATACAGCATAATGTCTTCGTGGTAATGATTGTGGAAAGATCAGATACTCCATTCTTTCTCATGTTAAAACTCTTTATGATTTGGAAGAAGCAGGGAGTTATTTTGAAGAGGCTTTTTGCAAATGTAATAGTAAAAGTGCCAGACTTGTGAAGTGTTTCATTTTTTTGTTTTTATGTGTGACCCTACTCACAACAGTCCTGGCTACTTGTCAGATGACTTTGATTATCAGTTATTTTGGTGTCACTTTCCAAAATTTATTCCAGAATAAGTTGGCATGGAAGTCTGTAAGTGAACCCTTGCTTCAGAATGGTTTTATATATATAATAATTAGTAACTGGTAGTGCATTTTCAGAACATTTTTCATTTTCTGCTTGTTATAATATTTAAGATTAAACCTTTCTCTTTTTCTTCAGTTATTAAGCAACATTGGAATAGTACTTTACTTTTCTCAAGTTCTGTTGTGCATTGATACCCTTTTATATCAAAGGGCTATGTAAAATCTAGTATTATTAAACAATTGTTGAAATTTATTCTACTTTGCATATAGTTTCTGTTGGATAAATGTTTTAGCATTATGTATCAGTGAAGATCCTGATGGAAAGGGGTAGCAGCCATGCTTAAGAGGGCAACAGGGAAAGAATTAGAAATGTGAGGTGTTGTTTAGTGGTGAGGAATACAGAATTGTGCACAACAACAAGGAATTTATATCCCTCTAGACACAGGCAACAAACAGTGAATAATTCTTACCAGAGAGAAAAACATTTGCCTTGCCTAAGAATTTTACTGTTACACAGTTCTCTGGCTGTATATATCAGTATGGGAAACCTTCCAAAAGATGACCTTTGTCTCCCGAGTGGCATTTTGTATTTCATTCCTTGAGACACTGACATCTGAAAGCTTCCTTCTCTGTTTACTGGGCCAGACTACTTCAGTATCCTTTTGGTCATGGTAGTATCAGAAGACAGGGATGTACTTAGAGAGCAGAAAGAAAAAAAAATAGAGGTCAGGAAGAAGAATAGGAAAAAGATATATAATGGGAAAGGATGACAGCAGAATCATAATTTTCACATAAAAGGAGATGTCTAGCATTTCAAAGCTCCAGGGCATGTCACATAGGACCTTCTGGATGGCTCAGTCCAATCAAAGCATCTCTTAGAACACAGAACATGCCAGGAGCCCATCTTAAGCCTCAAAATCAAACTCTGCTTCCTTCTCCCTAGGTTTTTTGATGAGTGATGTACTGAGTATCTGCTCTTTTCCCCCTAATTATTCTTAGTATCAGAAACTTTGACCTTATTTAAGCCATTTATCAGATTTCTTTGAATTACTTGAAATGTCTCAGGATGTTATTAGAGTTAAGTCATTATGCTTATTTTGAATGGATTCAGACTTAAGGTGGTGTTGATTGTGACTCCAGTGAGATCAACAGAAGTGAACCATAGTTCACTACTATACAATCAGCACTCTCCTTAATATAGAGTGCAACTTTTCTTATTCCCTGTCTTTACAAAAGGCCTGTAGCCATCCATCATGATCCTTCGAGCCATGTGGGTTGTGACACCGTGTTTCAGTTATTCCTGTGAATAACAGCACATTTGTTGCTGCTCTGGTTAGCCTGGCTTTTTCCCCAGTTGGTTGAACTGGTGTGAGCATTGTCACTTTAGACCCTGCTCTCCAAATCCTTCAGTTCAAAGCCCACCTCACCAAGTTGGCCAGCCAGCTGCTCTGGCTCTAGCGATGTTCTTTCACCAGGCAAGTGTAATGGAGGCTGTTGAGAGATGTGAAGTATGAAGAGGCTGTTGCCTACAAGCAATTAGCAGACCTTGCAGGCAACAGCAGACAGTGGCAAAAGCAGTGAGAGGAGTGATGAGGAGCAATCCTGTAACTTCATGCCAAATTTTAAAACAAGTTGATGGAAGATGGTGGATTTAGAGAGCTTTGCTGGCTAAATGTCATTAGATTAACTTTATCTGCTATTAAAACTGGTCTACCATGAGTAATAAAGTAAGTGTTTTTAATCACAGTAATGCGCAACACAGTTTAATGTGGTTTATTCCCTGGTCTAATGGAAAGCCTCCAGCTGACTGCTACTGACCAAAGGGTTCTTCCATAGCTTATGTGATCATGGTTAGTATGTAGATGAGGGGAAGAAGGAGGAAGGGGGGGACATTTGGAGTGATGACATATGTCTTTCCAGGTCACCATGACATCAATCGCCAGTAATGAAGCCTTACTTTCCTGAGGACAGGAGATAACTGAACACCTGTCTGCCCGTCGGAAGTAGAAAATTAATTCTTTGTTTCGTTTTTCATGTGTGTGGCTTTTGATTTCCCTATTAAACTGTCTTTATCTCAATCCACAAGTTTTCTAACTTCTACCCTTCCGATTTTCTCCCCAGTCCCACTGGTGGGGGAGTGAATGAGAGGCCGCGTGTTACTTGGTTGCGGACTGCGATTAAACCACAACAGGTTCAAATACATAGACCTACAGAACTCTTTAAAGTGCTATGGGAACAGAAGAAAAATAATAATTAAATATAAACTAATGATATTGCAACACAGTAAAAATTTACCTCACCTTTGTGGGACCAAATGGTAACAAAACAGCTAGAGTAAAGGTCTGTCTTAAGAGTTTTAGTGCACAGTGCCCATTCTTCTCTTCCAATGTACAAATGTCTGGTTTTACAAATGTTGATTACTAAAAATTATTTTCTCATATAAATGTAGTCAGATTACCTGATTGACTCTTGACAGACTTCCCTCTCTTCTCCCCAACTTTTGACAAATGTAATTTTTTTTACTAATACATTTCCTATATTCAGCAGACCCTTTCAAAGACAAGTTTTTGACAGATATTTTTATTGTTTCCCCACTCCCTAGTCTTTCATATTTGTCTATTAGATATCCGACAATAATAATTAAAACCAAAGCAGTTCTTACAATATGGGGGGAAAGCCTATAGAATAGCTGACTGATGCTTCACACAAAAGTTAATAGCTTATTCCTCTCCTATAAAAGATGGTGAGAATGGAGTATCTATTGGACAGCTGAGTGCAGTCAGCTCTCACTTTCATTTGCACAATGGCATCCCATTAAATAGTATCCCAAATTAATGTTACTATCTCTCTGTTGTTATATTTCATTTGAGATGGCACTGTGAGCACTTTGCATGATCAGTAGAGTTTCCCACCACCTGCTCACTTTCACAGAGGAAGGAGGCAAACAGGACCAGCATTCTGCTGACAGGAGGGAAAATATCTACCTATCAAATGATAGAGAATGCAGTAAAAGTTGAAGCAGAGCATCTATACCAAAACAGACTTTGTGCTGTGCAGTCTTTCATAGCTCTCGATGCTGTGTCCAGTTAAAAAGTATCACAGGTAAGAGTAGAACACAAAAATAATGCTAAACCTAAGCACAGGGCTTTAATTTACTTCTTGGAGAACTTACACAGCTTTTAGAGCTATGTCTTGCATGTGTCTGTATGTGTGTTTGCATAGACAAACATACACAGGAGAATTACAGAATAAAATCCATGTATTTGTTTTGCCTTGATGCAGACTTCAAAATAAACCAGTTAACTACTAACTCCTTTCATTTCTAGCATGCAGTCTGTGAGAAACTGGGGTACTTGTCCTTCATAAAATATGATTTGGTTCATGAAAGTGTAAAACTACTAAGACTTATTTCTTCTAGAAGGACCCTAACACTTAAGCCATCTGCATTCAGCAGTTCTACCATGCTGTTTATTCAAATGAGAATTCTTAACAAAAAGGTTGCTTCATTGGGCCAGTTCGGCTTGTTTGCCCAGCAGGAGCTCCACACTTTATTTAAGCTTTTAAACTCCATATCAGTAGCATGAGTTGATGTTTAGTGCACAATAGGGATACAGTATAGCCTAATATATGCATTTTTCTTTCAGAATTCTAATGGTTTAGTACTGAAGGAAATTTACACAAGCCTTATAGAAATTAAAGCAAGGCATTTATTTCATTCAGAGAATGCAGTGACTTCCAATGGTTGCACTGCTAAGGACTCTCAGCTTTGAAAGGGACCTTTTATTGTGCAGGAAGAAAGCTCAGATATAGCGCTAAGCGAGAATTTCGGAGTCCAGATTAGCATGCCTAGCAACTCATTGCTGTGTACCGTTTTTTCCCAGTCCCCTACTAGCTGAACTCTTTCCGTACATCTTTAATTGATTGGGTTAATATAAACCCTCAGCACTACCAGTGTTTGTGTGGCCCCCATAATAAGGCTATTGTGTGCTTCTCTCTACTCTTGTGTTCCCTATTTAGGAATGTGTCGCTCTGAGCAGTTCAAAAGTGTGAGCAAATGAAAAAAGCCACAATCACTTCATTAATGATTTGTAAACAGAATATCCAGTACTGACGCCACCTGCATAGGCTTTCAGAAGAAAAAATACTGGATTTGCTGAAGCTCTGTGTAGAATCACTGTGGAATTTAATTCGACAGAGTAAATAAATGCCCCAATTAACACTTTTACACTCAACCAAATGGCTGTATTTAGAGGAAACAGTTTCTTTCTTCAGGGAAAAATTCAAAGGAGACATGGGATAGAGATAAAAAAGAACACCCCAAAAACAAACAAACAAAAAATAACTCTTAAATCTCTCCCAGCAACTTTTACACAAGACGGCACACAGCAGTGGCTGAAGTTATAAAGGCAGACAGCAAAATGTGTTTAAAAAAGGAATGTGAAGTAAGAAAAAAGTTCACTGAAATTTCAAAATAGCAGCAAATGTGTTTATAACTTCAGTTTGCTGCTGCTGTAGGCCTCATTAAAGCAAGCCTTTGTTTTTTCCTTTTCAAACACTACCTATTATGACAGCTAGAAACAGCTTACCAGCTGCATACTGTCATCTTGGCCTGCCAAGATATCATGTAATCATTCTCAGAGTCTGAAAACGGGTATCCACCACTGGCTTTGTGAAGATGTCAAAAAGCCTAAAATTGCTCTGCATGCATATAGTTCTAACTACACTGCATAGCTGTTGATTTAAGAAAGACTTTTAGTAAACCTACTGAGGTAATATTTATCTACTGTACCTTTCTAAATTAGAGGCAAGCCTCTTACATGGCAGCAGATATGCACAGTTTTAAGACCTGTCAAATACTGTGAAGTTCCTTCAAATGCAAGGAAAGGAAATAAGAGTCAGGCTTCTTTCTCAAATGCCAGGCATTCAGTTGCTCTCTGGTGCCTGCAGTGACAATGCAAACCCCCTCATCAGCCAGGGGATCACCTGGCTCTCCTATCTGATCTGCCATCCTTCTGTACTCTGCCTGCTACTAAAGCAAACATGCTGCAAAGGAAGGAGACATGAAAAGGAAGCTCTGAGTATTTTATCTTGCATTTCTGAAACTGTGTCATGGAACACCACAGAATGCCATAACTAAACAGCAGAGTGGGTCCACGTTTTCACTGGAGTGGGTGAGGAGAGATTGTGACCGTGGTCAGACACAGCATTGCAGAGGGAGTCTTTGGAGGGGAGAGTGGCCTTTGAGCAAGGCTTGTAGGCCACCACTGTTTTTCCTCTATCCAGGAGAACAAAGACATGGTTTCTCCCTTGAGGGAAGGATTTTGAAACAGTGATTTTTCTTCTTGAAGATAAAATAGCTGCCCATCCTGAGGTATATATTGCCCTTTCCCACTCTCCTGTTTTGCAGTGCTCTGTACGATGCACTTGTGGTCAGGGTGAAATGGGCTTTGTCACCCTGAAACACAAACGGGAGAAAATATTTCCTGCAAAAAGGTCAGTTCAGAGTTCAGCCACAGCCCCAAAAAACCACATGGACTCTTAGGATTTTTTAGAAAAGAAAGAGAACATAATCGAAGATGTTGATGTATAGGTTGAGGTGGGTTTGGGGGAAAATGTATCTTTGATATTGTAGGCAGTGCTCCTCCTGCCCCACATTAATCTGAAGCAAAAAGGGATTCAAAAAGGAAGCAGAAGTCCAGAATTTTAATATCATACCTTCACTGATTAAAGAGTCCAAATTAGGTCCAAAAGGACTTGGGAACTCCTGAAACCTTGCAGAAAGATCAGTCATCTTTACTGTGTAGCATGAGATGCCATCCATTTCCCAAATGTTTGACTATCCATCATTTTAATAGTTTATAGGCCATTGACTAACTGTCCCATACAAAGATGTAAAGCAGGAATAACGGAAATGGAACATAATTCTAGGATCCAGAGGTTATATGTGATTGCATCAAGAAAAATATTGGCATCATATTAATGTGAACCTCTTTGTCATTATTGTTGGCTTGGCTCTCAGTTCTCACATATGGGCTTATGGTAGTTTTATGTTCTCCTAAGCTGCAGCTCTGAAGCATATTTTTGCAAAGTTTGGGTTCTACTTGAAAGATTGAATATTGTAAACAAGGTCTAAAGGTCTACCAAAATAGCTCAAACTACTGTAAAAATTACTGAGCAAGGAGAACCCTCAGGTAATCTGAAGTAGTATTCCTGGCAGGAGATGCAACAAAGAAAGCAAATCACAAGAGTTAGAATAAGCATGAGTTAAAGTACAAATAAAGATAATATGTGTCATTAGCAGTTCATTCTTCCACAGAACAGTTCTGGATGGAATAGCTAGAAATGTTGCTGCTTTTCTTGCATACTGTGTGTAAGCCACTGCAGAAAAACTTACGGTACCTGAAAGGTCTCACAGATTAATGCGAGATTACTGCCTAGCCTACTTGCCAGAAGCCCACTTCATCTGCTATTTTAAGCAAATGTGGGCAGGTATGACTAATGATTTAATTATTGCAGATGCCACCAGCATCATTATAAAGCAAAAAGCTACGTATAATGAACATCATTCCTACTTTAGGAATGTGTGCAAAATAGGCATGGATTTAGACGATCCTAAAGCAAGCAAGCTGACCATGTGCTCATCTGATATTCACAATTATGGTACCAGAGAAGTCTGTTCTGTGACATGCTTTCAGTTTTAGTTTCTTGGTGCTTTAGTTTCTTCATTGTGTTGAGACCTAACCATACAGCAATCCTTTTTGTTTTCCTGATTCTTTTAGGAGGAAACTCACAAATACGTAGGAATGGAGTTGCATTGTGTTCCCGTTTTTAACTGCTGAAGAGACCAGGACAGGAGGGAGTACCATAGAGTTCTTTCTTCCCACCAGCTGGACACAGATCACATTTTTCTGCTTTGTATGTAGTGTACATTGGGGGAAAATGCAAGATGATTTTTTTCAGAAACTGCTGCAGCCCTAGCAAACAGAACTACTTCAGTGCCCTGCAGCATGAGTGTTGGACAAGTTATTCTAACAAACATAACTTCAGAGAAAAGGCATTCGGAGCTTTTGGATGCCGAACTAGTGGACAGCAGCATATACATGTCTTAAACAGGATGAGCTGCACCAGCACTTTCTAAAGCTTTCCTCTGCATTTGAAATACACAAGATGCCCAGCATATATACATCCACAAATATCTGACTTTGTTACGTGACCTTCCTTGTTCCTTTAAGAAGTACAAGAAATATGAACAGGACAGCCTGTCCTGCAGCTTGATATTTGGCCATATTTACTGGATTATACATTCTCTCTGTTTTAACCTTCTGAATATGCAGTTTCTGCCAGATAACCAATTCCCTCTTGCCCAGGAGAACTGACTGTTATAGTCACCGCAGTGATATTTTTACTAAAAATAGTGTTACACCAGCCTATCCTAGGATAACTAGATGACTTTTGAGTAATTATTTGGAAATAATTTAGAATGAAGAGTTTCTGATTGTTTCTAAAGTGTTTTTGAAACATAGTATTTAGGTCTTTCAGGACAGACACTCAAAAATAGGTAACAGACTTACATTTAAGTTTGTGAATGTAAGCGAAAGCTTCTTATGAATCAGTATTACTAAATTCTATGCATACTGATAAATTGATCTTTAAGATAAATATGTAATTCTCATGCTTCAGTAAACAAGCAAAGAAAATTTAATCTATGGAAGGTATGATTCTAAAGTTGAACATGTAAGTTTGGGAAGAATGTCAATTAACCATTTAGACCTAAAATACTCTTGGGGCATTTATTTGCATAATTTTGTTTCTTTAATTAAAAAACAAATATCTCAAACTGGTCTGGTGATAGTTATCGTCTCTTGAGGAGAAAACATTAAAATTCTTTGCAGATATTAATGGGGGGGGAGTTTTTTGTTTTTTTTTTCAGCTCTACCTTTTCTTTGGATTTTGCCAAAACTGTTATGTTCCCTAGAGTAGGATGAGAAATTATATTTGCGGGATTTTAAATTATAGTAAAAGGAAATTGCATAGTGACCCTTCCTTATGTGCAAGCAAATCTTATAATTTTCTGCTGGAAAGGGATCATGTGAGAGTTTGTGATGCCTTTGAGAAAAGAAGCAGCCTTTTGGCAGTGCTAGCAAGCTATAGCCTACAAAATCATTTCATGAAGCTGAGCATTTGATTCATTTAGGAACTCATGCTTATCATTATTTTGAAATTTGCTAATTCGTGTTACACAATCTATAAATACCTCATATTAAGCATATACTAGATTGTGGCAAAATCAGTTTTCTTCACTATAGGCTTGGGTAACTCATTTTTGAAAGAAAGCAAAAGTCTTTGCTTTTTAAGGAGTGCAGTCAAAGATTTACAATTCCACTTGGGAATGTTTTCTAATCTACCACTTAAGGTAAATGGAAAATTAGAGACAGATTTTTCCATTCCAGAGAGGCACTGAATAGGGAGGAAAGACTGCTGTTTTCTGCAGTTGTGAACAGCAAAAGTCACTCATCTCCCTCATCATGAATTCATATTACTTCACATATTTCTGTGGCTTTTGTAAAGGTGTAGGCAAATATAACAAAGATCAGAGGAAAACAGCATTTGTGATTTTTTATTTTTCATGCTGTAAGACTATGATTCACAGCTATATCCTATTTGATGGACTCCAGATATCTCACTGAAACTGAGAAAAACAACTATTTGAATTTTTGGTATGACTTTTTTTGACATATCTGAACATCTTGAAATTGTCTTTGTAAAGGAAGGAAATGTTCAGTGGACAATAGTTTGAATTTGTCTAACTTCTGTTTTTTTCTCATAGCAGTGCAACATTTCATCGATAACTAAGTGTAGTATTAAAATTTGACTTTGTGCAGCCTTTTATTAGACTGTGAAAAGGACATTCATACCTTCCCTGTCTGCATGAAGTTGGTAAACTTCATGCATAATTACTGTGAAAATAACTGAACATTACATATATATTTTGGTGTCTTTTACTTAGATTAGGATTGCATAATGTTGATTGACAGCCTAAATAGTACATTCAAACAACAACTACTTGAGTTCCTCACTGAATAAAATTAGCAACTAAAAGTATTTAAACACAATTAAAACACATTTTCTTTCAGTCTGAGGTGGACATGACCATGGTGGGTCACAAGGCCTTCAAATAACCACTAACCTGGATGTGGTTTTGGTTTTCTTTGAAGGAGCACCTTCTTAATTCATTCCACGAGCCAAAGGGGGTGCTATCGGCTGCACAGAAACTGCCTTGGGAGCAAGGGATGAGTAGAAGGTGTGAACAAAGTTATTATTTAATTATGTTGTGGTATATGTGTCTACTTGCTTGTTTTAATTGATGCAGGTAAATGGAAAAGAAAGCTTGAAGATAAAACATAGGGGTTTTGGGTTTTTTTGGTATAAGCAGTTTGCAACACCACTTAGCATACTACGTAATAAAAGATTGTGAGACTCCAGGTGTATCCCATTGTTTTAATTTGGCAGGTTTAAGATGTTTGTGCATTCTGTACCTATGTTTTCTTCTCTGAGAGCATAGAAAAATGCATACTTTGTATGTGCATTCTGTGTCTCAATTATCAAATGTGTTTAAGTGGGCATTATTTTTCCGCAGCAGAAATGAGTGGTTTCTGTGGAAGCTAGCTTTCCCTAGCTTCACTAGAAAGCTCATTATTCTTTAGGGTAAAAAAGTTTGAAAATAGCATGCTTCAACTGTATTTTACTTTCTGATAGTGAGTGGCACTGTTAGTTTGATCCTGTTGTGTTAAAATATTTTCAGCTCTTCTCTTTCCAAGAGTAGATCCTTTCAAAGATGAAAACTTAAACATGGTTTTTACTTCAGACTTTTTATTCTGACCCTTCAAACAGGAGAAAAAACCCTCACCATGCAGTATACAATGAGAAGAGCAATCAAGAGATCTTTTCTGTTCATATTTTTACCTGGCTTTTGTCTTTTTTAACTGTTTTGGTGACATTTGCTTTGAAAACGTAGGTCTTTGTTTTTACCCTTCTTGAAAGATTATAATTGATTCAGGTGCCGTCTGTGTGAACATGATGAGTATTTGTTGTGCAGATGGAATCAGTACTGGCAGAATATTGCTGCATGCTGCATGTTGCATTATTCACTTTCATCTGCATGCAGCTCATGGCTGGCAGGCTCCTCACAGCTACCTTTAAAGTGGCTTATCCAATATAAAGCTCTGGCTTGTTCAGTAGGAAGTCTAGTAGATCAGTTGTCATATTGGAAGCCTCCTGCTGAATTCAGGAGAGAATACAGGAGAGGGGGCATGCCAAGGTCTGATAGAGGATTGTTTGAGATGGCATTACCGTGCTCCAAAAAGCTCTGGTCATTTCTCTTCAAGTTATCACTTTGTCTGAAGAGCAAAACAAGGTTGAATTGAGCAGAGATAAATCCTGGGATAGAAACAGCTTGTGTTTTTCCTTTCATTATTACTATTATATCCTGTTCAATCCAAAGGGGATAAATGCCTAAAATAAAGCCTGACAAGTCATTGCACATTTGACATTTTGTGAGAATCATACAACTGACTTCAAAGTGATATAATAATGGAAGTCAATGGATATGCTTTTTAGGAAGATGATATGCAGTCTGAAAAATTTCTTTTCAAGACCATTTTGCTGATTTGAGGAATTCTGTTATGGCAATCAAAGAAGACCTGTAATGATTTTAGAGGCATCAATTTTGAGTCCGTAACTGGCTTCTCCATCTGGGAGGTTACTGTCCCCACTACAGAATGGGAACATGTTTCTGCACCTCAGCTGCATCAGCAAGAAATCTAAGGGCTTACCTCACCAGTGGCAGTGGGTTGATGCTAAGCAGCCAAACTAAGTCAGCTTTGCCCATTTGCTGACTGTTTTTTGGGAAGAACAGACTGGTGGGGTACTAACATCTTAAGATTTTGCACAGCACGACTTGGAGCTTGTCTGGTACTGACTCTGGAAAAGGTCATGTGGGAAAAAAGTGCAATAAATAATTTTTGCATTGGAAAATGTTGTTAAGCTTTGATGTTTAACTCTGACTGTGATACTTAAAGCTTACTTACATCAAACTTACTCTCATGACCTATGCCAGCCAGGAAGATTACAGTTTTGATGGCATTTTGATGGTTTTGCACTGGCAAAACAACTTTAGACAACAAATATTTAAACCTAACATTGGACAGACTGAAAATATCCTCTTTTAGCTCCTGCATACACTCTTTACTCAACTGCATTGTGGGAATTTGTGTACAGGGGGAGCCCTTAGTGTATAGGAGGTATGAATGAAGCAGCTGGCAAAAATAAGAAAGAAATCAAAGGTGAAAAAAAGGAAGTAGGAGCCTGCTAATGCTTTAAGAAGGTTTTAGAAATGGTAGCCTGACCTAAGATAAAAAAGGAAGAGGGAAATTTGTGATAACAGAGATTTGCAATGCTGATTTATTCCTTACACTGAATATACACATAAATATATTTAAATAAGTCTTTACCTGAGCCCTAAAAGTGGATTTTAATTGTCTCTTTTATACAGATATGTTAGTTACTTCCTGAAGTCCTCCCTGGTAAATTAGCGGCCATCCAGAGTTGTTCTGCCCTGCTGGTTGTCTTGTTTTTCTAATCTTGACCTAATTGCTACCTGTTAATTACTGGCAGCATATCATCTGTTTTCTATGTGACTGTTTTGCAACAGCTGTTGTTGCACTTTTTCTTTGTTTCTCTTACACTCCTTTCTTTCATTTTATTACATATGCATACATTTCATTTAAAGATTGATTTATGGATAAAGTACATACTTAGCACGTAAAACTATCTCATTAAATGTTTGCAAGTAAGGATGTTTCATCAGTAGGTTAGAATACCTAAATATGCTATGGTATCCTGGCAAAAATACTTTTTCACTGCATCTGGAATGCTAGCTGCTAGAAATTTTCAACAAGCTACCAAATATCTTTACTTCAACTAATAATTTAAGTGAGTTTGCTTTATGGTATGGTAAGTTGGTTACATTTGCAAGTTACGCTGTTTGAAGGATTTCAACCATCGAGAGCTTGCTATCTAGACATCCTTTGAAATGTGTTTCTTTTCCTGGTATAGTTGTTATTGCCTTCAGTCAAAAGTATGTAATGTAAATTGCAATAGGGAAGGAAGGAAATATTGTGTACAATAAGAAAAAAAAATGTTTATTTACAGGTTTCTCAAGGGCCACTCTGGCAAGACAGTGGCAGGTTTTTTTTGCTGGAGGCTGAGTTTGTAGCCTAAGGTTTTTCAGCTTTGCTCCCCTTCCCTGCAAAGCTAGGATATGCTAAGATATGAAATAATATGTTGTCTTTTTTCTATAATTATGAAAATAACGTTCATATATCAAATATAGAATTCAAAATAATCGCTTAGGTACTTAAACACTGTTACTGTTGCTTGTTTTTTCTGATTTCTCATAGTGAACTTGCATATAGATTAAAATAACCCACATCACCTTGTGATCTACTTATATTTTGGACTGGCCATTCCTGTACTAGTTAGTTTTTTTAAGAAACTAGAAAAAATCCAAAAAACAAAACTAGTTTTAGAGACTAGAAAATTATTAGGACAGGACATCCTCAAGTCACATATTCCTTTGCCAATTGACCACTCCTCTTTTTATATTTGAAATTGAAATTATTTTATAATACAGAGTTGTGCTAATTAGTGTGGGACAGAAAGAACTACTGTCTTATCATAAGAGGTGAGAAGTAGATATTTGTTTTGTGAATGTCAAATATAGATACTATTAAAAACAAGAAAAAACCAAAGTTATTACAAGGATTTAAGTGAGCAAGAACTATTGAAGAATGAATAAAGAACATTTACTAAGTTAATGCTCTTTCATCCATTTGCATTTTTCAGAGAAAAATAAGGGCTTGAGAGTTTTATTTCAGTTTATCTGGGGGAAGTTTCATTTATTACCTTCTAGGCAAGGGTTGACAAGAAATTTTCAATGTATTTGTAGTATTGTTAGAAATTAATAATTCATATTGGTATTATTATTAAATTGCTGTCAACTAAGGATGACTGATAATCATTTTGCCTAAAGGAACACATCCTGGCAGTATATCTATTTGATATCAAGATGCCAATTGACTCTTAAATGAAATATTTGGACTCCTTTGACAATTCATGGATATTTAAGGATCTATAGTATTTCATGAAGATTTTGATTCATTTCTTGCACCCTCCCTCCCAAGGAAGTATGCATATAAGCAGACACATCACAATAGTCTAGTCACAAAACCTGGAGAGTGTTGTCTGTCCATACATCAAGTTTTTTGTCTCTGTTAATGTCACTGAAAATTTCAGTCAAAATGTGCTACTAAAATGTGCGCTGAAATGTGTACTAAATCTTTCAGAGTGATTTATCTGTCTTTCCTTGCCCCTGGTACAGTACTGAATCACTTCTAACGTTACATACAGTAGAATAACAGGAACTCTGCTGAACTCTCTCAAAAAATTATTGTGGAAATCATATAATGTTCTAAGTTAACTTACAGCACTGTAAGTACAAAAAATGTGTGAGTACATAAGATTTTACTCCAACTGTGGCTCAAAACTAGAAATTGTTTTGACATAGATTTGTTAGGTTTTAGAATAACAATGTCAGTTAGCTAAAATAATATTTCCGTGTTTGATATTGCCATTTGTGCTGTATAGTTGTTGCTGGGATTTCTGCCGCTAGACCCAGGAAAAATTCTAGACTAGTGAATTAGAGGCAAAAGGTTTCTTGTTTTAAGCTCATCTTTTTTTCTTTACCTCATTCACCAATTTAATTCTAGGGAGGTGAATTGCAAAGCAGAGCATAAGACCTCTGTCTACTGCCACCTATGTTCAGATCCTCTCACACAGGTGAAGTGCTGAGGATGAGCTATTGCAACATGGGTGGCGCTCTCTGGTCTCACAAGACCCTACAACAGCATCATGGATTAAGGTTTTCTTGAGCTCTGTTTCTTCCTGCTGACCTTGCCTTTATTTCTTAATAGTTGTGTTGTATTGAAAATATCAACATGTATTAACAGAGATTAAGCTTCAGACCTTACAGAGATGGAGATCTTAACAATTCTGAGCGTTGGAGCACTAGTTTTTTTCACAGTTTGAAATGCAGTACTTTAGTTGCTAAGGTAGCACACGTGTTTGCGTGTCATTTCCAACATGCTACTTTCAGTTTTACGGTAAAGGCCTGGAAATAACAACACATCGTTTTTACTGTTTGGAAATCATCCCCTATCCTGCAGGTGACACGCTCCAAGATTAATTCTGTGAAACCTGTTTTGGAGGAGGTGAATGATGCTAAATAATTTTCTTTCCAAAATTCTATTTACCAGCCTTAGGTGCTGCTCTGGAGGGAGACTTTCTACTGAGCTGCAACAAAGTCCAATTAGCAGGTAGTAACATCCCAAATACCAAAGTCAGTATTACACACACTGCTGCTGAATCTCTTGTCTAAATAATTTTGACCACTGGGGGCTAAGCCTAACCTCTTCATGTGGCATGCAAAAGAAAGAGGCATTTGTCATTCTGGTGTTTCAAAGAGTGTTTCTGAAAAGCTATCCTGCTTCAGTTTCTCCTTTTTACTACAGAAAAGCACTGCTAGGCAGAGTTAAATGGATTAATTACCTTTTCAGTGTAAGAGAAAAAAGAAATGAGTCTTGTCTTTATCTCCTCTGATTTCAGAGGCTGACTAGAGGCTTTTCAGATGCGCATATCCCTTTAATGACTTAATCATCTAATTAGATGACTTGCAAAAGCTATTGGCAAATGAGCAGAGGGTTATTTTCTAATTCCCATGTATCTGTTGATAGAGCAAAGGATTCTGGTTTAGTCTCTGTCTTTTTCCCCCATTCAAGGTTCTGGAGATAAAGAGTTAAGATTAAAGATGAACAAGCTCTTTGAATAGGAAATGCAAACAGGCTAAGAATGTGTTATTTTTATTTTAAACCTCTGCAGCTCTTTAGCAACAGAGTTGGCTTAGAGGATAGGTTTAAACCACTTAAAACAATCCCTAAGTTTTGAAGTTGCCTTTTCAATGCTCCCACTTGATACAAGTCAAACCGGCTCTAAGTCCTCAGTTGTGTTGAGCTCGCGCGTTTCACAGTATGTTAGAATGGGCAATTAACAAATGTTCTTTACATGCGAATACTGACTTAAAATACAGTCAGAGTTCTGTGATCATGGGAAAGCAGTGCTGTCTAAAGCAAGCATCCAGGAAACATAGTTTGAGTTTTTATCTAGCTCAAGCTCCGAGTTGATGCTACCTGTATTAGTTTAGGATGTGTGGGCTTCATTACATGTTGAGCCCTGTGTTTACTTGTGGCATTTCAAAGATATCAATTTCACCTTTACAATAACTGCCAGGAAAGCACCATGCCCTTTGCTGTTGTTTTGAAGTCATGCATTACTGTGAAAATAACACTTACTTAAAGGGGGCAGAGAAAGTTGTCTAAACCATGACTTGCAATACAGATGTTAAAATAATGCAGAGATGTTCATGATGCTGCCAGGTATGTGACAAACTCAAAACTGGATTATTTAGTACAACTTTTGGATATTAATGGTAGTTCAGCACAATACAAACCACTGTCACGAAAATGAATTTAAATTAATCAGAGTAAATGTAATTAAGGAATGAACTTTGCCTAGTGTCTGATATGATGACTAGAGTGTTATATGGGAAAGTTTGAGCTGAAGGCATTGTCAAAATCATGGAGATACCAGTAACTGATTATGAATTGATACAGACAGCCTGTCCAGAAGATATATATAATTGTACCTTAATTGTTTCATATTATTCCACAAGCTTGTAGAGAGAGCAGCTATGACAAGTTTTAATGAGTTCTCACATCAAGGAACTCTTCAGCTCATCCAGTACTCATCATCTCACCTTCTGGAAGAAGGTCTTCAGTCTTTGCTCTGCCACACTGTGCAGCAGTTATCCATCTTCATTCCTTCCCCTAGACTGTTAATGTGGTTTTAGCACTTTTGCTGGGCAGTTGTTATTCCTTTTAGCAGAATTTTCTCACTGTTTTCAGCAGATTTCTCCTTCTTTAAGATATGGTGAACTTTTTAGAAACTATAGGTTATCAAGCCACTACAGACTACACTGAATGTTAGCTTGCACCAGGAGAGCCAGTTGCCCACTAACACTGTTAAACATGTGATTTAGACTTACTGCTTGTACATTGTATTCACCCAGATTCCTTACCTCTGTCATAGTTTTAGGCAGAGCATGACCGTGGTGCAGTTTTATAACATAGATATCTATAATCTAACTAGGCCTCAGCTGCCAAGAGTGACTGTGGTGTCATCCAACTCCATTAACCTATCACTCTGATCAGGTTTGTGTATGTTTTTGGTGGATGCATCTAAAAAAGAGTGCATTGTGGGAAGCCCAGAGTGGAGGTCCAATTTGAAGTGCAGTGATTTATATCTTCTGTGTTCAACCCTGTATGTTTTACATGTTCGGATTTCTTTTCCTGACTGACAAACTACCAGAAAATAAATTTCTTTTTTTTTTTTTCAGGCAAAACTTCTGGTTTTGGCAAATGTACTTTTTGTGTTAAGCCTAGTTTGTCATAAATTCCTGTAAAGTCTCTTTTAATGTGCTTTTTCTACTGCTTTCTGTTCTTCTAGAGAATTATTATTTGTAAACTTGATATTTTATTGTTGTGACAAAAGCAGCCACTGGTTTGAAAACATCAAAATAAGTTGTTCCAGTTCATGTTCATTAAAAAACATATCAAAAGACATGCATGAAAGAGAAATTCCTACTTTCGACTAAATTTAGTATAAGTAATTAGACTGTATATCAGTCAAATCTATTTTTCTTTTGTTAGGTAATGTAGGTCTGCAACACAACAAATAATTTAAAAACATTAAAAAAGCTTAGTTGATCTGTGCAGGCACATCTGTCGCTTCTCTTTCATTATTGACATCAGTGGCTTAACATACCATTAAAACAAACTCTTATCTTAAAATATATATAAGACCTGAAACCTGCAGTACACTGACTGATATCCTATGAATTCCAGCTCAGGCCTCACCAGCCATATGGACTCATATTGCATTGTTCATTAATATTGAATCTAAAAGTTCTCAGCGAAAGCTTAGAGATTTCTGCCTCTCTTGGTACAGGACCATGCTGTATCTGCATAGATATTGTCAGTCCTAAAGGCCTGTTGTTTGGAATAAATAACAGGGGTAATACTACATTTATACCTTAATGTTATTAGCAGTAAGAAGTTCTCTGATAAATACATCTGCAGAATTGTCTGGGAAGCAGTGATGTCCAGTAATTTTTATTTCAGATCTATCATCAGCTGGTACCATCTACTCTTCCTCTCATCCTGTCCTGATGATGCTCCCTGTCTGAAGTCTGCTTGCTACAAACGTTCCTCCATGCCCTTCCATTGATCATGATTGTGTTCTGGGCCTGCTTTTTGATGTAGAGTGACTCTGTGGCCTCCTGTCCACGTATGGCATGAAAGAACCGCTCTCATCTCATGCATTTCACACACAGAGATTGATACTGCTAGGAGAAGAGGAGAAATGTTTTAACATGGATACTAGTGACCCTCATCTCCAGCAGTTAACAGAAATACGTTTGGTTTGCCTGCATTTTTCCTGTAGGTTTATTAGTTTAAAACTTGTTGCTGATGAAAGCCTTGTTTTAGAACTATGCGTACATTTTTTAGCACCTGGAAGAAATAACTTCTCCGAAGATCTTGAATACCTGTTTAGGAGCACAGGTACTGAAATTCAGTTGTGACAGGGATGCAAGTGAACATGTGCTGGGAAGAAAAGTGTACCCGGGTGATCATCAGGCATGCATCTTCCTTGAGGCTGGGAGGTGATTGGGGAAAGTGTTTTTAGATATTTTGTGCGACAAGGCCTGAGCGTGTCACTAATACCAAGATCGGTAAGAGGGAAGTCCATCCATTGCTATTAAATACTTTGGCTCACAAAGTCATTAAGCCGCAAATCACTGCAAGCGGGGAGGGTATTCTAAGGAAGTACTTCTATGTATTTTTTTGACAAGTATGCTGTGTTCTTGAGAGTTATTATTCTGTGTACCCGCGCTTCTCCATAGCCATCCTCCATAGGCTGCCATTAGAGACCCAGTACTGAGTGTGATGCCTCACTGATCTGATCAAACATGATAATTCTTGTGGGTTTTTTGTTTGTTTGTTTGATTGGTTGGGTTTTTAAAATATAAACCATACTGGAACATCTGCACAAGATCTGTAACATAATATGTCTGCCTGTGGTAAACATACTTGATTTAATAAACTGTCATTACTGTACAATCCCAGAGCCAAGTATCATAGGGCCATCACATACTTCTTGGTGACTACAAATTTACAAGCAGGCATGTCTGCAGTTAGGTGAAGTGGTAGAGGTATGCACATAACTAATTATTGGTGGGTAGAATAAAATATCAGCTCACTAATTACATGTAGCAAACTGTTGCTCTTCAAACCATTTGCTGTCTCAGAAGATGATTGGAAAGTGGGAAAAAGAGTGAAGCGTGCCTTAAATAAAGATTTCCTTTTTGTGGGGTGCTGGGAGTGACACAGAAAAAGCCTGGTCTCCTTTGTTCCCTATTGAGGATCCTCCAAGCAGGAGTACTCAGACTTGTTTGGAGGATCTAATATCCAATGTGAAACAAGGAGCGCATGTATTGTGCCTGTCGCCAGCGGCTCTATTAGAAACAATTGGTCCTTTTCCAAGGCTACATGGTGCATGATGTAATTCCATTTTCTTCCTGACTGCAGAAAAGGAAAATCAAGTAATTAAATGTGAGAAATCACCAGCCAGGGGGGGCCCTTTCTGCTTGGGTGGATTTCTCAACACAGTTGCCCATCTGCAAAAGCCAGAAACTGACCCGAGGAAAGTCAGCCTGGCGCTGGACAAAAGCATGACACTGCCGATGAAAGCACTGCGTACCAAACACAGTTTGTTGTCAGGAACTGACAAGCCAGCCATGTCCAGCTCAAGTGGCCCTACTTCCCATCAGCTTGAAAAGGCCTGCCGGTGAGGAGACCGGTCACACCGCTATGCTTTGTGCTCCTGGCCCCATTGTCCCAGGACCTCAGGTCCTGGGCGGGAGGCGTCACTAACCCCACTAGAAGGCAACCAGGGGTGGTGGGACTGGGGGATAGAAATGAGATGGGGGTTCGGAAGGAGGGGTCCTGAGGAAGAAGTGTCCTGCAGCCAGGACCAGCCTTGCTCACAATGACCTTGTCTCTCAGTTTTGGCTTCACGGCTTTTTTGCAGCTTGAAAACCCGTATTTGCAACACATCTCCCTCTTCTGCAGGCTACAGAACATCTTGGTTATGGCGCGCATAAAATCTTACTGCTGAGAAGCATTTATCTGGGTTTTGTGAAAACCTATAGCAGAATTCAAATGGTTTGTATGTGAGTAATAAAGAGTCTTGTCGTATATAGCCTTAACTTTCAGAAAGCCTGCAGTGCCGAGAAGTGAATGAAACTCTGCAAACAGGCAATAAAGCTGTGGAGAATTTGAGCCACAAGTTTAGTGGGAGAAGTAAAGTCATTTTAGTTCAATTTGATTACTCTTTTTAATAGGTAGCTTACGAGGAGTCTATCACCTGTTTTTTATAAGTAACTATGTTTGACATTTCAATTTCATTCTTACAGCTTTTAATACATTTTTTATCTTGTACTCTTCTACAGATAATTTACTTCCCAGTGTTTCTTTGTAATAGCAACCAGGATGGAAAAAAGTTCTCATTTATGTGTAAATTTTGTTAACAAACTCATCTACATAAATCACATTTCTTCCCAGGGATTTTCTTGTGCAGTAGCTGCTTTTTCACTTAAGTTAGAACTTTAAAACAGCTTTCAAAATCAGCTAGAAAGTAAATTACAATGAAAATAAGATCAACACAAAAAACATTTTGATTTTGGCTTTTAAAAATAGAAGAGAAAGATCAAGACAATGAAGGGTATTAAGTCCAAGGAAATTGTTTAATACTTATGTGTTGTTTAGAAAGTTTATAAAGGGTTATAAAACATGTTACTCCATCCTTGTGTGTTTTTTAATAATTGAAATGTGTGACCTTTTGTAGCTTGTTTGAGCATACTTGAAGAACATAATATGGAAAAAAATTAATCCTTGTATACTTTCGTGCCTTGTGAATCTAGATACAAGATTAACATAAAACATGCTTTGTTGCCAGGTTGGCAAAGTTACAAAAATGGTGTCTCAGGTTAGGACCTTTTGTTTCATTCCTTTCAAAAAAATTGTGAATATGAATCACAATGTGTGTATGTCAAAGTGTAAGCAAATTCACAGGTATTGTACTGGTCTCTGGTACAAGTAACCAGTACAGTGCAAGGCTGCTTACTGGTGTTCCTGTTACTCTGAGGTTCACTGGTTCAGACAGTAGACAAAGGATATAGAAATCTAAAATCATTTTGGTAATGACTTTTTTTTTTGACCTTAATTTCTGTGTTTCAACAGTCTGGGGTGGAAATGCAGAATGCATGTGACATCGCCACTCATTGCTTCAGGTTTCAGTTAATCCTCTGCAGAGTGCTCTGAGTATTCAACAAAGAAGTTTATTTAAAATCATTTCCCCAGATCTCTTAGAATTATCAGTAGATTAGCTTATGTGCTGATTTCGAAGAGGGTAGTATCATTTCTCCAGTGCCTACTCAATGGTAGCAAAGATGGATAATTAGAGAAAGTCAGAGTTTCAGGTAGCTCTTCTGATCAATAAATAAATAATCCATCCCTGAGTGATAAAACGATTCCTTCATGGTAAATGTAGCAGAATATACCTTTTCATGTACAACTTTGCCATGTCAAATATAAAATACTTATATATAATACTGTGGTGAAAGCTGCAATTTCATGTTATTTTCATGTATGCATAATACTGTTTAGCTCTTTTGAATGTCTTAGTATAGTAGCCAGTCTTTCCAGTCTAGAAAAGCACAAAATTCATAATTGGCTTGTAAATGCTTTATTAGAAAGTCCGTGCTCATTTCCTCTGTAGCCTTCAAAGATCTAGCATAATGACTATCTGGAATGAATTCTGCTCCTTGTTTTAGCGGCAGCTGCATCTGTGCATGGTTAAACTTAGCTGTTAAGTGTTACATAGTGCAATTACTTTTTCAATAACATAAAAATATAAGAATTTTAGCCAGTTCTGATTCAATGTCTCCTTCAGAAAGCAGTTGTCCAAAATGCTTGATCTGTAGAAAGTGAGGCCTATGTTTTTAAAGAAAGAACTATTTCACCTTGGCAAACCAGTGACTCAAAGCATGTTGTGCAAAGCAAGGACCATGAAACTGGCTAACCTGGTAAAAAATTCCACATTGTCAGTCCTGCCTTTGGGACTAAAAGTCATCAGGGGGTCACTAGGTTTACTGTAAACATCTTTTGGTTGCTGTAGGAAGTGCACAGTGGCTTTGTTGGTAATCTAGGCTTGGATAAATCAAAGTTTGGTCTTTGGAATTAAGGCAACACTGTTCCCTGAGCTAGTACTTATATGTGCTACTGGATTTTGAAGTATGGTAGAAAATATTATGGCTGTCTTTTTAAATGGCTTTCATTGCTTGTGGCTGTGACTCCATGAGCACCCACTGATTATTTGGCTGCATTTTTCATTTGCTGGATCAAAGGTGGAAGGCAGATGTAGGAATCAAATCTCTTCTGAAGCTGTCAAAGACAGTGGAAATGTAAAAGCTAGGACTGCAGTGAATGATTTAAAACAGAGAGGTTTCTGATTTTCATTCTGTATTTTGCTAAACATGGTGTGATAGTATGATTTTTTGTTACTATATATGTGATGTGAATATTGAATTGTTACCTGTGGGTCATCAAATGTAGTTTCTAAGCACTGTAGCATTTTGAAATTTTTAGAAATTAAAATGTCACCCAAGTGAAAACCAGAATATCTTTTTCTAAATTTTTAATTTTCCTCTGTTGTTTTTGCCAGAAAATATTAGGTTACTGAATGATGCAAGGGAATTTAATGTTAATTAAGCTTATTTTATAATATACATATATGTGTATTGCACTGATTGAGTGACTCAGATGGTTAGATCCTTGAGAAAATATTTAAACAAATGGACAACACTCTGAAAGATATGACAGTGATGAACTGTAATTAATACAAAACTTTGACCATTAAGATGTGATTTTCGTCCCTCCATGGTTCATTATTGCTATTGTTATTCCAGACTTCTAAGTGATTTTCATGAGTTTTCTCACAGTTTTATTTTTGTATTTTTTCCTTTCAAGTGCTTTGAGCGCTCCGTAGCATTTTCTCATCTTCTCTACAGCCATACACTATGCAAAAGTGCATATTGTTTCCATATCCAAAATATGCCTGAGAGGAATAATGTGTAGAAGTTCCAGCTTAAAACAAATGCAAGTTTAAATCTAGTGGCTTAAGATTCTAAAGCGACAAATAGCAGTGGCAAGGTGAAAGATAGAATCTAGTTCCTAAAATCTGTATTAAGAATCTATTAGTAGCCAAGTTATGAGCTGTCACTGCTTTTTGTTAAAATTAGCACTTCTGGGGGAAAAAAAGATGCCTTATCTATACTTTTATTTTGAATTTTTACTTTAGAATCCACATTTTTAAACAAGGATTCCTCCAGTCAGATTCTAAATCTTGTGTTAGGGCATTTGACTCTGAACACGCGTCTTTTCCAAGAAATGTAAGAAACATATCCTAGGAAAAAGACAGTACACTACCCTTTTTTCCTTTTTTGCTGCCTGTGTACGCATTGATGGAAACAACTGTTGTTTTCCCCAGTTGTGAGCATAATGAGGAAGACCATTTTTGATGACCCCAGAAAAATAAAGAGACAACATTATTTAATCAGTTTTGGTTTCTAAATGCTGTCCTTTTAAAAAGTTGGAATGGAATTTATCTTTAGGACAAAGTGAAGCTTATGTTAGCTCTCTTGAAGCCACACTTCAAAACTGGATTCTCTGCCAATTGTCAGCTATTATCCACACTTAAGCAAAAGTGATTTAAACAGTGCTCAGCTCTGCGTCATTTATAGGAGCTGGTGTGTCATCTCTGAGCACAAAGAGCATTCAGTGCTGCACTGAGGTTTCAGTGTCATGAGTGGTGATGAGCTAAAAGCCTTTGGAAGAGTGTGAAAGAATGAAGTAGAAAACCAGCCATGAGGAAATGGACTTCTACTTATTTTTATAAATGCATTGTTGAGTAACATATGTACAATGAAAGGAGAGAAAGGAAAGAATATCTGCTTTCTATATGTTGAGCATTGTTGCCTGAGCCAACTTTATGATTTCCTTTTGTTCCTCAGTATATGATCCAGCCTCTAAAAGACCTATAGTTTTTGATTTGCGATTGTCTGAGTTAAGATACAGTTAGAAAACGAAAGGCAGATGTCTCACACCTTAAGTCAGCCTCTAAGAGTATTTCAGAGCTGTTCAGCATATCCAGGGTTCTGACCTTCCTTGGCAAAGCTTCTTAATTTTCCCACACCTGCAGCTTTGGTGTTTTTTTTTGGTCTCACAATAAGCGTAGCTGAAACAAGCAATGCAGTGTGCATGAATAGAGCACACAGTAGGCAATTTGGGGACTCATTCATCACCGATCAATAGAACTGCTCAGACAGTGGATGAGATAGCAAACAATTTGATTTATTATGGCCAATGTAATAAAACATGATTTTAAAAAAAATTAAAACCACAAAGCTAAAAACCTTTATCTTACTTATTAGCCACCGATAAATGCATTTTGCCGTTTCTTTACAAAAAATCAGTTAGCTGGGTCTGTAAAATGTGATTTATTTTCTTGAGAAGCATGAAAATTATGGACTTTTAAACGTCCTTATTTTTTTTCTCTTTGAAAACAATGGTTCTTTACCTTTAGGGTAAACTTGTGTCCATAACATTTTTCCAAGAGTTCAAAAACTCCAGAAAAGAGAAAGCATGACTTTGACACCATCCTTCCCGTCCCTTCGCAAACTTTCCCTTCGCAAACCTTCCCTTCCCAAACCTTCCCTTCCCAAACTTTCCCTTCCCAAACCTTCCCATCCCTTCCCTTCCCGTCCCTTCCCTTCCCGTCCCTTCCCTTCCCGTCCCTTCCTTTCCCAAACCTTCCCTTCCCAAACCTTCCCTTCCCAAACCTTCCCTTCCCAAACCTTCCCAAACCTTCCCAAACCTTCCCTTCCCAAACTTTCCCAAACCTTCCCTTCCCAAACCTTGCCTTCCCAAACCTTGCCTTCCCAAACCTTGCCTTCCCAAACCTTCCCTTCCTTTCCCTTCCCAAACCTGCCCTTCCCAAACCTTTCCTTCCCTTCCCAAACCTTCCCTTAACAAACCTTCCCAAACCTTCCCTTCCCAAACCTTCCCTTCCCAAACCTTCCCTTCCCAAACCTTCCCCTCCCTTCCCAAACCTTCCCTTCCCTTCCCAAACCTTCCCTTCCCAAACCTTCCCTTCCCAAACCTTCCCAAACCTTCCCAAACCTTCCCTCCCTTCCTTTTCTCTGGATCCCTTTCCCCCCATGGTGTGGGGTGGCCCAGTTCTAGTTCCATTTCCATCTGAGGAACCATTCCAACGGCTTGAGGTGGATAGGGAGAGGGAACTCCAGCACCAGGGGTTTCTTCAGGTCCTGAGCCTGGAGGGGAGAGGTGCCCTCCCCTCCCCCCACGCACGTGGTCCCATGGCAGGCACAGAAACAGCACACCGGGCGTGGAGAGGAGGCAAGAGGGCGTTTATTGTTGGGGGGGTTACATTTATAGGGTTAGGAAGATTCACAGAGTAACCAATTACAGGTTGCAGGAAGGGGTTAACAACCAGTAGGAAGGGGTTAAAAGGGGCCAATGAGAACACCTCAGGATATCTTCTCAGGACATTCCTGCATGGGATAACACTTGTCGTGGGGGGTGTTGGGAAGAAGAAGCATGTGTTTGCAAAGAGACCACAAAAAGCCATTTTAAGACATGTTTAAACAACAGTTTTCCCATATAATGCAGGTTTAGTGCTACACCTTCCCTTCCCTTCCCAAACCTTCCCTTCCCAAACCTTCTCAAACCTTCCCTTCCCAAACCTTCTCAAACCTTCCCTTCCCAAACCTTCCCTTCCCAAACCTTCCCTTCCCATTTTCATTTCAAATTACACTTAATTTTAAAAGAAGGTGACAGGTAAATATCACAACCGTATTTCCCTCGTAATCTGAGCAAAACTTATTATTTTCTGAGTAAACTGGGGAACTGAAGACTCACCTGGTGTTCTGGATGGGCAGTGAAACCAAGCAATAGAAACCAGTGTCTGGAAAGCCGATGAGTTATTCAGTCACAGAGAAAAGACACCATATCTAATGATATGTCTAGTTGTGGTTTTAAACAAAGACATATTTCTTTTCATAAAAAAAATCTTTAAAAAGTAGCTGTTTTGTTCTAGTATTTCAAAAGCAAGAGAATTAAATTTTGCAGGAGGGAGAGAAGTTCTCTGAAGACAGAGAACCGTACTATGTACCAAAGCTAACAGATATTAAAAAAGATATATCTGCACTGTTTCTGGCACACATATTAAATGCAAATTAGATTGTAGAAGATTTATTTTTTGCATAGAGAAGTCTTCATGAATTTTGAACTTCTGCAGATTATTTTCTCTTTAATTGCAAGTGGTCTCTGAGTAACCTTTGATGCAGTCTTTTACCTGAAATTTCCCTGATGTTTTCACAGGTCTTCCAAGTTGCTGGTTTTTTTCATTACTAAAAATAAGTACATTTGTAATTTTTCTTATTTGTCAATTTAAGGCTATTTTTTCTGTATTAGATATTCCATAACCAGACTGCAATTTATCAACATCTTCCTCTTGATCTCTATCTGTTTTTACAGAGAAATTTTTTAAACTTTAGCAAAAGTGGTTTAATTTTGACTGAAAAACTACAACTAATAATAGTTACCACAAAATATGCATATAACCATAAGCAACTGTGACTGATATCTGTCATGGAAATCAGTCTCCACAAAGGAGAAATGATTTTGACTGTTTACAGGGAAAATGTATTTTGTCAGTTGGGTGACAAGACTAAAAATCTGCCTGTAAATGCGTGTTTGAGTGTATTGTTGCTAAGAGGTTAATCCTGCACCCACTCTTCTCAGTGGTGCAGTAGTGATGGTACTTTTCTCTCCAGTGGTACAGAATCAGGTGTCAGACCAGAAAAATGCACTTTGAGGTTGTTGGTACACATGAATACGTATACATAAAATGGATTTGTAAAATGCAAATATCCCAAGGTCTCATGAAAATAAACTCTTGCAGTGCTCACAGAGAAAAATGTCCAGTGGCTACAACAGGGAGTAGGAACTTTTGGCTCATTCTTGGTATTCAAATTCATAGTTCACTTAACTTATATCTTTGAGGAAATGTTTCTCTTTTTTTGGTTATTTTTGATTAGTACTCAGCTTTTTATAGAAAATAGAGAACACAGTTTTCCTAAAGAGCCTTTCTAAATGACTCAAAACAGATCTTGCTGCTTCGAAAATGCCTTAGAAAATAACTGGGGTTTTAGTTTAGCATGATGATAAGTAGGAAGCTTTCATGAAATAGGAAAATATGGAGGACTATGACTGCTTCTTTCACTGTCATATATACAATAACAGTGATGAAAAGAGAAATTGCAGGGTTTGTTATCTGCTGCTTGTTTTTAATCCAATCTGGGGAAAAAAATATTTTTGAAGTTTTTCACTGTTTGCATTCAGTGGAGTTAAAACTCTCTGTAGTGAGAGCTTTGTGATCAGCATCCCGTTAAAAGTTTTGCTCTCGGTGAAACAATGTTTTCTGACAAGTTTTCTAATGTGATCTCTGTTATATCTAGATTAGCTCCATATGTTCATTATTAGTACTTACTAGACTCCTTCAACTTAAAAGACCACAGGATAGTGTCGAAGTGTCCTGCCATTAGGTTAAATACTGGTTAATGGTCCTTTCTTATAGAACTCATATACCAATTAACTTTGATTCCTCATTACTTTTTTGGATTAATACAATGCATATCCTGAATACCCACCTGTATTCAGAAAGCTTAAGAGCTGATTGAATTGTTTCATAGGTAGGAACTACCTTCTGCTAAAAAGACATGGCATTATAAATACTGTTTTATAATGTATTTATAATGATTTATTTTATACATACTAGATATCTCGAAAGCACACGTACAATGACCAGAACTGAGAAGGCTTTAGAAATTTATATATAACTATTTATGAAATAGAAGAATAGATGGGAAGTTCAAGTTGAGTTATATGAAAATAGTCATTGTACAGGATATTGCTTTTTTTTCTTTGATTTCATTATAAACTAAATAGCAAGCTGTATTAAGAAAATTGGCAGTTAATTTGTGAACAGAACTGTAGTACTTCTTTTTTATTTTGGAACCCCTGAATTTTATTACTGATTGGTATAGATAAGAACATTAATTTTGGCAATAAAAGTTACAGAAGTTAAATGTTAATTATGTACATCTTTACAGTACATCTCTCTTACATGAAAAATCATGTGATACAGCATATATTCAGTTAACTGATACATATGAACTGACAATTGAGTGTTATTTGCTATATAATACGTTTGAAATATTTTTTTTGTGTAACAGAAAAAAGTACACTCTGCCTAGTTTATTGTTAACCATTCTTCTACATGTAACATCTGTTTACATTAGTAATGTAATTGCTGTGATAATAAGCTCATTGATTTAGTATCTAAGGAAATAATCAGTCAAGACATCACATTTGTCTTGCTTTACTTGACAGCCTGTCTTCTATACTGAATAGGCGATATCAATTCTTCCCATTGTTTCAGAGAAATGGAGCAACAAAAAAACCCAGAAAGGTCTCTTTCCTTTGCCAACTATTTCCATAAAAATGTTTGCTGCAACTAACTGGTATTGGACAAATTTAATTTTAACAGTGGCACAAGGCCAGTACACTTTAGTGTAGGAAAATTGTATTTCTTTTGTTATTCAGACAGTATGACAGCCTTATCTTTCACTTGACAGTTAACAGAAAAGGACTGTGAAATACTGGAACTGAAATAAAGCAAATACACAACTAGGAAACTTTGGTTAAACTGTCTCAGTAGGATTTTTTCCATTTTCTAAACATTTTTGTGTGTTAATATATTAAAAAAAAAGTCTACATACTAGTTGTTAAGAAGCTATTTACAAGATTGTAAGATCTCTATGTACTTGGATTCACTTCCTAAAATAGCAGAGGAAAACAACTGGACATGAGGGCTAAAATATAGAACAATCACAGGGCTATGATTTTTTTTTTTACTCTATCTTATGGACAGTGATGCCTTAATGAATCTGTCTTGCCTGAATTTAGGAGTTCATAAGCTTTCGTTCACAGACGAGTTCATGGGCTGAAATCATAGAAGTTCAGGTTGTCTTGACCCTGTGTGATGTTCAAGCTAGGGAGGACAAGAGTCTGTCCCCTCTATCTCTTTGTCACCCGTGAAAACCAGTGTTCACCACGGGGCCTTTATGCAGCAGTGCTGAGTGACTTCTGTGCCTGGAATTTGTTGCAAATGAGCAAAGAGCAAGAGAAATCTTGTTCCCTCCCCTGTGGAGGTGAATCTCTACTGATCAGTTTATAGGCAACACAACTGAACCTGTACTATAAACAGAAATAATAATAGAAATAATAAAAAAATAGAATAATACTGCTCTCACTATGGAGCACCAATATGTGACAGGATGAGGGGTACTGGCTTCAAGCTGAAAGAGAGTAGATTTGGATTAGATATTAGGAAAAAAATTTTATTATGAGGGTGGTGAGGCACTGGAACAGGTTGCCCAAAGAAGCTGTGGATGCCCCATCCCTGGAGGTGTTTAAGAACGGGTTGGATGGAGCTCTGAACAACTTGGTCTGACTGAAAGGTGCTCCTGTCCATGGCAGGGGGGCTGGAAATACAGGATTTTTAGGTCCTTTCCAACCCAGGCCATTCTATGATTCTATAATACCTTAAAATTACTGCTCTTAGTTACCGTGTACTTCACAGATTCAGTTAATCTCTAAACATTTTAGAGAGAAAGGGAAGAAGCACTTTTCCTCTTTTAAAGATAGGATTAAAAAATACATTTCAAGTATTATATACTATGGATGTGTTCTCCAGGAAATGAACTGAAAAAATAAATGCATCTCACTCTCCCTCAACATCAGAAAATCCAGGTTTTCTCTCCTCTGCATAGCATTTGTTTTAATTGCAAGTGGGAAGACTTACACTGTGGAAGAGTCAGTGGAAATGAAGATATGCAAAACTAAACCCTTATCATGGAGTGTTAATTACCTATGCAGTAGTTGTACTTACAAGATGAGAGCAACGAAAGACAGGTTGTTCTTTGTTTCCAAACCAGATGCAGGGTAGCAGAAGTGTGGCCTCACAGCTCATCTAAATTCCGAATTCCAGCAGGCTGACATCTGCTCCTTTTCTGCTGATGAAGAAGCACTGACAAACACTTTTATTTTCTTCTTTTTCCTCCATAAAGACCTTCTTGACTGCTTATATTTGTAAACTCAAAAATGAGCTCTTCCCACTCAGTGTTTTTAACCATGATTACTGAAAAAAAGAGGTTCTGTTAAATTGAAGAAGAGAGGCAGGGTCTAGATGAGATGTGCTGGGAGGTATAATCATATACCACATATTTACTGATGTACCACAAAAAAATGCCAATTACAATTGAACAATGTAGCATTTTTTTTCCATAACTCTCCTGGACAGAAGCCTTGAAAGGTTTCTCCAAAATGAAGTCCTTTCTTGTCAGACAAATGCAGTCTATTCAGTTGTGGCCCCTTAGGGAATTGTTGGAAGAGTTCAGACCTGACACAGGTCCAGACCCCTTTCTTCTCTACATAAGGTAGGAAATCTGTGTTTCTGTTTAAATTTGAAGGATAGTATTCTATATATCTTGATGTTCTTCCCTTTCTCAGAAAAAAAAAAAAATCAAAAGGACATGATGCTAATGCTGTCCAAAACAGTAAGTTTGAATCCAGAGGAGGCCACGAAGATGCTCAGATGGCTGGAGCTCTTCTCCAGATAGGCCGAGAGAGTTGGAGCTGTTCAGCCTGGAGAAGAGAAGGCTCCGGGGAGATGTTGAAGCCACCTTCCAGTACTTAAAGAGGGCCTTCAAGAAAGCTTGAATATTTTTTCAAGGGCATATGGAGATAAGGCAAGGGGTAATGGATTTTAAATGAGAGTAGGTTTAGATTAGAGATACAGAATAAATTTTCTAGTGTAAGGGTGGTTAGACACTTGCACACATTGCCAAAAGAAGTTGTGGATGCCCCATCCCTAGGCCAGGTTGGATGGGGCTTTAAGAAACCTGATCTAGTGGAAGGTTTCCTGTAGTGGGAGGATTGGAACGTGGGTTGCGTGGACAATGTGCTGCTGTGGTTCTACATGCTTACTTGACATCTGGGAGAGATTTGGTAGAGTACTTTCATATTGAGAGTTGCACATCAGTTGTACTTTTGCAGATGTATTTGTTCCAGTCCCAGCTGAACATTTTTTTTTCCTCTAATAGTAATTTCCTTTTGAAATGAAATGAAGATTTGGCAATACGTGAAGAAATACTGTGTGTTTGTCACCATACTAACAGCTTTCCCAGTGCTCTTTTCTGAAGATGGAAATACAGTATATGCCCAAACTATAAATGAACATCTACTATATGGGTAGACTATGTATATTGAGTATTTATTTATTTATTTATTCATATACATGCATGTGCATACACAAATATTGCTGTAATGTAAAAGATATGTTATAGACGTCCAAAATAATATATGTGTTTCTTCAGATTTAAAGATATTTATTTCAGTTTTAATGTTCTTCTTCAGGAAAGTGTGCCTAGTAAAGCAGTTTTATTGAGATACAAATAAGCTGGTCCTGAGATTCGGCAGCATATGCACTGACAGCTCAGAAACTGGGACTGGAACATGAGCTTTCTTCCTACTGGTTTGTACCTAACTAAAATGGTTGTTCTTATTCCTATGACAAGGGCGTTCAGAAAGTTGAATCCAAATAAAAGATATATATCTGGATAGCTGTACTGGATAGCTGATAGTAGCTTAAACAGTAGTGAAATACGGCTAATGGGTAGAAGGCATCCGAATCCAATCCCCATCCTCTAAAGGCATCCATTCTGATTGCAAACAGGTTTTACCTAATGATTTCCACACAGGAAAATTCTGGACTGATATCAATTTTAACTTTTTTTGTTTTTGTTTTTGTTGGTTTTTTTAATAACCTGACCTTTCCTCTGAGAGAAAAAAAACTAGTGGAAATGCAGCTCTAAGAAGAACCCAGTGGGAAACACCTGTGGAAAAGCAGATCTTCAGCATAGAAAGATGAAGGTTCACTGTGTGAAAGGCCTGTGTTAAAGGTTCTTGTCTGCTGCTACCTGAGCAGAAACACTGGAGGGGAATGAAGGCAGAGAAGATGAGGGAACAATTTTCTCCTCCGTTCCAAGATGCAAGATGTGTTTCAGTTTGAAACGTACTGTGTCAGTCACACAAAAGCTTGTCATTAGTACAAAGTCACCTCAATTTTATATATGTGTCTGAGAATAACACTTTCTATGGTTATGCCAAATTCTGTTTGCCTACTCACCTCAGGGCAGATGAGTTTTTCTGACTATCAACTGGGTATCACTGGTGGCTTTTATTATCACCAATCATCAGAAAAAAGAAGAGTAAGTATTGTGCTGATTTCATAAAGTTTTATTGTGTAAGCTTGTTGAAAACAGCTTTGGAATTTTTTTTTCCTCTATTTCTTTCATACTCACCATTTTTGTGTAGGTTCTCTGCCTCTTACTGGGTTTTTGCTCATGGCTGCACTGCTTTGTGGGAAATAAGCAGTAATTCCTTTCAAATAAGGCAGAGGATGCAAGGTATTCTAGGATGATCTATATTAAATCAGAAGGCTGTATGGTTAGTGTTGATAGAATAATATAAAAATTTTACATGCATGCTGCTGCTCTTACTTTTAGGTGGTTTTACACTTTGAGAACACTTTTTCAGAATTCTAGTCCTGGGAGATCAAATGACATGAAGATGATGGATTGTTGAGGATATCTTGAAATGAACAGTGCCTGTTCCATTTATGAATATAACAACCTTCAAGGTAAGACATGAAAATTGAAAAATCAGTAGTTAAAGCTGTTAGAAGTAAAGCAACAGTTATGGAATGGAGCTATGTATAAGCTGCTTCATATATGACTCATTGGTACGCTGTAAAATTTGAGTGTAGGTTTGAGTAACCACTTCAAATAGCCATGGAGATTAGTATTTCAGTCACTGAGGACACACTGGTCCAGGAACTGTTTGAGGTAAAATTAACAGCATCTTTATATTTTATTTCCTTTGATTAAAATCTAGTAAAAATTAACATGCCACTACTTGTAAACTCCACTTTTTAAAGAAAATTGGACTCAGCGTTACAGGAGTTTTCTCCTTAAAGCTTCTGACCTTACATCTTGTATCAATTAAACACTTCTGAGCTATCTCAAATGGCGTTTTCCATCCCTACCTCTTCTGGCTGTCATGGAAACAGCCATGCACCCTCTTATAAAGGTACTGTAATACTGTTGAGCTCTGCACAAATCACATTAATAGTGGAGTTGGAATCAACTTAGACATAAAAAGGGTTGTAGGCTTAGGGAAATAACCCCTTTCCTCTCTTCTGGACAGCTCCAAGTCTGAGCATTTCCTGGGAAACCAGGTTCCATTTCCTGAAGGAAAGTCATCCTGAGGGACACCTGCAATTGTGCACTGAGGTGCACATAAAAATGGCAGGCATGAAATCCCTGCGTTTACTGTGAGCTGGAGAGAAGTTTCCCTCTGAGATCTGTGATTTCTGAATGACACTGAACTTTTTCCACCCAATGCCTCTTTTCAAGGGTGCAAGTGCTCGTGAAGAAATTAGAGAGAGATTATGAAATGCTGCACCTCAGATATGTTGTTGTCACAGCACAGAGAAAAGTCACTGCCAGGCTTCAAACTTGCCTTACTGTGTAGACTATTACAGCACTCTTCCCCCACCCACAAATGCCATCTTGATGGTCATCAGCATCAGGAGGAAAAATGAACATCTGTATGGGGGAGAGTTTATTTTATTTTTTTCTTGTTGTGAGCTCCTTTTCCTTACAGGTATTCACTTTTACTTTTCTTTGTTTCATTTTTGGAGTTGAGTGTTATATGGTTTGTTCCAAGAAAAAAAACCAAACACACTTGAGAATAGGGGATATGCTCATTCCCTCTCATAGTGAAAACCCCTCAGCTCTCTTAGCTCCTCTTAGCTGGCATTCCAGCAGGAATCCTGGAAATTTCACTCTTACACCCTCTCCTCCCACTTCTATTGAATGAAATGGCAGCAACTGCTCCACCGTTAGGATCAATATCCACGCCATTATGTTGGCAAAAGGAGCAGCAAATCACATTTACGTGGATTGTCAGATTCATTATTATAAGCAGATGGCAGCCCTTGCACTACAATGCAGCTGAGAAAAGACTGACATCATTTCAAATTAAAATCTATAATGCTAATACACATCTCTAACTCTTTGTACAGGCCTAAGTGCATTAATCTTCTGAATGATTTGCCAACGTGTGCACTGCTTTAGGTGTTTTCACTTGAGTGGAGCTAAAAGGAAAGCTTTTAACTGGAAATGGTTAACATTTATTCATACAGATTGATAAAAGTTAACATGCAATTTTCTTTACCAGTAGCTCCCTAATAGGAATTAATGGGACATTTTGAAGAGAATGTGCCAATTTCAGAAGTCTGGTTTAAGAAATGTGTTAACCACTGAAGAGAAAAATATGTTACTAGCATCTCCCTTATATATATTGCTCTTAAAATAATTACTCATAAAAGAAAGTAGGGCATTTTTAAAAGTGTGGTAGAATTGTCTAAGTATGCAGAGAAATTTCATTTGTTAAATGTGGATAAAAAATGAAAATTTTTATTATCAGATGACTATCAAAATTTTGAAAAATGAACATAAAATAAGTCTACTCTTTTAATACATCTAAAGAGGAAGACAGTTCCTAATAAAAAGGAGTTTAAATATATCGGGTTTGGTTTTATCTGCAATGTCTAAGCAATATATCTTGCCATCATATTTTCAATAGCATGCTCCAGAATATCAGAATTTCATACACAGTTTTAAAGGATGCAGAGGCTGATTCCTCCATTCTTCCACCTTTCTCCAGAAAGGATATATCTAAGAGAGAATATCTTCTGATGAATGAAGTATGGACAGAGTGTGCTGCCAGGCTGCCTAACCATGAGAATGTAATGCTTTTGCTTCTAGAGGAATGTTTGCGTAATTAGAGACTGTCCTGAATTTCTGCTGCCTGCAAGTAGGATGCTGAATAACTCCACTTTGGAAGCCATGTCATCACAGTGTCTGTTCTTAGTTAAATACCTTTCCTTTTGGAAGGCCTTAATAGGTGAACTCCGTTAAGCCGATGCAGCTGCTTGGTTTCATAGGGCAAAAAAAATTCCTGTGTTATCCCTAAAGAAGATTGTTTTAAAACATCCAGATTTACCACAAGGCCATGAAACTCAGGCATCCTCCCATCAAAAGCTTCATAAATATATATGTCATGGCAGCAATGCTTAGCTTTGCCAAACAGGTAACTGAAAACATGATGTTAAAATGTTTTGACCAGATCCAGGTAGGATCTATAATGCCATTTGCTGTTATCGAGAGATTTAATTTAAAAAGAAACAGAGCCTTCAGATCTACAATATGCATTGCCTTCTCCCAGTATATGCCAGTGTCACATGCTAATATGTGTTTTAGCAGATCTCTGGGATGTGAATTAATCACTTCTTTAAATGTGTCATTGATGTTTACTTTTTCTGAATTCTTTTTATTATTAGCACATCTGAAAACACTTGTCTCTGTGTTTCATTCATATTTGTTCACCTTAATGACAAAAATAATTTCTTAATACTTTCTTTTTATTTTTATCTGACTCAGTTCTAAAACCTAGTTTGACTTGACCAAACCATTTGTTATGTGCAGGAACAGAAAATAACGTTTCACTAGTATAAGCATTATAAAATAGCTTAATAATTTGTTTACCCATATATATATTACTTTTTTTGAGTAGGGATTGATTTCTATTACAATTAATTAAAAAGTAGTGGAAAAAATAGTTTTTCTTTTTGGGAAGTAGTTTTAAAACATATAAGGTGGGGAGCTGCACAGCAAGATTCAGAAAAAAATAATGGAAGACAATTTCATTTTCCAAATTTTTTAAAAGAAATGTGATTCAAATGAATTAAACTTGAAAGATATGTACCCAGTTACAGCTATATGAGTCTGATCTTCCAAAAGACCTTATTGTTTCATTAAAAATTTTTTGTATTTGAAGCTTCCAGTTGATATGAATGCTGAAATTAACTGATTAACATAAGAACTTTAGGTCAGCTTTAACTCTGTGACAGTCAGAGAATAAATTAATAAGAATTCTGAAAAACTAAAAACTCACCAGTGTTTTGATATGTTGAGCAGGGCTTGTAGCCACATTTGAATCTTTTGAATGTTTTATTTTTAAAGTGCTTTACCAATTATTGAAGTCCTAAATCTCATGCACAACTTTCAGCTCTCTTTTTTAGGGGTTACAGATGAAAACAGGTACATTCAACCAGTGAAGGATGTTGAAATTTATGGTCCTGATTATTTAAAGTGTATGAGTTGCATCTGATATTTATTTAAGAATTTCTTTTCATAGCATAATATTTAAACTGCTTAATTAATGGATAATAGCAAGAGACGGGAAATGTGTAATTTACAAATTGAAAAAAGCTCCTAAAAGTTTTGCAGAACATCTGGAACTTTTCCACAACAGTCTTTAAATAATATACTCCAAGCTATAAATCCCATTATCACACATCTCACATATGTACTACCACGATTACTCAATGATTTGATTTCTCATATATGCATTGCATGGATTCATTAAGTACAATATGCACTAAGATTCCTCACTCTTTATTCATTAGTCAAGTTAAATATCGAGTACTGTGGCTGAATTAACAGATTGAATAGAGTCCATGAAATGTTAGTTCCAGAGCTTATTTTAGAATATGGCATTTCTCGCAAGTGACACTCAGTGACACAGTTGTAAAGCTGTAGTAGTTTGGTAGTAAACTGTAAATTAGTATTTTTTGAATACATGGAATAATAGACTATTTTTGATCTGTGGCTGAAGATAGAAGAAGCATTTACGGGTTGTGTGTGCCTCACGTTGCATCTGAGCCTTACAATGTCCGCTTCTTTCCCCATCCCCCTTTCCTTTGCCTGCACTGCAGTTTGTTTTACTGACTGAACACTTAAAGAGATATCTACTTAAGGATGTCAAAAGGTGTAGTAAATGGGAGGCAGGCCACTGGGAGACAAAATAGGGAGGTCATTCCGCCTGACCTCCTCCTGTTTTTTCCCACTAAGAAAGCTGCTGCTCAGCTGACTTAAGATTGAGAGACAAGGCAGAAAAACAGCAAAAACAGTATTAACCTGTTTGGTACTGTGCTTTCTACTTGCGAAAGGTTTTCCTTCATGCTAGTCTCCTGTTGCAGTCTTTGACTTCTGAAATGCTACAATATATTATTTTTTCTCTGTTATTTACCCTGCATGCAGGTCATGTAAGTGTATGGAAATCCAATAATAAAGTCCTCTCTGACTTCTATTAGTTTTAAAGAGATTATTTTCAACAGTTAACCTAAGACTCTTGGTAGCTGATGGTTTTGTTGACATTGTAAAGAGGATTTTTTTTTTAGGTGATATACAATGCTCCTGTAATTTCTGGTTGTGGCATTAACATATTGGGAAGGAAATTCCAGCCTTTAACCTCACAGCTATATTGATGAGGTGCAAATTGATTTCTTGTGTGTATTGAGTCTCTGAGCTGGGCAGGACAGTCCCAAAAGGGAGCATTTAGTCGAGTGCAAGTGGATGTCATATTGAAGAGAAGCAACAAGTCTACTCCCCTTACTGGTGTTGTGTACCTTCTCTTACCCAATGCCTGTCAGATTATGTCCACTTTGACAGTACCTTGTTTTGCTAATCAGTAGAAATGAGGAATATTTTCTACGTTGGGATCCACTGTAACCAAGAGGTACCTCTGTTCTAGGGACAGCAAAGGCTTCATCCCACCAAAGTGGAAGTCAGCCCTAAAAGGTAGTCTAAAGAGATGTTTCAAAGGCATTTGTAATTTTTAGGTGCTTCCCTCAAGTAGTTTTCTTTAATCTACTGAATCTCACTCTGCAAATCTCTGTGCGTTTTTTTTTATAAACTTGTAGAGAAACTAGTTATATAATTTACCCATAAAAGGAGGTAAGAGATGCTTATCCCAAGCACACATCACAAAATAATTTTTAAAAATCCATATACAGCAAGCAAAGATAAAAGAGTGTAATTTAAAAAAATTAAATAAAATTGCCTTTTGACAAGCATGCACACTCAAAGTCAACTTCAACTTATTTTTATTGATACTACTTTTGCTACTTAAGGTTTACATAAAAAATATTTTATTCTCTTATATTTTACCTCTATTTAGATATGATTAAAAGGCACAAGTTTTAAATTAGAAAGCTTTCTGATGAGGGAATATATGCAACTGAGAAATAAAGGTTTGCAGTTTCACAGTTTCACAAGTTAAACATCTACGAGGCAAAGCTGATGAAAATACCAGTAAAGGTACTGGCAACACCAGAGTGTGAGGTCTGATACTTCTTTCTGCTGTGTTGTAATTACTCACTTTTTTTAGTGGAAATTACTCAAGTTACATTAATTTGAGTTATATCTACATCTGAGAGAGAGTTCAAGTCCATGATTCTGGGATTATAAAAACACTAAAATTCTAGAAAACAAAGTAGAAAGCCTCTTTCAAATGCAATAGAAAAAAAAACCCCAAAAGATATTCACAGGGCATTTATAGCCTAATTCTATTTCCTATAATGAATTTTATTTTAAAAGATTTGTTATTTTGTTTGGGGGTTTTGGGCTGTTTTTTGGGTTGGTGGTTGGGGTTTTTTTGGTTGTTTTTCTGTTAATAAAAGCTGATAAATTCTTGGGAAATAGCTAATTCATAGTGTTTTGTAAATAGGACTTTTAATGCAAACTTGCTTGCATATATTTGTGAAAAAGAATAGCAAATAGAAAATGTTTGGAGTCCAACTCTACCTTCATGAAGCAAATTAAGCAAAACTCTAAACATAACCAAATCTAGTTACATTCATTATCTGAAAATATCAGTGACACCCTTTGCCAATCCTTAGTTTTCCACATCAGCTCTACAGCTCAATAGCTCTCTTCCTCTTTTCTAAACCTGAGGCCTTAGTATGATTTATTACCTCATATATAATTTAAAAGAATGAATAGGTGTATATTATTTTAAACATTTTCTGAAAATATCTGGAAAAAATAAAGTAAAAAAAAAATAATGTACAACAATAAGAAATCATAGGGATCCAATAACCCAGTTCATATTCTATGTCATTGTGCCAACTTTTTTCCCAGTGGCACCACATAGTTTTTGATACTCTCAAAATGGTGTTGGTTCTACATTCATATAAAATAAAGCAGATGAAGAGGTGATATTAAAAAACTGCAATTAGATTTTAGTCAAGTGTCATATCAATAGAGGCAGAGAAAAATAAGGATTAAATACAAATAGAACTGCACCAGAATTGAATGTTTTAACCTGTTCACTGGAGAAGCCAGGAACATTTTAATGCAAGAGTACACAAGACGTTGTACATACATATGTGAACAGGGTTAATTCCCCATCCTTAATAATGGTTTGCGTAGCAACTTCAAAAGCAAATTTTGCCAGTACAAAAGGCAAAAAGTTATTTACATTCTTTGTTATGTTTAATTAAAAGAGTATCTATGATTTAAAAAACAAACTCTATTCATTAGGATCCTTAAATTTAGGGATGTGAGGCAAATGCATAGAGCATCCTGCAGTGTAGGCAAAGTTCATTTCTCAAATGCAGTTAGTTTTTCAGTGTTACTGATTCACTAGGTACTTCTGTCCAGTGGGGGAGCACAAATGAGGGAGGCTTATCGGATAAAGAACTGCAAATGAGAATGATAGATGTACTTTAAAGATAGCCATCTGTACTAACTTTCGAAGATGCTGAACTAGTGATCTTTTCCCACTTCCTCCTTTTTCATTTCTGATGATACACATTTGCAAAAGTACAGAATCTCCAGTGAATGGCAAAGTAGGATGTGGACAAAGGTTTTCCTTACTAGGAAAGGATGAGCATGGTGTAGAGTGAAAAGTTCATTGTATGATGGATGAGACAGTGAGTATGAAGGTCACTCTGTCAATGGTACACAAGAGGGGATTATGGGTGAAAACAGCTCTAAAGAATTGGTAACTAAATTGTTTAAAAAACGCAATAATAGAGAGCTGTAAGAAACTTCCCCAACTTTGTTATTGTGGAAGTATCACCAGGACAAATAGCTGAAAAGTATTTGGATATCTTGGGGAACATTTCAAAAGTGGGGAAATGTTGTTGCTTTGAAGACTAAGATAATCTCTACCTTTTCAAATTAAATTATCACTTAGAGACAAAGAAGTCCAAACCGAAAGCAACAAACACACTAGAAGCCCCCCATCTCATTCTGAAAACAAACCCTGAGAAACCCAACCAAACCACAAAATAAAATAAAGTTACATTAATTTTAAATAACCCCCTGGAAAAAAAAATTAAAAATTAAGAGCTTTGCAAGGTACCTCAAACTACTGTGTGCTGAATGAAAATAAAGGACTCCTATTAAGATTAAAATTGTGCAAAAATACTCTTATTCTGTTTAACAGATTATTTTTTAAAGTCAGTCAGTTAATGGTCTAATAAAAAATGACCATAGGCATAGCTCCCAAAGTGACCCTCAAATGCCCTAGTATTTGCATATTTTATTTTCTGCCAACTTAAAAATAGTATAAAATAACCTGGGGTTATTATGAAATGTTAATCTCATTAACATTATAAAACATAGTATTTAATTACCACTTTCTGCCATTTCTGACTTGTTTTTTTTTCAAATGAAAACAATTTTGGGATGCCTGAATGTTAAATTGGCTAAAAATGGAACACAGAAAGTGTAACATTTCATACCATAAAATTTCATTATGATTCAATCATGTTCTAGCAATGCTTCCTTTGAAGTCCCTTATTACGGAAAGCAATTTATCTTAAAAACTTGAGCAAATAATATATCAAATTTCTGTACAAATGTTTTCCTAAACAAAAGAACACAGTTTTAAATAAAAAATTCATCCTCAAGATATACACCAGCTTTTTTCCAGCTAAAAAGAAGCATATACTGGAAGATTTCCAGGCACCCACCAATGTGAAAATATGCCAGAAGCAATAGTTTCCTTACGTATCAAAGTAGTGTACTGGATAGTGTTTTTACACTGACTTAAAACTGTGATAACAAGCCTTTTCAGATATGTCATTTCTTAAATGAGGCACCCTTCATTTAACCAAGTGTTCAGTATTGCCAAATCTATAAAGCTAAATTGCCTTTTTATAAGGTAGAACCTTACCTGTTGGATAAAGTATGTGCAGTGAGGCTTATAAATGCTCATAAAGGGAAAGTATGGAAGGTAAAAGTATCCATTACCTTTTGGTAAAAGGACGATTATTTCAAAGAAAATGCCAGCAGTGGGAGACATATAATTAATAATTTAGGAGGGAAAAATAAAATTGACTTTTTCCCAGTACCACTGTTAATAATACAACTACTTCTTTTATATTAATTAAAAAGTGTTTCTTGCTTGCTACATATTTTTAGTTAGCAGCCAAGTATTTTGCACTTTATAGCAAAGACTGGACTTCGACCAAATTGGGAGCAAGTGTGCTGTGGAAAGCTATTGGGGGAAACTTTATAGCATAGTGTCTCATAATGAAGGACAAATTCATTTAATAGATCTTCCTGTAAAACAACATCTGTTGGTAAATTGGCCACTGGAATTGCTGGGAGTGAAACTCACTTTTGTGTACTGAAATGGCACAGTTAGACTTTTGAGTTGAGTTGGACTTTTTACCTATCAGTAAGATTCAAATAAATGGCTCAAGGGCCTTTTTATAATATACAATACTTCACTTTCCTACACTGATGCAAGCATATAAGAAGATCTTAGGTAAAGAAAAAGCCAACTCTCCACATTCCAAAGCTCACCTTTGTATCAGCATTTGGAACTACTTCATAATAGATAATTGTTTACTTTGATCTGGGGGGGACACTTGTGAGTGCACTGTACCATTTACTTTTTCTCCGAATGAACCCAGTGGCATTTTTTCTATATCAGTGCCCTCGGAGGACTTTGTTATGTAAGCCTCCTCAGATACTGAACTTTTCCAAATACACCAGACTATGAAAGTGGGACAGTCTGTTCTACCGATAAACAGTCTCTAGTAACTGCACTTCATTAAGTACAGAAGATAGTAGTACATGACTATTTTATGATGCTTAACAACTGAAGCACAATTGGTTGTCCAGATTGGATCCATCTAGGATAGGGAACAGTGAGAAGATCTTCAGGGATCCAAAGAGCTCTCATTACTAAGGTAATCTTTCTAGATAGGATCTGGTCCTCTATTCCTTTTAGGGATTTGTTATGATAAGAAGAACTGTTGTGATTAACTAACCTGACTATGCAAAAAAAGGTAATAGGACTGGCATAAAATTCATTTCACTATGAACAGGAACATATCAATTTTAGGGAAAAAAATCCAATCTCAATTTTCCTATCATGAAGAAATTCCCATGATCCTTTGAGACTTGTTAATTTCTCTTCCTAAATAGGTGTATTGGGTTTGCATGGCCACATTTTGTAACCAGAGGGTGGAGGAGGGGTGGTTGGGAGGTGGAGTGGAAACAGAGGAACAGCTTCTGTGAGAAGCTGCTAGAAGGTTCTCACATGTCTGACAGAGACAATGGCAGCTGGCTCCAGATGGACCTACTGCTAACCAAGGCCAAGCCAGTCAGAGGTGGTAGTAACACGTCTGTGATAACTTAAGAAAGAAGAAAAGTTATTCTTCAGAGATAATTGCACTCAGAGAAGAGAGGAGTGAGAATATGTGAGAGGAACAACTAAGAGTCAGTGGAGAAGGAGGGGGAGAAGGTGCTCCAGGTGCCAGAGCTGAGATTTCCCCTCAGCCTGTGGTGAAGACCATGGTGAATCAGCCCGTGAAGGTCCGTGACATGGCAGAAATCCACCTGCAGCCCATGGAGGAGACCCACACCAGAGCGGATGGATGCTCAAAGGAGTTGGCAACGTGGGAAGCCTGTGCTATGACTCCTGGCAGGACCTGTGGCCCCGTGGAGAGGAGCCCACACTGGACCAGGTTTGCTGGCAGGACTAGTGACCCTATGAAGAGCTCATGCTGGAGAAGTGTTTTCCTGAAGGGCTGCAACCTGTGCAAGGGAACCATTTTGGATCAATTCATGAGGAACTGCGGACCATGGGAAAGACTCACAGTGGAGAAGTTCATGGAGGACTGTCTCTAGTGGGAGGAATCCCACATTACATCAGCAGTAGAGTGTGAGGAGTTCTTCCCCTGAGGAGACAGGAACAGCAGAGACAAAGTGTGATGAACTCACCACATCCCCCATTCCCTGTCCTTCAGAGACGATGGAGGGGCATCATGTCATTTTCTCCAGCTGATCAGTAAGAATGAATTATTTCCTTACTCTACAGTCACTTTTATGAGATGCTATCCTCTCTGAAATAACAGGAAGAACAACTTCCTCCCTTCCTCCCCTTCTTCCTTCCTTCCTTCTTCCTTCCTTCTCCCTCCTTCCCCCCTCCCCTCTCCTTCCTCCCTCCCTCCTTGCCTGCCTGACTCCCTCCCTTCCATCTTCCCTCATTCCAACTCCTGCCTACAGTGATGTCAAATTTTGGTGTAGATCAATATATTAATGATGTGTTTTCCTCCTCTAGACTGGGAAACTAGGAAAACTATTATCCTACATAGGATGAAATCAAGATACTTTCTTAAACTTATAAGACAAGAACAACTTGGGAAAACAACTTCTGGATTGCTTTGGACTTTTGCAGAAAATGTTATGGAAATGAAAACATTCTCCATAGTGAGCTTGCACTTGTATAGGAAGTGTAAGTTGAATTAGGATGGATACCAGAACCCTTTCTGGTAAATGTAGACAATCTTTTGCAATTAGAAGAGACATATCCTAGTATATTTATGAGTAGTGCTGTGCAGAGACTAAAGCTTGGCTTCAGAAATGTCACTGTACCTGCAAGTTCTTAAAATTCATTGTTATCTAGAATAAAAATTTTGGGGGAGAAAAAGCTTTTATGACAGCTTGTCAGAATTTCAGAAGCAAAGAGTAGATGTGTGACACTTATTTCAAATGAATGTTTCCAGTGAAGGATATTATAATTTTGCCAGTCATATAGCTAATTTTAGTTTTTTCATCACAAATTTGAGTAGATTACACCAGTTTGAAGAAAATACTTTAAATGAAAATGTAAGGCACTTAAATACAGTATAGCTTAAATTGAAGGATAGACTGAAAACAAAATAAAATCTGGCATTTCAAATGGGATATTAATGTAAAAATACTTTGGTTAAGAAAATGAAAATCATTAATTAATTTGTACCCAATAAAAACTCTTCTTGCGACATTCAGCAGTGCTAATGATAATTGCCTACTCAATTGGAAAGAACTTCAGTATAGGTTGATATAGTACAAATGTCAGGGAAGATTATAACTTTCTTAACTATGATGGACATTCCCACTCAGTTAAAGGTAGGAAGTTAAAGAGGATAAACCAGCATTAGATTCTTGGTATATGATGCATAAAGTTCCTGTTAGAACACTCATAGCTTTCATTTTACCCCATCCCCTGTTTCAGAGGAGCATTATATTCTTTCTCTTGGTGAAACAAATGATTTTTTTATATTCTATATATTAATAGGTGTTCCTGCATTATTTACCTTTGTAGCACCCAAGGGGCTCACATATTAAAGCTACACATTACCTCAAGCAGCAGGGATGTCCTGCCTGGGAGGAGGGGGTTGGTAGGGGTGGGCTGCATAACCCCTCTTCCCTCACAGTCATTGTTGATGCTCTGCTGGGCAATGCTGAGGAAAGACTGGCATCAGATCGGAGGCCAGGGAAACAGCAGTGAGTCACGAGCTGGCTTCAGCGGGTAGTTCCCCCTGTTACCTCAACCAGAACTTTACAATTTCCTATTGAGGAGTCTTTTCAGGGTGTATTGACAGGAGTGGCAGACAGGGTAATGAAAGACAAATTCCATAACGCAAAAGGCAGAGGCGCTGACAATGAGATCAGAGAGCTGACCTCTGACCCAAGTCAGCATTTTCTTTTCTCTCCTCCTTCCCTCTCTCTTTCTTAGTTTACTGTTTCAGGTTTGCTTATTATATGGAGCAGTTTCAATTGTGACCCTGAGCCCATTATTGCTTTGGCTTTTCCCCTCCCCTCAAACAATTGTTTGGAAAATGGCCCCAACAATGTGGAAAAGATGCTGATAAGTATAGAAAAGAGAGGTTAATGAGAAAAGCTTGGAGATCCTTGCAGTTTATATACAAGAGAATAAAAGGGAGAGTAGAGATTTCAGTGCTGGTGATAACAAGAAAGATTAGTGCAAGCCTTCTCTGTGCATTTATGTAAGTTTGTGTGTAGTTTGTGTGTGGTGTGTGTGTGCATGATAAAGACCTTCTGTCAGCCACTTTCACCAGGAGGATAGGACAAGTAGTGTCATTTCTTTTCCTGCATTGATTTAAGGCTTCAAGCCATAACACCACAATGTGAAAGATGTCAATGTTGTCATTTTTCAAACCCTTCTTCCCTTTTTTAGCCATTTCCTGCAGAAACACATTCATTAGTTAAAATAATTAATGTTATTGATTTAGCTCATGAAAAGGGGAAAATGCAGTGGTTTACCCTAGGGGTGGCCTGACTGGCATTCTACTGAACACTAGACATCTCACTTCTGAGGTACATGGCTTCTTTGGTCTTACATTCTTTTAGGATATGCAGTTGTGTTATGATATTCACACACTTTAAACATCTAGACGTTTCCCCACTTTAAAGTTTGAATAATGGTTAGTCGAAGTAGCCCAGTTATGCAAGTCATAAGGACTTTTCAAGACTTTTCCTTTATTTGTCGTCTCCAGAAGGTTTTCTTACTTTCAGGGTCCTCTTCACACACTATGTGTCTCTTGTACTGCATCAGTCTTGTGGATATTTGGCTAGTTCCATCTTCTCTCAATAATTTTAAGCTTCTGCAAATAGTAGGGAGGTCCTCTACATGTGGAGGATACAACTGATGGCTTCCTAAATGAAAATCTGAATAAGTGGGAAATTGATTTAGTCAGAACCTAAAATCCTCGTTTGATGAGTGCAATGAAGACCATATCATCAAAGACATTAAAAAATAAAAAGAATTGTTTGTGCTTGTGGACAAGAAGGCTTGTCTTAGGAAGAAAAAAAAAATTACACTATTAGATGTATCAGTATTAATTTTCCAGGAATGTAGTGTTTTAACATCTATAAACTACGAGGTACTTGAAGCCGAACAGGAAGGGCTGGAGAACAAAAAAATTCCAATGCAATAATGCTAAGAATTTTCAAGTAGTTGCCACCCATTTTTCTTTCACAAGATCATCACATTGCGAGAGTTTGGATGCTAAGTCTAGGTTGTGCTGATGAGAAATAAACCTCTTATTTGACAAATAGAACTGGAAGGACATTGCCTACTGTCTTTCATAAACTTGTCTACTGCCTTTATTGGTCTGAGCCTTGAAGAATGCAATCATAAGACACTGCTGGATTAACTGCAGTACTGTTCATAGCAAAAGTTTAATTGTAAACAAGCAAAAGCAGTATTCCAAAATTTTAGGTGCTATTAACCTATAAATGAAAATAGACTCCTTTCAGGAAAATGTGTAATGAAAATAGAACTAAAAGGTTCTGAAATTTATTGATATGTCTGATAAGCATAAAGGTAGCAGTGTTTTAACTAACCCACTCCAAACCTGCTAATAGTTAATAAGATACTTACTGGGAAGATTTTGTTGTTTATAAAACTTTATTACACTGCATTATTACAGACTAAATAGAAGGAGCTTGAAGAGTCATCTAAATCTGACATTTCTCTGCCTTTTCCTCTATCTTATCATGTTATTAGCAGTAAGTTGGATATGGAAAATATTCTTTCTTAAAGCAACATATCCCTTTGGGAGTAATTTTGTTCTCTGGCCAATAGACATTTTTCTTTCTCTTACAGGACATTTATCAGGTTCAAGCATGTTTTGCCTCTTTTGCAAAGGACCACAAATCAAATCAAATATCACAAAGTACCTAGGGATTACCTATGCCTCATGCTGAACCTTATTATAGGTACTATCTCTTACACCAACATCTCCCATGTGAAAGTAGCCCTATTAGTATTCTCCACTAATGCTTTAAAGCAGGCCATTGGATAAAGGAATAAAGATGGAACCTTTAAATTATTAATAATAAAAAAAGTCTCCTATATCATATCAGTTCAGAAAAAAAAAAAGCAATTTGCTATGGTGGAATAGGCATTAATTGAAAGGTTGACCTTCATTCAGCACAGCTTAGACAAGATCAGCAGAGTGGAGGCACTGGCGGACTGCAGATCTCCAGAGGGTTTCCAGCTTCTTGTTGTGATGCTTTGGATGAGGCTTTGCATTCTGCCTCACTTCAGGGACTTGTTAAACTGCTGAAATTTGTGAAGTGAGGAAAAGAGCACTATTTGTACACAGGCTTCTGGCATGTTTCAAAATATGGGGCCAGCAGGGTCATACCTTTCAGCATCGACCTATGAGCTTGCCTGCCTCACATTCCCAAAGCATCAGTCAGAATAAGGAACCATGTGTGGGTAGTAGGATTCTACTACTTAAGACACCATGGCACCTAAATTTGGATTTTATATTGATTTGGTTTCATCAAATTGAGCAGATATTGCCTAGTGTTTATTGCAGGTTCTGGCAATCACCAATGGACTGTGAAACCAGACAAAATTGTACTTTCCTGAAAGTGCTTTTCCTGGGAGACTAGATGTTCCAAATCCTACTTCTGAAAGTGTAATAATTTTTTTCCAGAGAAGAAAGAATATATGTGTGTGACTTTATCATTTTTTAAGTAACATGAAAAGTGAAAGTTCTGTTGAAAGTCTTCAGAAATGATGAAGCACATGCTCAAAACTTGGAGCATATTTGTGTGTCATCTCTAAAGTCAAACCATTTTTCACTCCGTGTTTTAGAATTAACCAGTGGTGGCTTCGCTTCAGTAAAGTTTATTATTTAAAGAGTCATTTTCAGATTCTGCATGTCTCAAGAAAAGAGATTCTCCAGCTAATGTCAGCTGAGGAAACAGCAGAGCTCCAGCTGATTGATAGAAACTCTCCTGCTGATATGCCATATTACAGGAAACTAAATATAGGATTCATCAATATCACTTTTCTGTTTGAAGCAGGTTGTGGTTTCCAAAGTTGGAGCGAGGAAGAATGAGCATCATTCAGTGTGTCAGATGGTGTTCAAATAGCCCATGAAAAGAAAACCTGTTGCTTTGCACATACAGTTAAAAGATTTCAGTTACTTGCCTCATTTTTCTCAGGTCGTACATCCAAACCAACCACAACAACAGACAAAACAAAAAAACCCACTGAAACAAACAAACAACCCCCCCCCAAAAAAAAACCCAAAACACATCCATCTGCAAAGTGATTACAAAACCATCCAAATTAAATTTTAACTTGACTATGCATGGAAGTGGAAAAACAGTTATATTGTTGATTGTTTGGGACAGATTTATTACCACGAAACAGAATTCTGGAAATTAAGATGATAGCATTTACATAATGTCAAACAATCCCCATTGCATATTAAGTAAAAGCAGAGGATTCATGAAAATATTCTTCACAGTGCTGTCAAGATCAGAGAATTAGGTTCATTTCTTTGATGTTCTGTCATAGCTAGTTTGTGGTATGACATCATAATACAAGTGGGAAAGGGAATAAGTTAATTTTCAAAGTTGAAGGAAAACTACGTGATTAATGAATTAAAACTGTAGGGAAATGGGACAGTTCAGGCTTCTGTGCTATTTCTGGAAGTATGATAGTGAGCAGTAGATACTTTTTGGAACACATTTTATGTATACTTTTCATTACTTGCAGACTGTTTCCATTGTTTTGACTTTCTAGGAAATAAGTGCCTTTTAAAGTCAAATAAAACTAGGGCTTTCTTTTCTCATTTGCTGGGAAAGTTGAAGTGAGTGAAAAGGGTAGATAAAGCACTGCATGGTTTAAACATCTCTGCATTCAGCAAAATTCATAGGGTCTTTAGAAATACAATTTACAAAACTATTTATTTATATTTTTAATGTTCCTTTGTAGTGTAGAATTCGGATGAAGCACAGATCAGGTTAGACAGTTTGTGTAATAAAACAATGTAGAGGAACAAAAAAATATAACTTATACTGGAGCTGCTGTGATCAACCTCACAGTGTAGAAGGCAAACAGGGTCCTGTAGTAATCCACCGGAGGAATTGCAATCAAATACGATGCCTCCTTGGGGAGAGTATCCTTCAGGTAGAGGGGGAGTATAATTTGTGATAATTCTTTTAAAAGTAAAGTGTACTCCTCTTTACACTTTGGGGAATTAAGTAGACAAAAGTAAGGCAGAAACCTACTTCTCCTTATGCCAACTCTATTCTTTTCCTATTACAAGGTATTTCTCTAACAACAGTGCCCATTATGAGTTTTTCATCTAATGCTCTACAGGGGAGACAGGTCCATTCCTCCTAGAAATGGTTCTACAAAAGGGAAAAACCAGTCTCCTTAATCATTCTACTATATAGATAGTGAAAAGATCTAAAAATTATCTATATAGCATTGAACAAAGAGAAGGATAAAGTAGGACCATTTGAGGCTTGTTCCTTACACTTTCTCCTGTGTTACACTGTATGGGGAAAATATCCCTGAAGGTGATTGGATCCATATGACATATCTTCCACAGCCCTGTAATATTCAGGGGGCAAATCAAGGAAAAGCTACCCAGAAACAGTAAGAATTTTATCAACTTCCTAAGTACTCAAAATCTGTACCACAATTTTGCCTAGCACTTCTCTTGCATCATTTGTCTGTTTGCCCACTGTCTCATTCAGGCTCAGTTTCTGACAACTTCCTTACCTCACATCCATGCTTCCTCTTTGCCTTTCTCATTTTTTCTGTTCCATTTAAGTAGTCCCCTTTATACCTTTTCCTTCCACCAAAAACATGCTAGCTAGCTGATATGAGTCACCATCATATCGATCTTTGTATGTTTTATCCTTTTTCATCTGCGTTTGCATAGCCTACAAGATTTTGAAAAAAGAGACTACCTTTAGCTCTGAACATAATGCATAGTTCGGTTCATACCACAGAAGGAATCTTAGATCTTGTCAGCTTATGCATTGTGTAGAAATAAACGTGTACTTCAGTACAGTTTTAAACAAAATTGCAAAGGTACATTTTCCTTTCATAACATCATCAATTCAATTAACATGCAGTCCTACTTCTGGCTGTGAATGTAAAAGTGAATGTGACCTACATATTTAGAAAATTTTATTAGTTTTCTAATTAGTGTAAGTGAATAGAAGATTAATTCATGTTTCCATCATTTAGTGTCCGCATATCTCTCTCACCTACTTCTTTATAGTCTGCTACAGTTTTTGTTTCCTTTATTCTTTTCCTTGTCCTTCTCTGTTGAATCCTTTCTCTAGGTTTGTCTACTCTCTATGATGGTGACATGTCAAGAGCAGTAAGACAGTATTTCTGAAAACTAACTGAATTTGTGTTTTACCTTGTATCATATCTTGCTTCACTGCTTAGTGTTAAGCAAGTTGTTATATCTCATGAGCAGTGAAAATTGTTATTATAACTACATTTTTAATTTAAAAAAAAGGAGTTGAATTTATAGTGCACACTGGAATTTATTTTTTTTTTTTAATTTTGTTATTTCCAAATGCTTATAACTTTCTGAAAGTTACTAACAGTCTGCCAAGCTTCTCTTTCAATAGAAAAGGAAAAACTTGCTTTTTGAATAAAATTAGTTGAGCAATCCTCCAGGTATTTTTTTTAAAGCAAGTTCTCCTGTCCACTTTCTAGGTAACATTGTTTACACATTCTTGTCATAAACACTTTGTGAATTAGGAAAATAATTGCCCTAATTTGGTAGCAGTGTTTAATCAGTGGATCATGGTTATTAAGATAGAATGAAATGAAACCGGACTTAAGTGTTAGTTTACTTTCTAAACAGTACAACAACATTTTCTCTAAGTTCTTTACTGTCCTCTGTCTTGGGTTGCCCATCAGGATACTTGGAGTTTTTTCTAAAAATATGCCTTTTAAAGCATGTTGTGCAAAACTATTCTGTAGAACCATCAGGAGGCCTTATTAACAGCTCTGTGACCTGAGGAAAAGACAGGAGAGGTTTAAGTTGATATTAGAAAGAGGTTGTTCCCCCAGAGGGTGGTCAGGCATTGAACAGGCTCTCCAGAGAAGTGGTTACGGCACCAAAGAGGTGCTGTGGCACAGGTAAAGGAGTATTTGGACAATGCTCTCAGGGACAGGGTGGGATTGTTGGGATGTCCTGTGCAAGGCCAGGACCCAATGGACCTTTCAACTCAGGATATTCTATGATTCTATTCTATGTTTTATGTTACCTTTATGGTAATCCATATCTTATTACAGTGATAAAATTTAATGTTAATTAAATTTTTGTCTTTGCAAAAGGCATTTAGGATTAGTAAGAAGTGCTCTTACATTAAAAAAAAAAAAGTAAAATAACTGTTTCTTTCACTCCATTTTTTTGTGTCCGCAAATTAGAAATGAAAGTGCGTATATTCTTTTTGGGGAATTGCAAAGATATTCTTTATAATACTCTATGCAAATACAGCTTAAAGAACCTGATAATATGAATAAAGCTTGCACAGATGTGAACATACTAGTAATTTAACAGGACTATTCATGTGTGCACTTACACAGTGAGTCCTAAAGTCTTATAGTATGCTTAATGAAATAAATTAAAGATTTCTCTTCTACATATCAGGACAGTCAAGAGCAGATACTATCTGGGAAACCAACAAAATCTTCCTGTTCATTCCTATTCGGCCTTCTGCTGCCTCATGGGCAACCTGCATTGTCAGCTCTGTGCTGGTTCATGTACTGCTGTTCACGTACCTCTGGGTAGGGGGACATGCAGAACCCCAGCAAGCTGTGCAGATAACTATATAGATCTTCCAGAAGCTCCATTGCTGCTTATGGAAAATTATCAAATAGAAACATAAAAACATGGAATGTTTTGGGTTAGAAGAGACCTTAAAGATCACTTAGTTCCATTCATTATGGCCAACAGAAACAAAAAAAGAGCCCATCACTAATCCTCTGGACTAACCTTTCGATGTTAACAGGGGTTAACATTCAGGTGAGCTCAGGTAGAATTTATTTTGTCTGACATTTTTATTTTACTTTTAATCTGCAACATCCCAGCTACCTAAACCTCTACCTTCAGCTGTGTAGTCCTACCTTACTGTCTTTTCAGTAAATCTCCACAAAACTGCCTTCAGATTCTCACGGTGCCAATTTTAGGAGGCTACTCTCTGTGTGGTCTTCTGGAGAGAGGTGGTTTCCTTCTGAGAACACGCAGTTTAAAGCCTGCAGGCTCTCCTGCAGCTCCCATTGAGCCATCTGATGCTATACTTCTTTGGCCATGCAGCTTACCTGTACTTGCAAATAAAATGCACAGCACCTTTTCTCTGATCCAGAGTGTGGGTAGCACACCGTCTATTTACACAAGGAAAGTCTCTTCTCACTGCAAAGCATGTGGCCTCAGATTTAGTGCTTACCATTCCTGGTCTGCCACAGACATCAGCTCCAAATGTGTCTGAGAGGATGCCGTTTGCATTGACTGCAGCTGTGGCAGAATTCTGTCAAGCAGTCTGCAGTAAAATTGCATGGACAGTTACTCATCCAAGATTAACTGAAAAGCATTTTACTATCAGCAAATCCTCTCTCAACAAGACCATTTCCCCCATACATATGGGGACTCAAGACTACACGTCCCTGTGGTTCTGTGGTGTTGTTTTCCATCTCACATGAAAACATCATATAAGATGAGGTTGATAAATCAGAGGAGGTAGACATGTGCCATTTAAGCTGAAGCCAGATTGTGAAGCCCTTATTTCATGTGGTTAAGTCATGGCTGGTTGTTGGTCTTCAGCCTGTTGGTAGCTACCAAGCCTTGGGAGTATTGCCCAGTGTATAAAAACTCCTACTAAAAAAACAAACAAACAAACAAAAAAACCAAACCAAACCAAACCAAAAAAACCCAAACCAATTAGAGCTTTAAACTCACTTCAGGTTTTTTCCTAATGAACCAGTGTTAGGCTTTTTGACCTTCAGTGTAAAAAGAAAGATCCTAAATTATTCTTTTCATTCAGTGCCTCATTTTGGCCCTATTTTTCCTTCAGTTCTCTTTCACTCTCTTTTGAAGTTTCAGGAGGCAAGATCTGCACTTAACCTGCAGTTCTTCCCAGCCCCACAATACGCTTTATAAATCTTTGAGTCTCTCATACTGTGTTCCCTACTGTATAGAATAAAGTGGAAATTGACTTCTGCAGAGGCCATTACCAAGATTTATTGATCTGAAAGGATAACATTTTCTTAGTCAAAACTGAAGCTAAACATGAAGGGAAGAGACTAAACATATTTGGTCCTGTGAGCTTTTTATTGCTTAGGTGCCAGGACCTTATTTCCGTTTTGGAATAATCTATTCTCTTTCTTTTTTCTTTTTTTGAGCTCACAGAAAATGTCCGTATTTGTTTCCATGTTGTAGTTCAAAGCCTCTCTTTTTAAATTTCAGTAAGGACACTTCTCTGCAGGCTTTCCCTTAGGTCTGAAGTGGGTTTGTTGTTACTGAAATTTTTGCAGCAGTTCTTTTTAATATCATGCCAGCTTGGAATTGAATTGCTTTTCACCACTGGCATATGTGACATGAAAAATATACATTTCTGTGTTCTGAAAATAAGAGACAGTCAGTATTTTGACATTTAATGAGTCTAGACCTACCAGTTAGGCAGACTCAAATCTTTATAGCATTGGCTTTTCAGCATGTCTTTTTAAACCTGTTTTTAATGTTTCCAACTCATGTAACTAAATATGCTTTAGAAAGATGATTTTTGCAATTTTTTAGGTTTTGTCAGTCATATATTTTTCAGAGAGGTCAAGATTTGCATGAAATGAATTAAATAGATCTGTATATATGGCATTCCATTTGTGAAACATTTGACAGTAGTTATATCTTAATGTAAGATTTGTCCTTTAAATACCCAAACTAAAACTAAATTTCATTGTATTAGTAAATGTAGATCTAAGCAATACTGTAATAGCAAAAAGGAGCATAATATAAATTATTTTGGGGATGGTGGTAATCAATCCCTTTTTTTGATGAACAGATTGTCAAACTGCCATTTGAAACTTCTTAGAGAAACCTTATTGATCATAACTCTAGTTTGTTCATATTTATAGCCAGCTAGAGCTTGAATGCCTATCTGAGTTGTCCAAAAGCTCCTTTGCCTCTTCCATAATTTATTAAGTGCTGTTTATCTATCTGCTCCTCTGATTTGTGCTCATCAGCCCTTGCAACCAGTTTCCTAATCTAAATATCTTCTTCTTTTTCTTCTAAGACACGTGGGCATAGCTTTCTTCACATTTTTGCTATGTGTAAAGGCCAGAAATCAGCAGCTTGGGTGTACTCCAGAGCCCCTTTGACTTTGAAAGGTCTTTGTACAGCAATCCATTCCCATGGACCTGATAAGACTCAACACACAGGACAACCACTGTGGCCATGCCGACCCACACTGAAGTAATTACTTTGAGTTGCTGTGCTTGCAAATTTATTTCATTTAATTCAGCTGGTTTCACTTATAAATCTAAAGTGGCATAAAATCTTTTTCACTGCAAATCAAATTATTCCAATTTTAGGAACGAAATGTTGTTTTGACTTTCAAAGTGTGGGAAAATTTCTATTTTGTGGAAATTGATTTTTAATACACACTAGTTAGAGTAATGAATGAGTGGTAAGAGGATTCTACGATTCATAAAACTAATCCATCTCTTTATTAGATTAATTGCTTACAGAAGAGAGTAACTGTCTTTTTTTTTTCCAGCCATCCTCATGGAAACAGACTGATTCCTTTACCAAACCGCTTCCTGCCACGTGCTACTCCTTACAGGTTTAATACAGGTTGGTAACTCATGCTATTTAATTCCTCTTAGTTTTGCTAAGTGCTGATGTTTTTGAAGCTGGAGTTTTGCAATATATGGTTTGGTTTTAACAACACAGACTTTAATCCCCACCGTGTCCATTATGACTCTTAAAGACACCTATATTATCAAGAAGCCTGTTATTAAAGCTATATTGCTTATTGTCCTGGGTGAAGCTCCTCTTTCACATCATCTTGGAACCACTTCTCTATCTGAGATAGAAATGAGCATGAGGGTAATGGACGTGAATCTGAATATTCAGATAGCATACATAAATATTCAGGTTGTCTGTGTAAGCTCATAGTCCTCTGTTGTTTTTTGTTTTATTTTTTTTTAATAGAGATTAAATCTTTCAAAAGCATTAATAATTTTACAACTATTTGCATTGATGGTGTGAAATTCTAAAGCCATGTAGCACAGGCTTCTTAACAACTGGTCTGGATTTCACTTTTCCCTGCTCCAAGAGTAAATCATCAGTGTTGCAAGGCTTCAGAAAAAAAATACAGCTTTTTTAGCACCTGTGCACACATTCACACCTTGAAAGTGTCCCCTGTACTTCTCAAGCTTTTTCACGCATATATAGACTTCCCTTTCATGAAATGATGGATGTAGTTAAAGCTTACTCACTTCACTGTTCCAGGATAGCTTCATGCTCTCTGTGGTCTCATTCAATCACAGGCAGAAAGAACTGTAGGAAGGGAAAAGCCTTGCCTTTTAGGACAGTTCTCTTGGAGATATACTTTTAGATACCCTGTATTGACATGTTCCTCTTAATCAGCAACAATGAGAAAAAGGAGAAGAGTCTAGTGGTTAATCACAAATATAATGTAAACATTTGTTCTTTGCTCACAGAGGAACTAGAGCTTCTTCCAGCCATTAAAACAATAAAAAATATTAGACTCCCTCCATGGAAGAAATGAGCTGCTGCCAACTGCTTTTTCTAATATCTGAAAACTTTGAGTCCTTCTGTGACGGGAGGACTACGCAATGTCACCTTAGAGAGGTGCTACTGTAGGAATAAGAAGTAACAGAAGTCTCCAGTGCAGAGAAATCACGATGTCATTGGAAGCCTCAGGAAAATGAGTTTCTTAGCAAGATTAAGGGCTGAACCTGTAGTGCTAGCCCAGAGATATCCTGGGAATTATATTTACTAAGAATACGTTATTGCTCTGAGTTAAAAAAAACACCAACCAACGCTCACAGGCAGAGATCATGGAGGTAACATCTGTGTGAGAAGGTAGTTGGATATTTGAAATTCTAGGATTAAATTGTGAACGTGTGTCTTCATATGTAGCACTTGAATTACATGGAATACTTATACTCATTTGTGGTTGCCTATGTTGTTTGTAAACTCATGGAACTGCAGGAAGAGTCAGGAAAGTCAAAGAAAATTCAGACTCTAAAAGGAACTTTGATTAGATCATCAAGTAACATTTAAGAATGGCTCTCACTATTTTCACAAATTTTGTAGAAGACACTTTCTTCTACAGAGCACAAGCCAGAAAATCATTCTGTTATTTGTATGCAGCTATACTATTTCCATGTTGTCAACTAACAATGAGAAATGTATGTTTCTTCCATGTTTCAGCACATGCTTTACGTAATATGAAATTGTTAACATTGTACTCATACACTTCTGCAGCACCACTTTTATGCAATAATGAGCACCTTATTTTGCAATGTCTAACACTGAGAGTTTTTTAAATATTTCTATATTTTAATAAGAAAAGGTCATTCTTTATAAGTTTTAGAATTTTATGCTAGAAATCAATATAGTGAAGGTCAATCCATCTACAAAATGTTTTATGTATTGGTTTAAGCCTTACAAATCATGCATGTGGGGTCCACCAGATTTTAATTCCTTCCCTTTCTCTTTTTAGAAACCAAAGAAATCCTCAATTAAAAAGGAATTCAAATAAAATTTAAAGGTATTATGAGAGCTAAACATTGATTCCATATGGAGGCTAAAGATAGAGAAGTTGGTTATTTAATTTTACCCATTTTATTTACTTAAGTCTATTGTATAGAGATGAACTGTACCAAGATCATGACTTTGAGGTCAATAACTGACACATTTTGAAGATCGGATTATTTAATTTCATTAATTCATCATTAGACTCTTTCAAAATTCCTCTTTTTCAAGAATTTAAATGTCAAATATTATACAATTTACATCAACTGTTGTTTATAAAGTTATATATGGTACTTATGACTAGAGTTTCTCAAAATTAATTTTGTGTTACATCCAATAATGTCATGAAACAATGCAAGTAGCTTAAAAGCTCAAAAGAGCAGCAGCAGAGAAACTTCCTAGGAAGCCTGAATTGTGCTCTCAAAACAACTCCATTCTGTGTAAGCTTCCAGAGATGTGTTTCTTCCTGACATTTTGGTGTTTGTTTTTTTTTTTTACACAAGGTTTTTATCCTTGTCAGAAATCTCAGAATAATGCTGCATGTTATCTGTTCAGTATATAGATGAATTACAATTAGAAATGAAAGAACATATTGTGAGGAGCATAGGTTAAACAATGAAAATAAATTCCAGCTCCTTGACCCTTACTGCGAGAGAAAATGTACAGCAAATTAATAATTTATACATATGTCCATATGTATATGAAGAAGATGTACAAATGAGGGAAAGCTGAGGGGATAAGAGAAAGTAGAGTGGATCTGAAAAAAAATGTCAAAAGGTTTATTTCACTCTTATGAGAAATGACATAGAGACAGGATTCCTGTATAGATTTCTCTTTTAAAAGTTTATTTTCTTTTAAAGCACTGTTGATTAAGAAGTATAGAACCAAGATGTTTATATTAAAAATAATAAGTTTTGACTCTGTAACTGTCATGTACTTCCAGAAGAGAAGTTGAATGAATACTAGAACAGAATACAGTAGATAGACTTAAGGAAAAAAGTCTCTTTACAGCCACTACCCAAAGTATGTGGAGAAAAAAGATAGTGAAAATACACTTTCTTATGACAAAACTTGTTTTATATAAAAGTTGACAGGCTGAGAAATTAATAGTGGCAGTTGAAACCAAGAGAAACAAATCCAGGCTAATGATAGACTTGTTGAAACTATGTCTGGTTACTTTGAGCACCTCTAAAATTAGCATATGGAGCCTTTTCGATTTAGGCCATCTCTACTGAAACAACTTGTTTACTCCTGAGGTTCTTACTTAAAAGTGCAGCGAAATTAAGATTACTTGCAAATTTCTGCTTTCTTCTTTTAATTTGCTTGAATAAAGTGTATCATTTCTGCCTAGGCTCATGCTAAAACACCTTTTGTAAAATGTAATGTCCTCACTAAGACATTCTTAAAAATTGCCATAAAGAAAATAAGTCTATGAGGAAATCTAGATTAAAGATACAGTGAGACCTCCTAGGACTTCCTACACGGAGTTTATAATTAATATGAGGGTTTGAAAAAAAGTGAATTCCACACACAGCTGTAGAGATTTTTACCAGTAACAACTGCTGATTTCAGCAACAGCTGTAATAGATCAGTATATTAGATTTGTAGGGGTTAAAAATGAATTTATTTTCTCATAAATAATTTTTGTTTAAGTAAAAATTGTTTCATAATAAGCTTATTAGAGCTCCTTTTTTAAAGTATCTCACAGCTCCTTTATAAATATCATAAAAACTTGGTAGAGGGTGAAAAAACTCTTATGGGAATACTGTCTTTTGGTAGAACCTTGGACTGCAAAGTAAGACACTGAAGAATGAAAAAAGGAATTACTGCATTTTTACCACTAACAAAATCCTACTGGATAAACAAAACCCAGAAAATGTGTGTATATGCTTAATATAATTAATTATATTAAGCATGTGTTATTATATATTATATATTATATATTATATATTATATATTATATATTATATATTAATAATATAAAATATTAAATATTAAATTATGTAATTGTCTGGGTATTGACAAGGTCAGTGTCTTGGCAACCAATTAATATCTATCAGCTGTATCACATGCAGAGTACTTGGATACGTAGAGTATTACTTGTCCAGGCATTAGACAAATTCCTGAACTGCTTATACAAATGAATGCTCTCAGAAGCATTCTAGTCAGGTACTAGAAGCAGAGAAGGGCCACATTGACTGTAATGCATGATGGCTTCTCAACCTTCTTTCCTGCCCCTTGAGAAATAAGATGAAACCAATTGCCTTCTCCAGGTACTGCAACTGTGTGAGTAACAGGAATGCAATAAACATCCATAGCTATAAAATATGGAATTTCTCTCTGAAATCCACTAATTAAAAAAGCTTCTGAAAGTTTAATCCAGTTTCTTGATTTCATAACAGCCAAGAGTAGTTTCTACTATGAAAGGTTATATTAATAATTTTTTAACATTCCGACCTGTGCAGATTTGTAGTGCCCTTGGGCTGGATGGATGTGTTTGGAAGCCCAGAAGTGCTTGCAGTAACTGAGTACTTCTGTACCATCTTATCTTTCATTTTATTTGGTTTGCTTATCCTTTAAAATATTATAAATGTAGATATACATAGATATTCAAAACTGCACCTGAAGGACTTAAAATTCAGACAATGTCTGGGGACTGCTTCCTCATATGGAGTTAACTGCAGCTGCCCAATTGCTTATAAAAACGACCCTTAAATTCCGTTCTGGTCCAATCTTACAAAATGATCTCACATCCTTCCCCGGATGACTAGTTAAGCAGAATATGTATATACATGCATATACTGAAAAAAATAGTGAAGTAATGTAGGCAGGATTACATCATGTCTACGGTTAACAGGAGCCAGAGCTCTAGATTTTCTCTGCAGTTTGTGTCAAGAAGCTGCAGGCCAAAAGGTCAAGAAAAATATTTGGAATTGAGCATGCAAGGGAAAGGTGTAAGAGATGAGATGGGCAGTCTGAAAAGGTCTTGAAAGAGTTCTCTAGAAGGTGCACTCTGCCGTTATACAGATCTCTCACAGGTTAAAGAAACAAATTGGTAACATTGAAATCTGAGGGATCTGAGGCAAGTGGCAATAGCAGGACAAGCATGAGTCAGCCCTTTCTTTTGCACAGTAACTTCATTGTTAATCACAGCACAAAACTCTTGCCTTTTTTAATTTTTTTATCATAATGTAATGTAGTACTGTGATTTCTGATAGTACTACAAAGCTCCCTACTCTTCCTGAGCAGTGCATATTACTCCAAATGCCATGAAGAGTGGAAGAGGCTCAACTGCTTTGGATCAGCTGAAATAAAAATGTTGAACAGTAGTATTAATAGAATTTGTAGTCAAGTCTGCTTTCAATAAAGCTTCCTAGTGAGACTTCCTGCATTTGAGTGGAACATAGGTCTGCTGTCAGAGTTGTCAAGGAATTCCTCAAAAACAGGATATGGAAGTTAGGACATATCTCTCAGGTATAACATGGTAAGCATCCTGTGCTGCAGCTTATGTCTCAAATCTACAAAAGAGCTACTAGTGCAATTCATTTGCAATTGAAGTCTGAGAGGATTTTCTCTACTTAAAATTTTATTTCCTCAGCTACGTTACTTTAATGGCCTTTTCTACACAGGGATGGAATGGTAATCATAGTAATGCAAAATTATGACTTTTTATTATATAAATATCCTTTCACACTTTCACTTGAAGAAAAAGTCACACAATGTTGTTTTTCTATTTTTTTTTTAAATTTATTTCAGCTTTCTTTGGATTTTTCTAATTTCTTGGCAATTTCCCTCCCCTTATGCCAAATTGATGTACATAAGGGAGGACTTCTTCAGTTCAACCTTCACCAAGTGCTTTACTTACTGTCCTTTAAAATAGTCAAGGAATGTATAGTTTTGCTACTAATTTAATAATTTGCTTAGCAAGTTTTCGCCTGTTTATCATTTCTCCATTTAATCTGATGCTTCAGGTTTTACTTTTCAACTTAAACATACCATTCTAATTGCAAATTTAAAGCCAGTACAACGCATGTATTTTCATGCACAATTTCATGTGACCTTTGATAAACAGTAAAATGATACGAGTCCACAGTTCAAGAACTAAAAATTTAATAAAAAGAAAGGGAAATGAATGTTGTTTTTTCTCAGAATATATCAACAGGGCACAGGTTTCCTGATATTTTTAAAAATTATGTAACCATTATTACTGTAGAACTGTTTAATTTATCAAACACAACTGTTATTTTCATCATTTTACTCTTACAATTCATTCATAAATCCCAAAAGATAATTCTCATTATTAGGAAAAATCCTATCCCATGATTTCTCTGATTCTATTCTAATTAATGGGTTTGATAAACTATCTACAGCTATGTTACTCTGATAGTATATATTTGGTATATTCAGTATGTGCCTCCAAATAGGCATCATCTTGTAGCAACACTCATTGAACATTTAAAAAAAAAGTGGCTTACTTCAAAATAAAGCTTTTTATGCAAATTTCACCACTATAATTTTGTATTTTTATTTTATTTTAGCGATCCCAGAGAATGGACACAGAACTGTGATAACAATTAAATTGTCTTGAGTGTATTAGCTTCTGCCAACTCCATGTTAACTGAGCCCTTCCCCTAGGTGCTTTCAAAATGGCAGATATCCCATGAATACCATTTCTACAAATGGAATTTAAGGAGTTGTGGCTCCTTAATTTTATTCATCTACTTATTCAATACCAAGTATTATTTTCAGTTTTGCAGTCTTTCAATACTTCATCACTTTAATCATTCACAAATTTCCAGCATCTCAATAATGTGATTACCACTGCTTCATCTATATGTCTTTATAAATAACCACAGATGTAGTTTATCAGGCCCAGACAACTTAAATTCCTTAAGTATGTATTATATTTATTCTCTTTATTTAGGGCTGTTATTTCCTGTTTTATTTTTATATTTTTTTAGCTACCTGCACAAAACAAACACACAAACAAAAATAACCCTACCAACCTCCTAGTTTGTTAGTATACACAGAAATCAAGTTTGGAAGGTAGAGTGATGTCAGACAGAATGGCAATAGCAATGATGCAGACAACAAAGAGAGGGAAATGGAGGGCTGTTGTGGATAAAAAAAAGAAATGTTTGGAATGAAGTCTCAGCCCCGAGTTTTGAGAATTCAGTTAAACTCCATCTTCTCCTTATTACTGATAATTTCACTGTTGGGAAGGAAAACCATCCTCATCCAATTTAAATCATATCATCTTAAGGCGAATAATTTTGAATCATGAATCAATGTGACAATATAATAAACTATCACACATATATATTCAGAACAAATGTATTACTTATGTGCTTTGCAGAGACAGATACTTTGATGGTTTGGAATAGCTTCTGTGTTGGTACACTCTCTGTTATTCCTTCCAGCTTTGGGACACAAAGAATAAAAAAATGTGTATGCTACACCTGTTAAAATGGGATGCTCTTTTTCCACAGATATTCAGTAGGAAGCAAAGGAAGAAGATCACCCAGGCAAAAAAATCTAGGACCGGAGCTGATCACCATCTCTATCAACCCCTTCTCTGGGGGGAAGAGTTTTTATCATGATAATTAATCTACCTATCTTTTTCTTTCCCTTTTACTTTCTCTCTCCTCCATGCTATGGATTGCCCTCAAGCACCTTGCTATAATGTGTAGGAAGAAAAAATGTTTTATCAGGGAAAGGGTAGGGGTTGGGGAGGAGTTCAATCTGCCTGACATATGCTGGGTTTTCTCAGTCTGGTAGTACTGAAATATCCTAGGTATTTCTAAAAATTGTAGATGACAATTTCTTAACTCAGAGAGTGTTTCATCCTACACAGAGGAATTCTGCCTTATACCTCATCTTGGCAGATAAAGAAGATCTGGTGACTGAATTAAAAATTAGTGGTTTCTTGCATGCAAATGATTACAGCTTGATTTTACTACAGTACGCAAACAGAATAAAAGACATACCAATGAGATATACACTTGGTGCTTGAAAGGGCCAGTTAAACAAAGCAAAAAACCATTATAAGACAAATCAACTTGGAGACAAAACTCAATTAGAAAAGACTAAACAGTTATTGCCAATTATTTAATAATTTTTAACTAGATATCTAAAATGCTATTGGCAAAAATTCAACCTGGTCAAAACTCAAAGTAACCAGTAAGCTACCTTAGAGGATAAATAACAGCAGCTATAAAATGTGGTAACTCCACAAACAATAAATAAATTACGAATAAAAAGAGAGCAATGAATATTAACTAGATCAATTTTATCAGAAAAAAATTATTTGGAAATAAAAGGGCAAAAATACATTTATAAAATTAACCTTTTTTTTCCTAAGAAATTTATAAACTTCATTTATAAAAATCAACATACTGAGTGCTGATGTGGGCATGAGTGAAAGTCTGTGAGTTCTCCTTGTCTGGTTCACAGGTGATGGAACACACATCTACGCTTTTGGCCCAACTGCAGAAGATACATCTTTTTTTAATATTCTACCCTCGTCTTCTCAAAAAATAAGTTAGTTATCATGGTGGATTATAATTGACTGAACATTTACATGAGATGGTGACTAAAGCAAGTCCATGCAATTCTTTGATATAAAAAGAGTGAATTTGAAATCACAGAATGGATAAGGTTGGAAGAGACCAGAGCTGGTCATCTGGTCCAACCTCCCTACTCAGCCAGGGTCATCCTAGAGCACATTGCACAGAATTTCTTCCGGATAGTTCTTGAGTGTCTCCAGAGAGGGAGACTCCACAACTTCTCTGGGCAACCTCTTCCAGTGGTCAGTCACCCACACAGGAAAGAAGTTGTTCATATTCAAGTGAAACTTCCTGTGCATCAGTTTCTGCCCATTTTCTCTTGTCCTATTGTTTGGAAGCACAGAGAAGAGCCTTGATCCATCCTCTTGACACCCTCCTTTGAGATGCTTGTACACATTGATGAGGTCTCCCCTCAGTCATCTCTTCCTGAGAATGAACAGGACCAGTTCCCTCATCCTTTCCTCATAAGAGAGATGGTCCAGTTCCCTAATCATATTTGTGTCCCTCTGCTAGACCTGTTCCAGGAGCATCGTGTCTCTCTTGATCTGAGGAGCCCAGAACTGGACATAGCACTTCAGATGTAGCCTCATTGGGGCTGAGTAGAGGGACAGGATCACATCCCTTGACATGCTGTCAATGCTTTTCCTAGTGCACCCTAGGATACCATTGGCCATTGACCTTTGTTCATGCTAGCTCATGAACAGCTTGTTACCCACTCACATGCCCATAATTATTTGTGGAGGAGTGGCTGATACCCCAGAGGGCTGTGCAGCCTTTCAGAAGGACCTCGAAAGGTTGGAGAGATGAGCAGAGAGGAACATTCTGAAATTCAGCAAAGAAAAATGCAGGGTCCTGCACCTGCTGAGGAATAACCGCAGGCTGGGGGATGACCTGATGGCAAGCAGATCTATGGTGAAGGAGCTGGTGTTCTGGTGAACAATGAACTATCCATGTCTACAAGTGTTAGAAGAGAGGGTGACAAGAGGATGGAGCCAAGCTCTTCTCAGTGGTTCCAATCAATGGGACAAGAGGCAATGGGCAGGAACTGATGCACAGGAAGTTCCACCTGAATATGAGGAAGAACTTCTTTATTGTGCAGGTGCCAAACAATAGGACCAGATGACCCATTGTGGTCCCTTTCAACTTTAACCATTCTGTAATTCTGTGATTCTGTGACTACTGCAACCTTGAACTTCTGTTGTACCCACAACAGAAGAAGAATGTTAGTAAACTGGAAAGGCTTAAGAGAGGTTTGAGTCATGCCATCAAAATAATTTAAAGACTGGAAAATATTCTTTCTACTGAAAGACTCCAGCCATCTGTTTATCAATGAGAAAATTTAGGAGATGACCTGAGCTAAGCCTGAACTTGTCCGCATGAGAAGTGAAAACACAATAGCAGATTGATCTTCATTACAGTGCAGAAGGAATAGGATTCATTTCTTGCTAATAAAAGAAGACAGAATCAGACTTAAGATTAGGGAGGATTTGTTACTATTGCAATAATTTATCAGTTTCACTGTAGATTTTAGGAGCTGTGGAAATCAAACATCCAGGTTGAATGAAATCATTATACCACAGTCTCTTTCCAAACATCTTTTGTGCAAGGATTTGGAAAGGCAGTGCAAGATGCAAGTCAAATCTGCGGTTAAATTACTGACATCAGTGCAAGAAGCTGACAGGCAAAAATGAAAGAGGAATGGAAGTGCAACTACTAAAAACATCATTTGAATGTTTTGGTTTTGATTTTTTTTTTAATGTTTCAAAGATAGTGCTAGAAAAAGTCCAATGAGAAGGGAAGTTTGACTATATAGAAAGAGTTCTTTTAATCTTTTGTTTTATTGTCAGCTACACTTTTGTTGTCAGAACTCTTCCCCCATATATGTTTTATCAAACCATGTTTCCAGATACAGATTACCAACATAGACAATACTTTTATGGTAGACACTGTAATATGAGAACACTCACTGATTTCTAATTAAATATTATCATAGAAACCTATAATTATTTTGGAAGTGGGGAACAATACTCATATATTTTAAATAGTTTCAGTCTCTAGGTGACATATTTTCTACATTTAAAAAAATTGTCACATATTTCTGTGTAAACTGAAGGGGCTCAACTAAAAGACAGTGTGAACAACCATCATTGCAAGAGCTCTGACATTGCAGTATCACAGTGCTGTTCCTTGGATGACTTGCCTGAAAGAGATCCAACATGTACTAACATGGGCAGTGGGATGCACTAAGCTGGCTCCATGCTTTTTCATACCTTGTTAGCTCAGGCATAGTTGTTTTGGCTTCTTTCACGTGACATCACAGTGGACTATTCTGGAAAGATTTACACCACCACAAGCAGCGTGTGCTGATTTAGTAGTTAGATTGCAAATATGTAAATACAAGTTATAGAATCAAGGCACTCCTTGTCATATTTTATATATGTAAAATGTTTCTAAAATATTAGAACATAACACTGTATGAATAAAGGCCTGGAAAGAACTATCAAAGCATCTTTCCTTTTCAGATATTTGATTAAGTTGAATTAAGCATTGTATATGGTACTGGAAAAGTACAATAAATTTACATAGCCAATGACAGCTTCAATATACATGTGAAGAGACATACAGCAGCACATAATGTGATTAGGATCATACATGTCAGATGGGGCAGCATCAGTGGAGCCTTAGTCAGTCTTTCCCTACAAATTCACCCTGGATTTGAAGACTTTTAACCTAATTTTTGAATAATAGAAGTCAGAGTAGTAGGTTTTTATTGATACTTTTCAATTTCCTACAGAGTGATTCGACTTATGGTGCTGGGCAACAGGGAGATGAGTTTTCAAAGAGCATCCAGTTTCACTGCTGGAAGGGAGAGCTTATCAATACAGCTCCTCTGAATTGCACTCTTTCTGCTTCGCTGTCCTCTTCCAGCCTTCCTGCGTGATGGCAGAGCTTCCCATTGCTTCAAGGTTTATTAAATATATATTGAGCGTGGGAGTGACTATAGCTGTAACTGAGTCATCCATAACACAGAGAAGAAAAAGGCAGGAAGATTTCTGCTAATTTAATGACATACGGCATGTTTTTTGAGGACTTCAGCTCCAAGGAAGTAAGATGGCACTGATTGTCCCACCATTTCAGCATATCTTTTTTCACCCAAAGCAAGTTGCACATAATTTGTCTTCTGAACAGTAAGACCTCTGTTTTTTCTGCCTGAGGCCTAACAAGAGGAAATGCTAAGCTAACTAGAACCTGGCTATTTGTATTGAATTAGTACAGTCATTAGGACTTTAACTATTTTTATTTGGTGACAGTTTGCTACTGATACCACCTCTGGGACAAGCACCTCTCTCTTTTATGTTGCTTTTCTTATCATTGACAGGAGAAAATGACTGATTGGTTTTGGCCCTTGCTTGAAACTCCTTTTCGTGACTTTCTGGAGTGCATATCCTGTAGCAAATAGATATTGCTAGTATGCACCGGTCTTCATTTACTAGCCTGAACAAGTGCTGACAGATGAGGGAGCTGACAGTCTGCCCTACTGTTGAAGCTGGAAGATATAGTTACATGTGAATTTGCTGCCTTTTTAGATCTGAATAACTGCAATTGTGTATAAGGGTCACCTCTGGTCTCAGTTATCATTCTGAAGAAAAAATGGAGGCTTTTAAAAAAATATTCATACATTTTTCGCCTTCTGCTAAGTGATGCCCAAGGAATGCATGGCCTTGGAAAGTCAAGTTTTCACAAAGTGACACAAAAAAAAATTACACTAATGCTATTAATACGGCAAGCAGAGATGTTAGGTATAATTATTATCCAAATTAAACCACTGCTATTTTTTCCAATAGCAATGGCTCTTAAATCAGTCTCTCCCTCCCTGTCTGTCTGCCTGCCTGTCTGTCCCAAAGATTTTTGCACCATATTATCCAATTATATGTGTCACTGTCAACTTGTCCATTAGGAGTCTGCTCCTCTACTGTCTTCAGTAGTACTAATCATGCTCTGGCAAATATAAGACAGTCTATAATCCCACACCACTGCTAGCTCTTAAGAATTTTGTGATAGTGGTTTGTCATAACAGTATAAAAAATTACAGAGGACAAACAAAACTGCTCTGCACTCCATAGTTCTGTTTTCAGGTATATGATGTCTTAGAAATCTTTGTTTTGGGTTAAAACTCTTTTTCATTTCCTTATATCAGTTTAAAATCAAAATTTCAAAGCCTTAGTAAGCACCTTGTAATTTAACTTGTTAAACAAAGTATCTTCCTGCTGACTGTAAGCTCTTATTGGGATGAATTGGAAGCGTAGTAGAAAAAAATATTCAGTATTTTCTCTGACTCCCCTTAGCTTCACAGCAAGAAGCAGTAGACTCTAGGTGTTCATTGAATGGTGACCAACTGCATCTCTTAATTTTATTTTGTCTCTTAAAGTCTTTTACACTTAAGGTTTCTTTCTTTTTCTACATTTCAAATATTGCTAATTATTAGTTCAGCATATTATTCCTTCTAGTGGAATGGATTCCCATTCTACTAAAGGTGCACTACCAGAGGTGCTTTGTTAGAGTATTTTCTGGAAGCCTTTTCAAATCTTTTGGAATTGTTGTTTCTGAGATCATTCTACTCAGTGCAGAAAATAGTCATATGCATCTAATTATCTAGGCAGGCTGGTACCTATTGTATCAGCATACACACAAAAATGGTTTATTTTAGCCTTTTAAAGATTTATACCTAAGAACTTCTACTACACAGAGTTTATCTATTCAAATCTGCTCTGGCTGCTGCTTTGGTAATAGTCACAGAGAATGGTCTTATTAGCATTATGTTAAGGAAACCTACCAGAAGGAAGACAAACTGCTGCCCCGATCTCATTCTTGTTTGTTATGGACATGCATAGTCAGCCAGAAACATTTTTTTCAAGAAAATTATTTTTGTTTTTAATGATGGATGTCTTTTCTATCCTATAAAATTCTAACGTAACTGAAGAACTGATAAAAAGATCACAGGAAGGAAAGTTGAAAACATAGGAGATTTATAGACATACTCTTTAAAACTGTTTTGCTTTTATTTCTTGTTAATACCCATCTAGCACAACAACTAATTAACATTCTGTATAAAACACAGCATAATTAAGGCTTCACTACACTCATAGACACCTTTCAATTAAGGTGCTTGAGTTCACACAAAACATGCTTTCCAATCCTCAGAAAAAGCTTTTAAGAAAACCAGTTGAATCTTGACAAATTTATTTTAAATAAAAGGAGAGAGACTTTTCAAAGTTTGTTTGGGCCCTTTTAAAAAAAAAAAAAAGGAAACAACCCCCCACCAGTAATATATAGAAACAGCTTTGAGACCTTTTGCAAAAAGAAGCAAGAACTCTGGAAATGCCCAATTTTTAAAAGTCTCAGGACAATCTCCAAAGTTTTCTACCTTTTTTAGAAATAGTGCTTTTCAGATGCTAGTATTTTCACTGGTATTTCCTCATTCTACATAGTTTTGTACTGAATTTGAACTGCTTAACATTTTTTATTGAGGAGTGAAGTAGGTCTGGCTTAAGACCTGAAAAAATTACGGCCTGTCAAGCCAGTGGAACAAACTGCTGTCTTGGAATCAATTCTTAGATCCCCAAAATTTTTGTACCCTGTTTTTCTTGTTATCAACTAGTTGACATACCTTTCTTGTGCTGCAGTGCCAGACTAATGATATTTTGTTATGAATTCATTGTAAAATGGATTTCAGTAACATGTAAGTGAAGTTAAAATGGAATACTAGTGCAATTTTATGTTTCTTTCTGTGGAATACTAAAAGTATTACTCAAATTCAATGCAAAAAAAAAAAAAGTATTTCCATGTACTTCGCTTTCTGTCTTTTCTAGCTTTTGTCCAAGCTAAACTTTCTTTCCCCTCCTTCTGTTTTGGTGGGGGGTTTTTGGTGAGTTTTTTGTTTGGTTGGTTAGTTGGGTTTTTTTTGTTTTGTTTTTGTTTGTTTATTTTGGGTTTTGTTTGGGGGGGTTTTTTTGTTTTTTTTTTTACTTAGATAAAGTGTCTTCCTAAGGACTACTCATGGCTTCAAAAAAAATGAAAGTAATCTAGAGTTCACTTACAGATCAAGTACCACAAGCTGCTGGTTTTAGTTTATTAATGCTTTCCAACTCATTTCCTACTTCCCTGCCAAAAGCAGTCTTTAGTGGACTGTAAAGTTTTTAAATAATAGACATCTGATCCAAGTTTCTTATGATTTTTCTTTTCAAGAGATCACATACTTTCAGAAATCTGGTAAAATTTTATTGTAGTATAAAAATGTGCTATTTACACTGGGTGCTAAGGGTTGTGAACTTATTAGCCTTTTAACATCCGTTAAAAAATTCATTTCCTCATTCCGAGAGATTAATCTTTACTTTAATACACATATTCATATGATGTTATGTCAGAAGAAAAGATTGCTGAACTCTCCACTCACAAATAACAGTATCTGATATCAAAATGGTTGTGACCTTTTTAAAAAAAAGTGCTCTTTTGAAGTACAATGCAGGACTGTAAAAAATTGTCATGAATTTAATGGGCTTGACAGCAGCATTTGCATCTCTAAATGAAGGATCTCTTTGATCGTGTATGACTCCCAAAAAAAGAGGCAGACCATCTATTTGTGATCAAAGATCTTATGGATGAGATGCAAGTTTATACTCCCCCAAACATACACTTGACAGACTCTCAAATTGGGGTCTCAGCACAAGTTGCCCCCTCCTCCTCTAACCAAATTGTGATTTCACAGAAGACTGGCGTCAGGAACAACAAATGTAGAGGGAACCTTCTGAACATAAGTCAGTCTTTAACAACTCATAGAGGCTTGGGCTCTTTGGTCTGTCACAATTATGTAACCACAGAATTTTTTTGGTGGTTTTGGGTTTTGTGACAATTTGTAGGACATCTATGCTATAAAACAACATTAACCTCAATGTCATTTGTGGTACTGTTGACATCTATAAACTGGCCTAGCAGGGAAGCTTAGAGCAGGGCTAGACATTTCTGCAATCAACAATCTGTTCTGTGCTTTTGATTAAAATTTAATAAAAGTGTTCAGTGAGGTGAAAACTTGCACATAGCAGGTGAGGAAAGATCAACATTTACACAGCCCAAATCTAATCCAGCCACTTTTTCCTCTTCTCATATTCCCCATTCATACAGAGTGTCCCATCTATTCCTGAAACCTAACAGGGAGCACGACATGGTCTCTAACTCAGGAAAGAGGATTAAAAAAAAATAGTTTCTATTTGTAGGACCTGTGGAACCTAAAACTCTATCTGCATCCCTACACCACTCGCAGCTCACCTACTTAAGCCAGAGGTTTTTCTTTGTCTGCAAGGATATAAAATTCCAGTGGGGTCACTGTGAATCCTTTTTGAAAATTCACCACTGTAAAATATAAAAAGGCAGAATTCAGTGATGATCAACTCAAGCCAAAATAAACCAACAAATCAACATTGCAAAGTCCCAACGTGACTGTGGAGTTCAGGCTATGTAAACTGTTTAGACCAGAAAAACTCTGAAACTCTCAGGATACTCTTTAGTGATTAGGAAATGGTGCTGGTGAAATTATCACATTAACATTTTACGGGAATACAGAGGAAGGACAAGAAAAGTGAGAAAGAAAGGGAAGCTTCAGGCAGATTTTTTCACTATGCACTCTGAAAGCATTGCATCATCCCTAGAACCAGGACTGTATCTTGATGGGCTAAAGTCTTCATGAAGCAATAAAGTAAAGTAGAAATTAACAAAGCCTGTGGTTTAAGTACTGATTTTATATTGTAATTTTAGATTGGATGAATTAATACAGTGTAAATGTCTTGGTTGATGCAGACTGCTAAATATACCTGGTTGGTAAGGCACTATAAAGCTGTCCTGCTTCCCCCTGAGACATTTGAAAGGCCAGGATTTTAGCAATGAGACACTGGCCTTCAAAAGTCTTCCATCATAAACATATGAAGCAGTCCAGCATGGAAGGTCAATCATCAATCACTGTTACACTGTCCTTCCTGTGTAGCACAAGCAACTTCATAGCACAGACTGTTTCATAAGCATCCAAATTCATTCACATTGGGTTTGTGGGTTATGTCATAGAAATACACGGCTTTAGTCAACGTGTGCTGTGATGAATCACAGAATCATTTAGGTTGCAAAAGGTACTTAAGATCATCAAGTCCAACCATTAACCCAGCACTGTCAAGTCCACCACTAAACCATGTACTGCAGTGCCACATCTACATTTCTTTTAAATCCCTCTGGGGAGGTACAAACTGTGACTCTGCTGAATATCTTCTATATTTCAAATTTTTTCTTTTCAGGTTAGTTGAATAATTAATTGTAATACTACATTATAACTGCGTGGAGTTCAATTTTCATTTTCATGTTACAGAAAGGTGAGATGGATTTAAGCCTGAAGATCTGTTTGGCATTAAGGTGGGTCTTTTTTAAAGGACAATTTACCCCATAGTAGAACTCATCTAATAAAGAGAAAGTGCACTGGTCCAAAATACTCTGAGCAGATAAACACTCCCAACTTTTCCAGTGAAGTAAGGATGTGTTTTTTTTCGCAGTACACATCATTGTTAAATATTTGGCCAATCATTTTTAATGGCCCATAGAACTTCCAGTCATATTTTCAAAATGGTCTGTTATTCTTGTAATCAACTCCTAATAAATCTTTAATGTTTTCTAATAGTTACGGAAAGTGTTGAAATACGAAGAGTAAATAATTCATTCAAGATTCTGCCATATTTACTCATATTGGGTAAAAAAAAAGAAACATAAAATGACTTAAAAAATCTATTTGGAGCAACTAGCTAATTTTGGTTTCAGATATAAGCACTCATCTTGGCAAAAAGGCAAGTTTTATTGTTTCCATTTTTTTCTGTTGTTTAAAGTAAAAAATTAACCTGAAATAAATATTTTTCTTATAGTTTAAAAAAAACCAACTTATCCTACAGAGCTGAGATTTATAGTCCATTCTAAATTTTGATCTAATAATAACGAATGATTAAAAAAATAATCTTGCATAAGAACTAAAAGTTCTTTATCAAAGAACTTAGACTGCACATATGTTAAATTAATATTCAAATGATTGTCTAAGAAAAACAAAAAGCACATAAAAGCACTCTTTCAAAACTACATTTTCTATTACCTTGTCCATGCAAAAATATTTCAAGGGATCACATGAAAAACTAATTCACTTTTTCAGATTACCCATGTAACTAAAGAGTGATGAAAACTGATTCATTTGTCTCAGGTATTTTTTTTCCCCTACTAATCTCGGATTCAGAAAGAATAGTAGACTGTTTTGACTGTGCTCTGCCTTCTTTTATTTTGTTGGGTGTATTCATAATAGTTTGTTTTTCTTTCCAAAGTCTATCAAATGGAGTGTGCTATGTGTAAAACAAAAAGAAAGTAGACTTAGTATGGACCATAAAAATGTAAAGTTTTGTGCTTATTGGACAAGCACAGGCACATTCTAGATCCTGAATTCTGGGAATTGTAGTAAAATTGTCATTTTCAGTACAAAATGTTATAATTAGAATTACCTCTAGATGGCTTTTTTATTTTCTTTCTTTTCTTGTTTTTTGTGGTTTTTTTTTTTTTTAAATAGAATTGATACTGTACAAGCCCTTGTGAATTATGTGCATGGTAAGTTCTGATACCTGAGACACAACTATTCTGAGGTCAAAAAATGGTGCTGAGAATTAGATTTTTCTTTCTCTTTTACTACTAGGTAACAAGTTTTGCTCCTTTTTTGAGAAATAAAATAATTTTCTCTCTACCAAATGATGTTGGACCAGCAATTTATTGGTATTATTGAAGAACTCTAGAGTGCTAGTACTAAATTAGGACCACATCATGCTAGGATCTGCACATCCTTGAACTTAAAATTAAATCATTCCCAGAAGACAGGAAAAATATTTTTTCCTTTTTCAGTAGCTTACTGAACAATTACGTTACTGGTTTTAATCTGTGCTCTTGTAAATAAAGTGTGAAGTATTCTAATCACTTGGGCATAGTAAAATGGGAGGTTCTATGGCAATAGAATAGCATGGCTTTTATAAAGATTGAGTTCATCCCTAAAAGTACATTTATATTTCTCATCTTTTTAGACCAAACAATGGCATAAAATCCCTATAGCAGATATATATAATGAAGTACAGAAAATGAATGATGAATAATAAATCATGTCTTGTATGTTCTCTTTTGGAAAGGATTTGCATTAAACAACATTCTTGACTTGTCATTCAAAATTAAAACTAAATCTGCCTTCCCAATATAATATTTACAAAGAGAATGCTTCTTGCCTGTTCTTCCACTATGCATAGTAGAGTATTGTACACGTATCTTTCTGGAATGAGGCAGGTAAAGTCATCCAGCTAGATCTATCATCTGCTGGTTTTGTTGTTGTTATTTTCTATAGAAAATCTCCATAATTTATGTCATTCTTTACCAAGGAGTGATTGTTGGCACACTTTTATGTGTTGCACATGATCTGAAGAAATTAACAAAAAATAATAAATAAATAAATACAGTTTGTACCTTATTATCTGGTAGTTCCAGAGAGCCTACACCATCATTTAACCATTGTTGACATTGAAAATAGAAAGCAAAGCATTTGAAAAGTTAAGGACAGAAAAAATCCCTATTGTTTAATGTTCATATCATGCAAATGTGTGGATTATCTCATTTATAGAATTATGAATGGCATTAATATTGGCCTTTCACATTTGAAAAGTCTTCACAGAAAGATTAAAATAAAACCAAATTATTTGTGTTTTGCTGAGCTGAGGAGTATGTAGTAAAAGAGACCACAAATCAGTTGGAGCTTCAGGATTAATTATATGATTAGAACCTAATTCAAGCCATCCAGCTCTGTCTCCAATGTACAGATAGCAAAGTCTCTCTTCAAGATGGTCCAAATTCTCAAAAGAAATTCTTTCACTTTCAGTGTTCTCCAACATACAGCAAATAAGTCTGCCTACATGACGTAGAATTTGACACAGAGCATGTAATCTGATTCTAAACACAAAAGTAAGTTTTAGTCTCAAAACCAGGAGAAAACTACTTCTTCAGAGGAACGTACGTTTATGTTTTAGTCTGTCTTTTCTATAATTGTCATGGGCCACGGTGAATCTAGTGCCATGGTGCTGCCTTCTCAATTCATGCTGACAGTTGATAGAGTTCTTTCTTTTCTGATCTTACTTATGAGTTTTTCAGCAACAAATAAAAATATTCCAAATGGTATTTAAATCAGATAACAAAAAGGACTGTTTTATTTCTACCCTTACCCTTAGATATCATTACTGTTTGATTAGGATCTGACCACTTAGATGATCATAAATCCGAGCAGTCGTAAGCAAACAACTGATCTGATATAGTCTTAATTGAGCTACTGGGGTACTGTAGGACGAAACATGGCACTTCCAGGTTCTGAATTGCTTTTATTGTCTTTTGCTTTAATGCTTAAAAGTGTAGGAATAATTTTGAAGGTTTTTCTTTCTTACTCAGAAGCCTTATAGCAGCAGTTTTGTGATGTGAACCACAAAAGAGAAAGAACAAAGGTTACAGGTAATTATTTCTTTTTCAGTTGACTCTGTATTTGAGATGGTTTTGGCTATTTCATTTTGCAGGGGTAAAAATAAAGACCAGGGCCCAATTTAGTTTTTGTTCTAAAATACTTTGCACTTCTGTTCATTCCCTATAATATGTTTTAAGGTAGTTGTCAACCACAATTTTGTGGACACTACCACAAAATGCTTATACAAGTATTTATATATACATGTAAAGTAGAAGTTTCAATTTAAATAGTATCTCAGAAAGCAAATAAAACAGCATCTTTTATCCAGCTATATTTACAGAAATGCATGTTCTTTGTTCTCTAAATTGCTTAGGTATACCTAAACAGAGTCTGACTTGGGATCATGTTGGGTATGTTCACCTGGTCTCATGTGGTCTAATTTTGTTAATCTCAGTCAAACTAAACATTACTCAGAAAGGAATGTCTACAATACATACTGAAAAGCACAGCTCAACATAATAAAGCCAGTAAAATCACAGTCTAATTTATGCTTACATTTTGATGCCAACTAAGCATTCATCTGTATTTGAGCTATTACATGGATTGTCTTCATAACTGATGGTGTGAAAGAAAGGCTTCTAGGGCACAGTTCTTCTCCTACAGCAGTCATCTAAAATTAGCCAAATGAGTCATGGCCTTGAAGTGCCTCTCTTTACTGACTACAGAGAGAGTCTAGATAACTAGCTGAGATGTGAAAGTCTATACAGTAGTTGTCTAAAGTTAACAGATATGTCCCACTCATAGTGATTTCACATTGGCATAGGTGTCTCTACACCACTCTTTGGGATTGATCAATTTAGTTCAATTTCACAATTGCATCAATTCAGGTGAGTTTTAAAACAGACCCGCTAAAATGGTGCGATGCCTATTTGTCAATATGGCAGATAGATTTCATGACACTTCAGCCTAACTTAATGGGGAAACAGATTAAGATGAAATGAGTGGAGTTCATACTGAATTAGCTAATTAATTTAGTTTCTTAAAATTCAAAAGTAGGCTTACAGAGGAGAAAATGCCTTTTTTTTTTTTTTTTAATTAACAAGGGGAAAATTGCTCAGTACACCTCTATCTAGGCATCTGAATCTTTCATGTGGATATCTGTGCCTGGGTGTAGGCAGGTCTAATGAGATGTTTGAAAGTCTAAATTGTAAAACTATAGAAAGAGTTCAAGTTTGGCCTTGGTAGTTCTCATGATAACGATTCAATTAAAGACTGAAGGTGAAAGTCTATACTTACTAATTTCAACTGGGATTTGGACACTGATTTTGAAGGGACCATAGCATTATGCTAAGTCCCTGATTTGTGATACTAGATTGTGTGTCAGATTTAGTCACTCTGCAGTTTTGGATTATGTCAATGAGGATGTCAGATAATGTAAACAGATCTATTGCACTTGAAATCAGTGGAGTCACTTTGATTTACATCAGCTGGTAACCCAACCAGGGATGCTTACAATGGCATCCCAACTTCAGCTATTTAAATGAAGGTCAAGGATGTAACTTCCTCATTATTCCTTGTAACTTCCTTTTGCTTCTGCTGATCTTTTGCACACTGATTATTTCAACAGTATCAGAAACCAGACACCTATTCAATTTAGATCTCTGATTCACTTGAGATTTGGTTGTTAACACGTTGGTGCATTAATTAAAATGTACTCAGTTTACATCTGGGTGCACTCAGCCACACTGAAATAACTCACAGGAGACAAATTTCTTTTGTAAATGAAGATGATTGCTGCGCAGCCATCATCTGCATGCTTGCTTGCATGCTTGCAGATGTGGCAAGCTTCAGTTTGTCGCTCATATTGTTAATGATTTTGGAGTGCATGTTTACACAGAAAACATAAAGAGAATTCATTGCACCTTCCTATATGTTACTGAATGACCAATAGCCTTGTAGTATCTGAATGTCTCTTTTTTTTTGTAATACTATACACAAAAATGAGTGTTATTGTCATCTAATATGAAATAAAACTGCAACTTTACTGATCCCAAGGTTTCCACCATATGAATATTTCTACCATATAGTGCAGAAAACAAGTATTCTTTCCGTACTTCAAGTGCCTGCTCTGTAGACCTGAAAATACTATACATTTGAAAACCAAGCATGAACTGAAATAGTAATAATCCATCTTATAAAGTCTCTCTTTAAGTGAGCAGAAAATAAGAAAGGTGACTCAACTGCAATTATAACAGAATTTTGATAAAAAACACACAATATAACTTACACCATGTTTTTGGAAAGTTCTCAAGAATGTCAAACAGTTTTTGCTCATATTTCCTCCTGGGACTGTTGTTTATAGCTTGCTTTCTGCTCTCCTCCTTTGCTTATGTATTATTACTCCATATTTATCACTCTCTACACTTCTGCCCAAAGAAGTATAGGAAGTACTGTATTTCAGATCACAGTCTGCAACTAGACATTTGTTTTAGCATTCCAAAAGAAGTAAAATTTCATCAAATTTCTCAGAAGGTGAAGTTAAACTGGAAAGACATAATTTTCATTTTCTTAATTTAATTTCATTTTCTAGGGGAAAGTTGCAGACAGTTGCTTCTAGCACACAGCTAATGAGGAAGAAAAAAAACAGATCATTTCAATTTTTTAGATTCAGATTTATTTTTTATCAATCCCTTTTTTCATTGCAATTTGCACAATGATTTAAACTTGCTGAACAATTAAAGTTTAATTTTTAAAAATATTACTATTATATAAACTGCATCTTAGCATATAGGCATGCAAGTTCCCACTTAATAGGACAGAGAAGATGAGAACATGTTATATTACTTTTCAGAGTAAGGCCTAATATCTGTGGATAGGCCTGTGCCTAAATCAATAGGCACATAGAGTTTTGTTGGATTGAAATTTATTCTAGTATTTTCAACTTTCAGATTTTTAACATCCAAAACCAATTTATATTATTTCTTGTGTTTGTATGAATCTATGTACATTTCATCCAAATTTCTTTTTCTTGTCATCTATGCCTTCTAAACAATTCCACTAGAAGATATCCATTGCATATGAACTGAACAAAGGCATTCTGACAGCAGTAGGGTACAGACTTTACACTCTTCTCATAATTCCACTTTTGAACACCCCATAGGCAATTTTTACCAGCAGTAATTGAGTATTGATGATTAGTACTACAAGTAATAATTTTAAGTCCATCCTGTTACTCCTCTATAACTACTTTTTGCCCCCCTTCAGTGAAAAGAGACCCTCCTTTTTTTTTTTAATTTTTCTCCTTTTTCTTTTTTTTTTCCCTCCACAGCCTTCAATATAATTTGGAACTCAATCTATATGGCAAAAAATAGGAATTATGTTACTGACATTTATTCTTTAGTTGGCAACATTTAAGTGAGGTGGAAGAGCCTGACCTATAGGCATACCTAGCTCCTTTAATATTTCATACTTGTCCCACTTTATATGGACAGCAATCAATTTAAGAATATTAGGTAGCAATCTCATGCTAAAGTTAAGTTTTTAGTTGTGCCACAAGGTCAGGTACTGTTTGGTATCCAGTTTGCTTTCTTTTATGGACACATAAAGACATCTTCTAACATTTTTGTCCTAATGATAAATGTGATGTTTCTCTGGGTATTTTGCTATTTCCTCCTTTATGGCAGTAAAAGTGAAGGTGGCATTAAAAAAAAAAAAAATCAAAACCTGTGTATAATAGCAATAATAATAAAAAAGAATAAAGATTCCCACAAACCACACAAACTGACATGAAACAACTCTCATTGTGTTAGGCTGTGAAACAATAATTCTGTCCTGCAGATTTGTTCTAGTTTATTTTTTGCATCACAATAAAAGATGCTTGTAATCAACATTTCTGGATACATCACAGTCCATTAACTACAGGGAAAAAAAAATTAAAATTTTAGGAAGAAACACTACTGATGTCTGCTGATCATGCTTTGGAAAGCGCTTCAAATTTTTTTAACCAGTGACTAGACTATAGAGTAGCTACAGAGTATCAAACTGATAATACGCCATTTTCTAGGATTAATGACACAGAAAAAGCTATGACAAAACCAAGAACTTCCATCTTTAGTCACCTGAGTTTTGTACAAGAAGCATATGTTGGATATGTGAGAAGAGCTAGGTCTTCAACACCATTTTTATTGGTCTTCATAGATTTATTCCATTAATGAGGAACATGTGTTTAGTTGGACTTTGGGACTATTGAATTAGCTGCCTACTGGTGCTGAAGACATTACTGTTGATTTTTAGTTTTTATTTTGGGGGGAAAATGAAAGCATATCAGGTGTATCTGACAGAATAATCATGTTCTGTGATGCTGGCTATCCAGTTTTTCTCTGAGAAAGTGAGACAGAGCAACCACATACTGCAGGAATCTCAATTTCAGTGCATACTGTGTGAGAAAACCTAAACATAGATGGGCTCTTCAACTACCACTTCTGAGGTTATCTAACTGCCAACAGCACATATGAAATGTCATGTGCATGTGGTGTGACTGCGATATGAAGAGTGTTAATCCTGATTTCAAATAACCCTCTGATAAAAGTTTGGTGATTGCTCCTACTTCCACTATATCCACTGCAACTTACCTGTAGATTTTCTGCTTCTGTTTTAGTATTTCCTTCTACACATAATTCTAGGAATTATGTGTAATAAATCACATTTCCTCCTTAGATTTTCTCTGAATTATTTGCTTGATTAATGCAATAATAAGGGCTCCAGTGAGCTGGAACATCTTTTTCAATGAGGGATGTTCATTTTATCCCTGGTCCTTGAAATTTCTTCCAATTAGTACTTCAATAAGAAATGAGTACTTTTGCCATTTCTTTAGCACTTTGTTGTATGAACAAGTTGTTTGATTGACCAGAAAACGTAAACCTTATTTGGCTACTGTTAAAGACAAAGGAAGTTTTACTGATGCCTTTAATGTGAAAAAGTGTAAGCTCTGAGGTCCGAGTTTTCAGCTTATCTGTCTGTTTTCTACTCAAGGATATTTTTAATCTTTCTTTGTTCTACTCATTTTACCAGTGCTAATAACCCTTAGCAGTTCTAGTTGCCAAAGGTGCCAAAAATGACAGTTCCAGAAAAGTAACTGCTATTTTGTATCCTAATATTGATAGAATTACATATCCGTTGCAAACATCAGCACAGAATTCTTAGTGAAGACAAAAAGAAAATGTTTAATTTTATTGAGTCTACGGTCTTACTATATTATGCTTCATTCTAGAAAACAATTCTATTTCTTGAGACCAAGTTCTCCATTTAGGAGAAACTCCTGCTTGTACTAACACAAAACAGGCAAATTCCTCTGAGTTTTCACAGAGTCATTATCTTTGCTATTTCATTGACTCAAACAAGAACATATTTAGACAACTCATTTGGCACAGTAAGCTAAGGCTTGTCATTAAGCAAATTTTTAGTTCTGCCCCAACCTTCTGTCTGCATTTGATTTCAGCCTATATAGAGTGATTGAAAACATATTTTCGGTGGGAAACACTATTGTTTTAATTTATAGATATCCTAGTTATGCTGAGATCAATTCCAGAGCTCGTTAGTATTTATGCTTTCTTTTTTCTTTCTTTGTAAAATGGTGAATATCTTCACTTAGCTACTAAAAATAGTTCACCTGTAGAGCCTTCCAACACTCCAACAGACCATCACTCCCACCCAACTCAGTGTCATCTGCAAAATAATACTCCCCTGCAGCCCCTGGAGAAGGCCATGGTGAAGCATATTGTGACCCTGCCACCTGCAGCAATGACCACACCAGAGCAGTTAATTGACACTACAGCCTGTGAAGAACCCCACACCAGAGCATATCAATAAGCCCTGAAGGAAGCTGCAGCTCGTGGAAGGTTTATGCAGGAACCATGGCCCGTGGAGGAGAGTCCACACAGGAGCAATCTATGACTAAAGGACTCCATGGAAAGAATCCACACTGGAGCAGTTCTTGAAGAACTGCAGCCTGTGGGAAGGGCCCACATTGGAGAAGTCTGTGAAGAAATGTATCCCATGGGAGAGACCACATGCTGGTTTGGGGGAACAATGTGAGAAGAAGCAGTAGACATGAAGTGTTATGGTCTGACCACAACCCCCATTCTGCATCTACTCTGCACTTCTTGGGGCTGGAAAGGAGGGAGGCTGAAGAGTTAGGAGGGAAGCAGAGAGGGAATGGAGTGCAGATGGTTTTAGTTTTGTTCTTATTTCTCACTATCCTGCTCTGTTATCAGTTGGCAATAAGTGAAATTATTCTTCCCCGAGTTGAGTCTGTTTTCCTGTGATGGTGGAACTGGTGAGTGATCTCCCTGTCCTTAACGCACAAGTTTTTCATCATACTTCCTCCTCCTGTCCTGCTAAGGACACAGTGTGAGAGACCTGCTTGATGGGCACCTGGCAGCCAGCCAAGGTCAACTGACCACAATATCACATAGTAAACTGGAATTATAGAAATGACATTACCTTTCATCACCATCTAAAAAACCAACACATTGATCAGTTAATAGGAAGAAGAAAGGGATTCAGTGAAAAATTATGAAGATGACTTTAAAAGAAGGAAAGTTAGAACAAGCAAGAAAGGATATAAAGAAGACTGACAGAATAAGAAGGAAACACCTAGGACAGACATCAGAAAATCTGTATGCTGACAAAACATGTAAATATTTTAACAAAATATTTCAGCTACAACCTTGCTTCCACCAAGCAGTAATAATTTGACATAGAAATTGATTAAAGCATCCTCGTGCTGTTTTTCACAGCAAAAGCTTTCTTATCTTAAAAAAAGTCATGCTGCCAGTCTTCCTGGAGTCTACAGTACTGCTCTACACAATACCACAAGGCTACTGTTGCCTTCTCCCTTCCTGTACTCAGGTCCTGCAAGCAGTCTGACAGGAGTATCAATACCTTACACCCCACAGAGAACAGCACAATGTCTGAGTAAGGGTGGCTATTCTCTTTCTCAAAATCAAAGGATGGAAACCTTTGCAACACAATGCATTACTTTGAGCCAGACCGGTACACAGAGATGCTCGTGATGACACTGCCAGTGGTTAGCAGTTAGCCAAGATAAGCATTTCAGCTCTTCACTGTCATTTCAAATTCTGCAGAGGTTGATATGGACTGTCTACACACTCTTAAGGTCCAAAGTAAAGTAAAATAGTCTTTTTAGTGCCAAGTCTGGTTAATCAGCATCAACCTAATCTTAAACCACAGCCAATAATTTTTGGGGTTTTTGTTAATCTTCTGGTTACCAAAATCTGACCTACATATTTTGGTTTATTTCAATTATGTTATTTTAATTATTAAAATATCAATGTAATTTCCTCCTACTTATGTTAGATTTGACTACCTAGACTGAAGGTTCACTATGAGTTGAAGTCCAACAGTGTCCAAATTGAAATAAACCTAAATATTGAAAATATGTTTTGTCATTGACTCTGTCTTGGATGGGTTTCCCTTCTTCCTTTCTTTTCAGATGCAATTAATGTGGAAATTTTCAATATATAATATGAAAAGACCAGAAGTGGAAAAGTAGATCTTCTTTCAGCTTGGCTGTATGACATGACAAAAAGGCTAGTCGCATTGAGTGATAACCTGAATCTCTCTTCTGAATCCCCAGTTGCTACTGTGCATTCATTTTCAGCTGGTACAAAATCATTTTGTTGGAAAAATAATTTTCTTCATTACTTATTCACTATAATTTATTCAACAATTTGTTGAAATAATTTTGTCTCACTGAAACCACTTTTATAGCACAGTAATGCCACTAATTTTGATAGATTTTCGGAATAGGTAGAACTGAGAGGCAAGGCATGTGTTGTGTCACATTAAAAGCTTCTAGGTAGGCAAAGTCAGCAGTGGATGTCTGCTATGTCGTTTAGTTTCATGGTGACTAACACTGCATTCAATGTATCAAATCCACAAAAGACCTCATTTGCAACTTACAACAAAGTGAATTTAGTCCGTGATGTTTTATAAATAGAAAATATATTTGTTCGGCTCTTGTTTAGATGAAATAAGAGGTAAAATATAATCCACACAATAGCCACTTAGAATCAAGATCTAGAAAGCAAGTGAGGAGGAGGGAAAATGGAGAATATTCCTGGAATGTATTTGAACATCTATGTGAGATCTTTAGGTTATGTGTAAGGGAGCTGCTTTTACAAATAAAAGAAAATACTTAGTTTGTAAGCCATTTTTTCTGAGAAATGTTTAAATGTTTTCATGGACAACTTCCATGCAAACCTGGAGCAAGGTTGTTAAGAGAATGGAAACCAGAAAATACAGATGTTGAAGATTGCTCATTCAGAAGAATGTGAATATTTTAAACTTTTTTTTTTTCTCTACATATTTTTACTTTCTTAACTCAGAAAAAAATAGGCAAACTTTTGTGTGGTTACTGTTACTGTTCTTAATCTTAGCTTACCTTGATTTCACATGCATCTATTATTCTAAAATAGCACCATAAGAAAATGATTGTGTAGAACAAGCCAGAGAACTTTAATTGTCATGTCTACATATTAAACTACCCCAGTTTAACTAAATTGCTATATATTTTGTAAGTTTGGGTGCAGAAAACCTGTACTTTCCCTTATGCAGAAATCCAGCAAATTGCAGCATTCACGTTGTGTTCTTAGGTATAACAAGAGGTGGAGGTCAGATCTAAATTTAAAGTGAGAATGACAGAGAGTTTGGGGACCTCTAAGCAAGCCCTATCTGGTATTTCTGAGTTGCATGTATATGATGTTCTTTTATGCGGCTGGTGCCCCACGTCAGACATTCTTCTGGCAGACTCAACAGCTTGCATTGAGTTGTGAGGTTGTGAAGGAGGTAGTTTGGCAGACAGTGAGCCAGAAACAAGAGAGTGTGCTATTTATATTGTTGTCTGGTTTACGTGTTTATATGCTAAATTGTATGAGCTGGAACCCCAGCTGAGTGTAGTTCTCGTGGCATGGGCTAATCAAACAACACAATATTTTAGGAATACATAGCTTTCTTTAGGACTCCTTTATTTATAGGGAAATAGGTCTTCTTCTATGATAAGTAGTGAAAGCTGATGATGGCATATCGGTAGAAACAGTTTCTTGGGCCTAAAAACACTGCAGGTACTGCAGCACTGCCAGCCAGGCAGGCATTGTCCTAAAGTGAGAATTTATGGGAGATCAACTGTGACTCTGAGTGCACAGCCTGTCCTGCTGTAAAGGTGTGAGTGCAAAGGCTCTTGCTTTGTAGGCGGTGCTGAACGACTTGCCAGAGTTGTGATTTTTCCCTGCAGCCCTAAGATTTGTGAAGGGAAAATTTCTTGCTGCGTGTGGGAGAAAGCAGGAGAGAGAGCATGAGCAAGTTAGTGAGTGAATGCTGAGCCCTTACAGGTGATCCATTACCCTGCAGCCATTACAATTTGTCATATATGCTTCACCTAGCATCAGCTGCAAGATGAAATGTTTTCAGCTCAGTTTATCAGTCTACCTGGATGTGTCAGGTCAACTTCCTTTTAACCCACTGTTCTGGTTCATGGGCTTTTGGAAAATATGGCACAGCTGATCAGAGCTAGCAGTTGTCTTTCTTCTTTTTTTTTTTTTTTTTATTTTGCTCACAGTGTGAAACACGGTTTCCTGTATGCAGACAGTACTAAGAATTTGACTTCCAGATTAATCCAGTACAGTTCAAAAATCCTGAAATACGCCTTAACTTCTGTTGAAAAGGATAATTAAGAAAATCTATTATATTAGAAGAAGAATTTTTTCCTTTGTAAATATATTCTCACACACACATGCATATATGCGTGTGGGCATGCAAACACACCTACCTACACATGTGCATTTTAAGGATCTAAACAAAATGAAATAAATCCACTTAAAATTATTTTTATTGTTTAACAGAATAAAAAATTATACACTTTTTAGTCACAAAGCTATGGCAAAATGATATGCTGATAGTTTTTCAGTTTTATTTATCTTTATGTGTCTTTATAATTACAGGAAGGAATCATGGTATATGCTTTAGTAACACTCAAATTAGAAAATTCTATTTGAAAATATTCTGCAAAAATTCTATTTGCAAAATTTTTCACGGATTTTTAACAGATAGAACCTGAACAGGTTAACTTCTGTTTTTACTGTCAGACATAACTGACAGAATTCCTATGCACACAGTGTAATTTTAGAATGGAAATTATTGAAATACTAGTTAAAGTTACATGGTCAGGCAGTTCACACAAATTACATTGCCCTTCCATACAGAATGTCCTAATATACCGCTGCTGGTGTAATGGTCATTGCTCAGTCCCATGTTTTTTAAGTCCTCTTATTCCCAGTTTACTAATGCTGACTATATAGAGATTGAAGGGCACTTGCCCATATTTTTCATGCTGACCACTATCCAGTATGCAACCAAAGAGGGATATTGCTATCAAGTGCAGTTTTCATATAGTTTTGAAAAACTTACCCTTCTTCTCTCCACTTGACTCTCTAAGTGATCTTTTAAAATTATAGATGTATAAAAATGACATGCAGCTGACTTTTTAAAAATTTGTCTTTGGTCTTGAAGGAAATGGGATACTACTGGAAGGTTTAAATCTAGTGTATTTTCTTATTCAGTAGAGAAACTTAAGTTTATTGTCATTAAACAGTATTGGTTTAATTTTTATTATTATTTAGGTTAATGGGTGTGTAATATAATTGATAAACATTATCTTATGCTAATTTTGATCCTTCATATTTAGTCCTCTCTTTTTTTTCTCTCTTTTTTTTGCTACAGGTTACTAAACGTATATGCTGTGTTTTTGTGAAGCTGCAAGCACATAAATGACAGTTTTTAGTTTTTTATGTTAATACCCTTCTACAAATTTCCTATCCATGGAAGCACAGTAAACAAATAGAATTTTGCCATGGGACAGAACTGCATGGAGCACAGAAGAAAGATTGGAGTTTTACTGGCACACTACTGTTTCTTTTTGCTCAGGCATGCTGCTTGATAAAAGTGACTGTTTACTTGCATACAGTGCAGTTTGATAAAAGTCATCATTTTATTAAAAAAAAAATTATAGAGTATTGTTTTCATCTTAATTTTTAATTGCAATTTCTGTTACTTTACTTTCAACTTTTGTGTTCTGTCCTGCAACGTAACAGTTTCTCACCTCTGGTTGTTTTGCCTCAACCTCAAGCACTTAGATGGGAATTTTTGAAACTTTCATCCTGGGATGTCTGCTTTTCCTGTACACATTATCTTACTGAGCTAATGGTGACATGGCTTTTGATGAGACAAAGAATTCTGTAATTATAGGAGTCCAGCATATTTTGTCAAGACAAGGCTGACCTACTTGCCACAGGGACCATAAAGATCTATTTGTCTGTCATCTCCACCACTTTAAGACATGCTAGATGTTAGGCCTCCTCCAAACATGCAACCCAGTATCCCTCTAAGGACAGTATGGAGAGAAGCTGGATGTGAACCTACTCACTTGAATAGCAGGATGTGAGGGAAAGAAGCTATCCCTAGGCACACGTCAAAAGATGATCTAGTAGAAAGAATCTAAAATGACCTAAGGAGCTTAAGCACTATACAAACCCCCTTGATGTGACTTGTCATGCCTGAAGGACTAAACTTATTGATAGGAGTGGGGAAATCCAACCTGGTAAGACTGATTGATATTCACCAAATTGCTCTGCCTCTGTTTACAAGTGCCACATGTATGCCTAACAGCTAAGGCTAGGCTGGGAATTGTAAATAAGGGAAGAAATTTATTTAAACTATGGCATGACCTATCATCACCATGTTCACTGAAACAAAGTATTAGCTGAAATGATGTAGCTTGAAAATAATGAAATGTGCTAGAAGACAGTTTTATTAGGCATTTTCAGAGTTGGAGGGAACAAACCAAATCTGACTCTGAATCTGAAGAGTAGGAGAGCATTTAAGTGTAATGTGAATCCTGTTTCATCTTTATAAATGTAAAGAACTAAGCATAAGAGAACATTAAGTGATTAGCTTAAATGTGCATATTCATGATGGTCCTGAGAAGATTGTTTTATTGACATCTGATTCACTTCCTTTCATATGTCTATTCAAACACTGTATTGAATTCTAACAAGCTAAGCAATTCCTCTAATTAAAAAAAAATGACTAGGGTGATGCCTTAAATTTACTTAGAAATGGATGCTTTGCTATAAGACTTAAGCATTTCAGCAAATACACTAACAAAACCATCTAAGGATAAAATTATTTTTGTAAACTCAAAACAGCAAACCGTGTAAAACAGCTGAGTTAGTTATTTGGGGTTATTTGGATATCTCACCACATTACTGTATTAATGTAAAATGTTCTTCATCTTTGCTTGTTAATCTAGATTAACAGGAAAATATCAGCATAAATATCTTCACAGGGTTTTTTTTCATCAAGTCATGCTTTTGTAACTGTCACCCTAGAATGGGAGGGGACATAAGCTCTTGCCTTCTTTCCAAGAAAACATTGCAGATTACCAAAAGAGAAGAAACAGCTAATACCCTGAATTGTCTGGAACAGACCTTTCTAGGCTTTTCACTGTCTTCTGCTTTCAGCATTTTGAATTATTCATCATTTTTCTGTTTGACCTGTCTTGTTTCAAAGTAAAAGGCCAACAGAAATGAAAAACAACTGGAAATATATAACCACTTTCTTTCAAGTCACAAAAGCATGTCTATAAATGTACCTGTGTAGTGTGTAGAATAATTTCAGAATCAAAATAATATCTGCTTCTGTCACAACTGTAAAATCTGAAAGAATTTCAGTTTTAAGAATTGTAAATAAGGTGAGTTTGATTTTTAATATAAATAATATTTCTCTATATCGACTTCCCTTCCCTTGTTGTTTGTAATTAATTTCTTATAATGATCCTCAGAGAACTTATGGTTTAATTGCTTTTTCTAGAGAATAGTTTGTATGGTTTGAAATGACAGGTGGTTATAAGCTAATAAAACATATTCCCTAGACCCCAGCTTTAAAAGCTCCATGCAAAATGAAGTAAACTGGCTTTATTTTGCATTTTGACTGTATCAAATCCTCAATGGGCAGCCTCTCACACCAACCAGCCAGCCAACCAAAACTTTCTTAATATCATACAACCTGAAAGAAAATACTAAGTTTTTCAAGACTTCATTGAATTTTATTTGATTCTTCCCTTTACTACAGTCTTTTTCCTTCATGGAAAGCAACATTAGGAAATCCTTTTTAAATTCTTTATCCAAATAATTTTTCATAGCAGGATAATGTGCAGAAAGATTTAATTGGTTCAAGTAATCAATTTGGAAAGTTTTGACAGCATGACCGGGAATTTTACTTAAGCAATAACACTCTTAATTGACAACAGATTCTTACAACAGTTCATCAGTTAAACCTGTGTCATCATTCACTGAGTTGTAAATTTTATGAGGACATAATGCTAGTTATATAAATTTCATTTTTCTCGAGCTTAAAATATTCTATTCAACAAAAGCCTAGTCATCATGAATAGCTGTATGGTTTCTTGATAGATGGGTAGGTTAAAGAAGGTTAAGTAGATACGAGTGTAAAGTAAATAAAAGGGTGAATTGGGAGCATTCCTCTTACACACAGACATTCTTGATAACTGTTTACTTTAGCATTAATTACTTTGTTAGAAGTTTCCATCAAAACTGAAATTTGGAGTCTCAGTTCAAGTGGATAGTATGGCTACTTTAATGGTGTGAGAATTTTTTTCACTTTGGCGAGAAGAATAAAAAAAAGGCTGGAAATTGAAAGTGTTATATCTCATCAGAGTACAGCTGTTATTAGAGGGGAAGAGATGTGGAAACAGACATGTCAAACACGTCTGAACAGACATCAAATACAATAAAAATCAGTATCTTGGACATTATACCAGCCCTTTGTCATGTCACTTCTGGTTTTCCTGCATAAGTTTGGTTTTCAAGCTGTACCTGTTACTATCTTTACTAAAAAGGTTTATTTTTTAAGCTAATTTTATAAGCCCTATGAAAAATAGAGCATATTGTAGTTGCAGTTTATTTCATCCTGAAGGTTTATGATAGTTTACCTCAAGTTTGTTTCTTTAATATCTTTAAAAAAAATGATAAAAGAAGCACTTTGATTGGACTCAAAGGCAAAAAAAATAAACAAAACCAAAACAGGTGCCATGCAGTTACACACTGTTATTTGCACTCTGTGTTGTCCTCTTCCATCATTTTCTTTTAGTGATGATTACATGGCAAGTACCTGTATAAAACGCATAAAGTCCTTGTCAATCTCCACAAAGACTCTACTTAATTGTAGGTCTAGAAAAAAAGTTAAGTTTATTAAAAATCTAAAGCCAGGTGATCCACTTCACTTTTAAAATCATCTTTCACAGTGTTTTTAGATAGCTGTGCATTGATACCGCATTGCTGACACATTATTTTGGGTAAGTGGAAAGTTGGTATGGTAGAGACATTTTCACAAGCAAATGATTATTTATTTTGAAAGACTATTAATATTTTTCAGTTCGTATGTCTGTGCAAAGGAAATGTAATGTCAACAAAAGAGCAATGAAAAAATAATTTAAAAAATACTTGCTAGTTTTAATTCTGATTTATAGCGTAAATATATGATATACCAGCCTATCTGAATTTATATTTTTATGGGCAAAATATTATGCATCAGATAAATAATTTAATGAATATATAATAATTCAAATTTAATTGGTGTAGCACCCCTCTTTAAATATGCATATATAGACATGTCACTGAGAACTGTTTCTTTGTATAGCTTTGAAAAAAGAAATTCCTCACTTCAACACAATCTCCTTTGGTAATAATGTTGAGGTACCTGTGAAGAGTTAAGTGTCAAAAGAGACTTTAACTCAGTAATCAAAAAGCAAGAATGAAATTCTAAGCAGTCTGGAAGGACTTCAGTATAAAATCATAGAATCATAGAATATCCTGAGCTGGAGAGGACCCACTAAAATCATCAAATACAATTCCTGGCCCTGCACAGGGACAGCCCCAAGAATTACACGATGTGCCTGAGAGCATTGTCCAAATGCTTCTTGAACTCTGTCAGGCCTAGTGCTCTGACCACTTCCCTGAGGAACCTGTTCGGGTGCCCAACCACCCTCTAGATCAAGAAACTTTTCCTAATATCCAACCTAAACCTCCCCTGACACAACTTCAAGTAATTGTCTTGGGTCAGTGGTCAATGGAGAGAAGAGATCAGTGCCTGCCCCTCCTCGTCCCCTCATGAAGAAGCTGCTGAACACTTAGAAAAATGTAGAATTTCTTTCTAAATGCTGTACAAAGCAGATGAAAGAACTCTGTGAGTATTCACCTCAGAGTAAAAAATATATATAGTCCTCCCCTGAAAAATCCAGATGTGGTCTCTGGAATAATGGATCACTTCAACTGATAATTTGTTTTGAATAAAGCCCTGTTGCTTTACAAACCTGGCTTTGAAACTGTTTCATGAAAACAGCTTTAAATAAGGATTGACAGAACAAGAAGTAGTAGCTGAAGAATGTCAATAGCCAGCTGACAATAAGAAACAGTAGTGCACACAAACATCTATAACAGGCAAAAGGGAGTCTTCTTAATGTGATAATATAAGGATATCAAAATTAGTATGACAGTCTGCAAAATGCACTGCTATAAGTATATTAATGCAAGAAATATGGGGGAAAAAAAAGTGTGAGACTCTTACTAGTTGGTCAAGTTTAAGACTAAATTGGTATAATAAACACGATAGGATAATTTCTATTGTGGAATGTTAATATAAAATAAGCATAGCATGTACAAGAAAGGCAGCTAATGAAAATGAGGACTATTGCTTTGAAGATCAAGGATGCATGTGCTTGCCAAGACAGAAAATAAAAGAAGGGAGGCTTTCTGGAAATCTCTGAGTAGAGATGAATGGGGAAGAGAACAACGGCGCTATCTGATTAGGATCTACTACAGTCCAAAATGTAGAGAAATTCAGGATAAGGCTGAAGAAATAGTAAAATTACTCAGCACACAGAGTTTGCTTTCAAAAGGAATGGGGGAGTTAGGGAAATGATACAGAAGGTTGGAGCTAATTCCCACCAACTTGGAGGCATTGGATAAGAATGTAAAGGCCATCTTAATGTGAAAACCATAAATGAATAGAATTCAGGATCTGGTGGGGTTAGGAAATAAAATGGCATAAAAAGAAATCAAAAAATCAGGCTCTCAGGAAGACATATATAGTCAGAGGATTGACAGTTATTGCAGGTGAATGTAAGAAAAAATGATTTAAATTATAGGTGGTCTTTTCTTATGAGCCAAACACAAAATAACTAAAAGAGAGATAGGCAGATGGGAAACATCTCTCAATTGTGAGATTTTCATAGTTCTCAGATGTATGGAAAATGTGCACAGGAAGCAAAAACTATATTAGCTTACTAGAAATAAGTTCAAAAGTACAGAGCAAACACATAGGGACAAAAATCCAAATGTTTAGATGCAAAGTGGGGTGCAACTTACAAGAAATGGCATTGATAGTAAAGAAAAAGTATATTTATAGTAAAAGGAGAACTAAGAATATCATTGGTCAGCTTCTTCATGCAGAAGGAAAAGTATTGACAACTGATGCTTGGAAAGCCAAATATTTTAATAGCTTTTGGATCTTCATAAGACATTAAAATTATAAGCCACCATTTGCTATTAGCAAAATTGGTGCAAAAAAGAGAAAGAGAAGTTTATAGAACAAAGGAAGAAGAAATGGGAGTACTTAAATAAAACAGATGTTTTTAACTCATTTGGTTCTGATAATCTTCAAATGAAATCACAAAAATGAAGCAGATATTTTTGGGCCTGAAAAATGCAAGAGTGATTTATTTATTTTGGAAAAGAAAGAAAACAGGAGGAACACACCAATTACATATAAAAAAACCCCAAACAAATAAAAAGTACATAGGCAAATAATCAACCATATCTAATCATCTGAAAGACAGTAAGGAGATAAATAGCAGCCAACATGGACATATAAAGAAGAAAGCACTCTAACTCTGTATATATGTTATACATATGTATGTTTTTTAATAAAATTACTGCAGACTTGTAGGTCAGGAATTTGTTGTTCTATTTGATCTCTCTGAGGATTTTTCCTAGCCATTAAAATTAGATTATGACATAGGACTATATAGTTAGTCTACACGTGGTTTTTCTGGAAGTATGGTGCTAACTGAATTACTCTTCACATTTTTTTCATAACATTTGCCTAAAATCCATTTGAATTTTTAAATTTCTTTAACAATAACTTTATCATTGCTTTGAAGAAAAGAATAGTGTAGCTGATAGAAAGATTGGTCCTTGAGAGATGGAAATGGAGAGCAATCATGCAACTATTTTCTTTGTTTTCATTTTAAGGACAAATGGGAATCAAATGCCAGCATGAGGTAGTTATAAACTTAGTGAAATTGCTCTACTAATCTTGCAATATGCTGTCAAGATAATAATAGCTCTCAGCATTTCTATTGATTTCTGAAGGAATTACTAACTTATTATCTAAAAGAATTCCTTATAACTGGTTAAAAATGAAATGAGTGTTTGAAACATCCACTATTTCAATAACTATGGTGAAAATTACCCTTTTATTCAAAAAGAAAGCAAGAAAAATGAGAAGTAGCATGTTATGAATGTGTCATCTTGAGTTACACAGACATAAGGTGGACGCAAAGTTCCCTGTGAACCACATACCTTTTCATGAGTGTGTACTCTTGGAAGTATTCAGAGACTTCTATTTCACAACTCTATCTGAGGCTTCAAAATTTATATTTTGGCCACTTTGGACCAAACTATCATATGCCTTCCTGAGACAGAACTGTAATAAAACAGTGCTCTTTGGAGCAAAACCAATAGTATTTCTTGGCTTCAATTTCTCTCTTTCCTTCTCTACCATCAGAGAGCTCTGGAAGACAGAAATCATCCCACTAGAAAGTATTAACTCAAAAAAACATTTATTAAACAAAGTATTTTAACAAAAGTACATTTGGCAAGAACTTTATCTTTCACTCTCTGTAGTGCAAATTCAGTGAATGAGTTAGGAATGAGGATAGCACCTACCACCTAGATAGAAAATGTGTGATTTCTTTGAAGCACATCTTTAGGTCTCTGGGCTGAGTAGGTCTTTTTTTGCTCTAGGAAGAAATACATCTCTGGAGAAAATTTTCAGACAAATTTATTACTTTGAAATTGAAGTTATACTTCTTACCTTGTCTCATTTTATGTTGTAGAATTACCTTTTATCCAAAATCTCAGGTTGCCTATTTTACTTACACAATGCAACACTTAACTACCAAATGGAAGAGTAGCTGTCTTAACACATAGTGTAATTTCTGTAGTAAGAACTGAAATCCTATTACAATATTCAAATACTACATTAGTTTTTAGATGAGTTGCTTATGTTTAGGTACTTGCTCCTCATCAGTTTAAGTAGTTCACTGGAAAATATTATAATGCTTCCTATTGTAAGCATAATCTGACATATTATTTCCAGTATTATGCTTTCTGCGCTCCTGATGCATCGTGGCCCAACTTAAGCAAGGTGTTTTGAGCACTTGGTAATTTTTCCTGCATCTGAAAGGACATTTTTTACCCCAATTCTGCTTTGGAAAATTTCACTCCTTAACCTTGATAGGTTAAGACTCTCTGTTGTGAGGAGTGGGAGTTTCAACCCTCTCAGACTATCACCAGCTGCGCATCCACATATGTTCAGTAACAAAATACAAGTACAATTATCTAGACTCAAGAAAAAATTTACATGCCTATGTCAACAGAGGTTTTGAGCCATAAATCCCAGTTTCTGCAGACATGAAGCTCAAGATCGTGTGTAATTACTGAGATCCGGGCAGTGCGCATGCTCGCATCATTGTTTCCGGATCGCTTTGGTGTATGGCATCTTAAGGCTCAAGACACGCTTGCTGTGGGGAAAATGGGAGATGGCCACGTGTGGAAAGGTCCCACGACAGGTATTACCCGTCGTGCAGCACCATGTGTATGCACAGCACGTAGGTTGAATGCGTCAGCTGAGGGCACACTGGGAAAGGGCTGCAGCGCTAAAACCTGCTGCAGAATCCGTAGGCTCACAGCAATAGGCAGCTACACAGAGGCATCTACACAGGGGCAGCTGTCACAAGTAGGACTTTCAATCTCAGTACATGAGATACACCAAGTCTGTGCTTTTTGTTATCTGGTGTTACTTCCTCTGCACTTGCCATGTAGCCTTCAAATCTTCAGTCTTGGTACCTGCCTTGTCTTATTCCTTGTGTATGGAAAATAGGCTTCTACCTTGAGTTGCTGAATTTCATGAACTGGACATTGAACAAGTAGGTGTCCCTTGACACTTTGTCCAAAATGAGTTTTGTCATGGTTGCTTTTTTATTCCAATCCTTAAACAGTACACAAGGGGAATTAATATCTGATTATGCTTTTAGACTTTTAAATTTTACAGTGATCTGAAATACATTGGACCTAAATATCTGAAGTACTAAATCAGGAAGTACTTTTTAAAGACTTCAAAAGACTTAGTTTTCTGCTTGCTGTCAAAAAAACCCCAAAAAACCTTATAAATTATTTCTGCTGTTTCTAAAGAGTATATCATATAAATGTTTACTATGGCATTTAGTACACCATGCAAAAAGCAACACCACATTGACCTTATTGGAACTTATTCTACTTATTAGAAGGAATGTTCTGTTTTCAGAATTGGCACAACAAAAACATTTTTATTTTATTTCGTGGTCATCTGTGTACTGCTGGATACTGTTTTGAGAAAAAAAAAAACGTGGCTAGCAAATTGGACCAGCTAGGTCATGATTTGTGTCAACATCAGTTTTTCATATTCTACACAGTCATGTGTTACTGTGCTTTGTGTGTTATAGTTTCACTGTACAATTTTCACCACTGATGTTCATTATTTAAATGAGACAAATAGGCTATTGTCAGGGACTGTGATCCTGGTGACATTATTATTTTGACCTATCATGGCCTGTCTTGGAAGTCTTGCAGTAAATGAAAGGGTTCAGGCAGTCAAGGTGACAACAGACTCGTCCATAAATCAAACCTTCAGACATTATGATAAGTTTTATTAAAGAGCAAATGGATTTCTTGACATTATGACTTGTATACAAGAGTCAGTAAATGTAAATGTAGCCATTTATTTAAAAAGATAAAACTGATTAAGCTGTGAGACTAATGGAAAATACTGTTGTACCTTTTATTTTCATTTTTCTTATGTTGAATATGCAACTTCTAAAATACTTCAGATGGATGATACACACAGAAGCCCAATTCTTCTAAAAGACAGCAGGAAGTTAAGTTGACAAACATAGGCACTGGTAGAGATCAGTGGCTTAATTAACTCCATGCTCTAACCATTTTTATTTGACGTAAGGCTACATGCGATTATTTCATGCTTCAGAAAGGTTCCATTATATCTAGATATGTATGCTAATATGAATTCTTATGAAAGCTTTAAGGTAATTTACTCTTAGTGCTTTCTCTTTAAAGCATTTAATCTAAAATCAGATAGTCCAACAGTAGGAAAAATATGTTAAGGAAACTAAGATGTTCTTATACATATACTTGTAGCTTTTTATATCCTCACTGTACAGGTTTAAATTTTCCACACCCATAAAATAGAGAACTCTATATGCATAATAAAATATTACATATTGGAAAACAGTGTCAGAAGACTTTTTTTCCAAAATAATTTGATATTAAAATATATGAGAGATGAAAAAGGTATGGTTTGTGTACAATATACTTTTCTATGTAAAAAACAGAAAGAAATACAGCAAAAGTGGTAAAAAGCTGCATTTGGATAGTCAAGTATAAAATATTTATTTTTGAATATTACAAGAAAAATATGAATTCAATCTGAATCCTGTTTATGTCAAGCATCTCCAACTTATAATCAATTAGAAATGATTTTACTGTGAAAGTTTAATATGAGTCCATAATCTAAGAAATGCAATCTCTTATCATCATCATCATCATCATCCATGCACTATAAGTCACTTGAGAAGTGTTCACAGCACTTGTCACTCCAAATCTAGTAACAAGAATTTTCCCTCCTATAAAAGGCAAGTGCTTCAGCCACACTGCCCAAGTCACAGAAGGCAAAGGCAAGGATTGGGAGGATGAGAACCACCTGCTGTAGAAAAAGATCAGGTTTGAGACCATTAAGGAACCTGAAGGTGCACAAGTTATAGGATCATAGAATGGCTCGGGTTAAAAGGGTCTTTAAAGATTATCTAGTTCCAACCTCCCCCCCCCCCCATAGCCGGAAACACCTTTCACTAGACCAGTTTGATCAAACCCCCATCCAACCTGGCCTTGAACACTTCCGGGGATAGGGCATCCACAACTTCTCTGGACCTGATGAGATGCATCTGCAGGTTCTGAGGGAATTGGCAGAAGAAGTGGCTAAGCCATTATCCGTCATATTTGAGAAGTTGTGGCACTCCAGTGAGGTTCCCAACTGACTGGAGAAAGCCTGACCAAGCAGGTCAAGGGAGATGATTCTTCCCATCTACTCTGCTCCTATGAGACCCCACTTGCAGTATTGCATCTTGTGGTGGGGCCCTCAACATAAGAAGAGCATGGACCTGTTGGAGCGAGTCCAGACGAGGCCATAAAGATGATCAGAGGACTGCAGCACCTCTCCTATGAAGACCAGCTGAGAGAATTCAGATTGTTCAGCACGGAGAAGAGAAGACTCTGGAGAGACCTTCCAGTACCTAAAGGGGGCCTACAGGATAGTTGGAGAGGGACTTTTTACAAGGCCATGTAGTGATAGGACAAGGGGGAATGGCTTTAAAATGAGAGTAGGTTTAGACTGGATATTAGGAAGAAATTGTTTACTGTGAGGATGGTGAGACACAGGCATAGGCTGCCTAGAGAAGCTGTGGATGTCTCACCATTGAAAGTGTTCAAGACCACGTTGGATGAAGCTTTAAGCAACCTGGTCTAATAGAAAGTGTCCCTGTCCATGGCAGGGGGGTTGAAACTAGATGATCTTTATGGTCCTTTCCAACACAAAACGGTCTATGATTCTAGGTTACTTGGAGAAAAAGTTTGCAAAAGCTAGGAAGTTCCCAATGCAGAAAAAATTTGAATACTTCTAAAATGCTGAATATAGTCAAACTGAATTAAAGGTTGATTTTAAAATCTTTGATGATGAAAATGTATTTTTGAAAGGAACTGAATGAAAGCCACATGTATCCTGGGAAAATTAGAAAACGAAAGGAAACTTCTCAAAAAAAATTAAGAAACTGAAACTGATAACTGAGAAAGGAAAAATTATATATCATACAGAGAAAAGGGCAGTGGCTTTTATTTAGGTTAACTGTCTATGACTACAATGCGAGGGGAAATGCCTGGCCTTCATTCTAGAAATTGTTTCTGAGACTGCAAATGCTTTTTTAAAGCTGAAGCCAGTGTGATAAAGTGCTGTTCTTTCACCAGAAAGAATGTTTGCTTACTATTTCATCATCCCCTGGAGGCACAGAGAAAGAAAATAAGCACATCAGTTGTCATTATGACAGGATAAAAATGGAGCCATCATATTTCAATAACACAATGCAATGAGCAGCCCCATCGAGTGATGAATTATGGACTCTCTCTTTCACACTCAACTGTAAGTTAATATTATCTCCCCAGGATAATTAGAGTGAAGTTCAATTACTGACCCTGAATTACCGTGTGGGCCACTCCATGGGTTCTGACACAGCGTTTTACACATTTATCTTTTCACCTAATGTGCTAAATCTGCATTGCTCAGGTGATTAATCATACTGGGTCCCATCTAGCTCACACTATTCTTCTTATATGGATTGGCTGGTCCCTGGAGTCCCCTTGAGCACGATATGAGAAGGTCTATTATGCTGTGTTTTTCTACCAATTTATGTTCCTTCTTGTGTTTTGAAATTGTGGTCACTTCTGATGTTTGCCCAGAAAAGCTGATGGTAAAAATACACTTTCAGACAGGGAATTATCCGCCTCCTTACCAACAAGGAGACAGATAACTCAGTCAGTGGAGGTAAAACATACCTATAAAATTCCAGTTGAAACAGGTCGCTCCCTTTATTTCCATGTGTAAAGATGAAAGAAGAGAAATTCACAATATGGCTCTGGAGGCGTTGATCACTTTCCTGAAAGCTGTGCTATTTCTTTCCCTTGTGAAGAAAATTCCTCTCTTGATCTACTTACTTGGAATAAATCCCTTGCTAATTTTTCCTGTCTTTTTAAGGCTGTATATGAGTAACCTAAAATATCTCTCATTTAAAAAAAACCAAAACCAACCAACCAACCAACCAAAAAAAAAAAAAAAAAAAAACCAACCATTTTTATTTATAATGCAAATGCTATAAACAAACCTTTAGAGTCAGAACCCTTAGCACAGTTTATTATAATTATGCTTTCAGCAGCCCAATATCTTGCCAAATATACATCGGTGATTTAAGAAAGCTTGATAATTCCACCTCATATAAGGAAAATCCTGGTTTGCTCTATGAGCGGTCTCAGTGAAATGAAGAAGAAGGGATTAAAAGAAGAGAGTCAGAGGATCTGGATAATCAGCTATCTAAAGGATAGAGATTCAGGTCATATGCTGGGAGGAATAAAAGAGAATGAGATCCTCTTTTATATCACCAGCCATAATACTTAAATCTCAGGTTGCAGGGCATAGGAATAAGTTGTAATTCCCTTACCCACAGGCCAGGGAAATGGGTAGCAAGGAGAAATGAGAAGCAGAGAACAATTTGGGCAAGTGACTACATATAACACAGAGATCAAGACATTATTTTGTAGCAAATTTGGGCTAAAGCAAAAAGCTACACTTCAAAACACAACAGAACCAGGAAAAGAACTAGACCTCAGAATGGTATCTTATTCCCACCTTTTCCTTGGATATAACCTTCCTAGGTTAGATATCAATAATATGACATCAAGGAATAACTGTGCTTGCTCTTAGCAAGCAATTTCATGTTAAGCTATAGCCAAATTTGTTACAGAGATTATTACCTTAGCTTAGAAGTATTTTTGAACCTCCCCACATTTTTTGATTTTAATCAGCTTCAGATCAAATTTTATAGATGTTTATGTTTTCCAAACAGATCCTTTGAGTTCTAATTTTATCTCTCTTTTGTCATAATTTCTAAAGACATAATTTCTGTTAAAAAACAATAGTTGCTACTAAACTGCTTCTACACACAAAGGAAGAAAAATAGTAAATGTAATGTTTGACAAATAACAATTAAGAGAATAGCAGAAAAAAACTAGGGATGACAATATCCAGTCTTCATGAAAAGGATGGAAAGCAGCTAGAAACAGAATAAAACTAAGGAGGGAATAAAACAATCCTTTAACTTTTTTACTGTGTGAATTGTACTCTTTCTTTGGATGACCCAATTAAATTTAGTCAGCAAATCCTTAAAATACTATACATCCAAAACAATCAGAAATTGTCATAAGTTTATAACTGGACTGGTACAATTGTGTACTGATATATTACACCTGCTGAAACTTCGTGAGTTTTCCATATTGGTGTGGTGGAACTTGCTGGCATGCTCTGAATTTCGCATTGATTTATTTTGCATTTATTTTTATTTCAGGGTCAAAGCAAAGTTATGGGCCTTGTGTCCATAAAACTGTAATCAAAGCAGCCATAAAGGTGGTGTGGAGGAAGGAATACGGTTTTCATGTGAGTGTAATAACAGGCTGGTATTGCAGCAGGCTTTTTGGAGGAGGGTAAATACCTTCAATACTCATCAGTAGTCATTTTTAATTACTGTTGCAACACAAAACAGTTGGAAATCTGACTTCTATAGCATGCTGAATATCTCTCATGAGATTTGCAGTACTTGTAATAAAGTTCTGCACTTTGCCTTTCCCAGGTTATATCTATATATATTTTCAAGAAAATCCTTCCTATTCCTGTTTCCCTTCCGGTTCTTCTTTCCCTTCCCAAGAGGATTCGGCACTGTGATGCAGAGGAGGCTTTAATGATTCTCAGGTGATCTCAGGGTCTCTGATTGTTGAGGGGCTTAAAGCTGACATTCCCCCAGTCCCTGTTCTGTGCCAAGGGCAGGTCAGAAAGGCAAAGGAAACTCTATCTAAGAAAATGCAAACATCAACCTCTTTCCAGCTTCAGGCTGTAATACAAGACCCTGTCTTCCTAATCACCTGGAGAAGCAAAACCAGAGTAATGTAACTGTTTTAATTAGACCTTTTGTATGATACTAGTCCTTTTTTTCAAGAGGGACAGGGAATGTTTTCCACAAGGATCTGTACTTTTACTCAGTATGCATATCTCTGCCTTTCCTAAACTGTGCACTGGAAAAGTCTGTGATATTCGTTTTTCCAACTACCTGTAGCAGTCCGATCACAGATCAGTCTAGGTGTGCTTTAGCACAGCTACAACTATAAGTGACAATTTTTCAATCATTTGATACGTCATGTAAATTTCAGCAGATGATCTTTCTGGACATGAGTATGCTTTGATGAGCTTCATTGTTATTTTTTTCTCAACATAAATATCTATAATTGAGAAAATCAACCTTTTCTATTCCATTCTCCCTGCTCTGTCACTTTTTTGTCCACTCAGGCTCCTTTAAATATACCACTGGCTTGAAAAGCAATCCAGCATTGGGCCTTAACTGTCAACAAGTTGAACTTCAAGAGTTACATAGTTAATTTCAACAGCCAGAAAACCGTAGCAAAGAGCGTCTTCCGAGGGAGCCAAGCCTACGGAGCTCTGTGTTGGCTCACCTGACAACATCGTTACTATTTTAGTATTTACTATTTTAGACCATAGAGGTACTGGCTTGAGTCAGGCAACTGTGATGTGAGGAGCCACTCTGCAAACCCAGGCACAGGATGAGAGAGATTGCTAATTGGGTAAGTCTGGCCACCATCTGGCAGTTGTAGTCTCTACCTAAACTCTCCAGATGCAGCTCTGAGCAGCTGTAAATAAAGTCTTTCAGCAGTCAAAGGTAATTTATATTAGATATTTTATTCTGCTAGTTAAAGTCCAGAGAATCTTGTGTGTCTGACAGCCTTCTGTGAGCCAGAAGGAAGAACACAGGGAGGAAGCAGAAGATGGCACTTAAAACTATACTGCAGTTGTTTTCAAGACACTTGAATCACTATGCCAGCAGTTCAGTCACATTTTCAACATGCTCTTGTGAAAGCAGCTGTTGAACTTTGTCCAGCATGTGTTAGCATCTGAAAAACATACACAGTTTGTGTGTTTCCCCCATGAGGTTGATACCATCTATTAAAAATACTTAAAATTAAGGATGAAGGTTATGTCATAATGCTACTGATAACACCATGAAATGTAGCAGTGGATCAATCCTTTTCTAATGCTATAATTGAGTCTTAATTTTCTTTCATTATCTATCTTACCGTATTCTGATATTTTTATATTATTCTTGACATTTCATGGGTTTTTTTACACTGGACAGTAATCTTATTCTTAATCTTTCTCTACTTATTCTTCTTTCTTGGAATCCTCTCCCAGAGTTTTCTGTTATTTCTTTTTTTATCATTCTTTTCCTTCTTCTTTTTTTTTTTTTTTTTTTTTTCCCTGTTACTAATTTTTAGCAGCTTAATTTTCTGCTGCTCAGGCCTACATGCCTACAAAAAAATCTCCTACATTCAAAAAGCAGCAATTGTTTTGCCACTTTATCTTTGAAACCAAACAAGCACACTCTGAAATCACCCCAGTATCCACTTAAAAGTGTACTGCCCAGGAATGAACCACAAACAAGCATACCTCCTGGAAGTAAAAGTTCCCAAATACTTCCCTACTCAGGTAGCCCTCCATTGATATTCAGTTTTTTTCCCCTTCCTTCCTTTTTTTCTTCTGTCACTTTATTTTCTACCTGGTATATGCCTATGTCCACCCAAATCCATGTCTACATTTCTGCTCTTCATTTATTTCAAACTTCAGCCATATCTGACCAGCTCTTATGTATGGATGGATTGTAATCTTTCCTAAATCTCTAAAGCAGGTGTTAGTGTGTTGATTGTACTAAAAAAAGCAAACTCCTTCCCTGTCAATAAGAAGAACAGCATGTGCTATAGCTCTTTAACTGAGCTAAAATTCTATCTCATAAGCGGTCCCCAGGGTTTCTTTTAGTTCCATCCAGGGCCACTTGCTCAGCACATTTCCTCCCTGAATCAATAATGCAATACCTGAGCTGGATAACAAAAAGTGGAATGCCACCTTTTTTTTCTTCCCCCCCCCTCAGACTTTGAGTGTAACCAGACACACTGATTAGATCTGTTTTATGAAATTCCATGTTACAACCAAATTAGACTTTTGGTACAATACCTGTCCCAATGAACGAATATGTGTATGTATCAGGCTTGCAGTTGAATTTCTCTGTGAAGAGAAAATTTCTGCCTGAAAAAATTCCAATTTCTTTCAGAAAACTTTTGAAAGAATTGAAAAGAAATGTTATATGTCCAGTACCAACAGAAGTGGTTGTGTGGATAAGGTATATAACCCCATAAGAAAATTTCCATATAGCAATATTTTGTGGGTGGTAGTGAGAAGAATTCCCTTGTCATTCAACAAAATCTGTATTGAAATTGCTTTTACGTAGATCTACCACTGTCTTGCCCTCACTTTTACAAGTTATCACTAAAAGACTGGGAACGCAGGCATTTATAAACAGGAAACCTTTTCTTTTTCCGGCTCAGTAATCTCATCACATCCTTAATAATACTATAAAGCAATTGTTGAAGCTTAGTTCCACAGATTGTTGCAATATCCCTTGTTTGGACCAGACTGACTGCACTGGCACTAGACAGCAGAGGTGCTCTCCTTTGGGAGACACAAAGCAGTGCACCATTTTAGGATGACGCAGGCTGCTCTACAGACTGCTCTGAAATCTAATGCAGAGGGAACGTAATGATCTGGCCCGAACTGTTCCCTATGTCCTTTAGATGGTAAAGATGTATTTTGGATAGAAAGAGGAATGTATTTTCCTCAACAGCTCTGACTAGTCCTCTCCTAGATGCCAAAGACATTCTGGTCCCATTTAGTCAAATTGGTGCAACAATACCACGTTGACAGAGATGTCAAATTCTAATTTTTCAGTTAATTTTCTTTGTCTCACACATACTCATATACTAACAAACAAACAACAAAAAACCCCACACCAAACCCTCTCAATTATTTGCTGTCTTTTTCCAGTACTGCAGCTTTGTGTGCCAGTACTTCCTAAAGCACAAGAGCTAAAAGGATATTTTTTAACATTCCTGTTCACTTACATGATAGCTTTATTACCAGAGGGGTATTTATATTCCTCCTTTTGATGATACTCCCTGGCACATCTTCAGTGAAATGTAAATAGTGAAATGTCTGATTCTTTAGAATCTTCTAAAGCATCCAGGACAACTTCAGAAAGTCATTGTAATAAAAGACTAGTTAAGAACTAAGAATGCACCTACAGTATCCATTTCTTCCTCAAACAATGGATACAAGACTTTGTCAGCTATTCACATTTTATTTTATATTTTTACAATTCAGCTCTGAAGCTGTCTCAGGCTGGAGTCAATACTACAGTGTTTTCAGGCACGCATTTTTTTAAGGAGCATTTATGTCACCATTGATTCTTTTGATTCTTTATAACCAAGAACCAGCCAAAGCATACTTGCTTGCAGTACTGTGTATTTATTGGTATCTGTAGTATAGTATGTTTTATAGGGTTGGTTAATCCAGGAGAAAGGTTAGTCTAGCTTGACAAGACTGAGAGAAGCATTGAAAGGGAGATCAGGTCCTATAGGAATTCTAAATATTTAGAATTGATTGATTGATCCTATGTAGAGTACAATCTAATGGACTTGATGAGTTAATTTATTCTTCAGTTTTCCTCAGGCTCTTCTTCAATAGTTTAAAACCTCTGTTAGTTTACATTAAATCATATGTTGCAGAAATTCAAGGTCTGAAAAACTTGCTTAGAATTTGTTTCGTTTTCTTTCAGTGGTAAAGTCTGAACTGCAAATTGATGAGCATTATGGGAAATGAGTTCTGTGTTTCCTTTGAAAAGAAATACCACAAAGCATACCATTTACCATCAATTATCATATAGTAAATTAACCTAAACAATCAAGTCATCCTTTGATATTATTTCAGTAGCTGACTGGCATTGTCACATTTCAGAAAATTGAATTCAGCTTTATGAAACATGTTTAAAAGTTGTACTCTTTCAATAATTATGCTATAACATCCCTATTTTATGCAAAGCTAACTAGATATTGTCATATTAAAATAGCAAATCCAATTCATTGCTTATGAAACACATGTTTAAAAAAATAAAAGGCGCACTTTAATTATTTCAAGAGTGTTCAGACTGGCTCACCAGCCTACTGAATATTGCATTTGTTTAAAACTCAATCATGCAAAATGAAGACTCGATTTGAAAAATTTTAATAAAGATAACCAGACTATCATTATATCATTTGAATGCTAATCGGTGCTTTCATTCAGTGGAGGGAGCAGCGATAGTGTCAACTTTGCTGGAGGCTCTTTATTTCGCAATAAAAACATTTACATTCTAATGATTTTATTAAAGCATAGTAGCTGTCAGCATCCCCAGATGACTCCCTGGCAAACTGTATCAGTTATCAACTCATATTGCCTTTATCAAAACCACCCAGTGGTGAGTCTAGGCCTGCCACAATGAGATGTCTATTGCTCGGAGAGCTGGTATTTAATCATTTCTTCTGCAGTATTGTTCTGCTTACAGTGCATAAATAAGTGCTTCAAATAACCCCAGAGTGCTACTGACAATGAAACAAAGTATCAGTCCTATTTATCTTTCCCACATTCTTCAGAAACCTTCTTCTCCACTTCTTTTTTTCCTCCCTTTTTTATTATTTTGTTGTTGTTGCAGGCACTTTTTTATTCACTCTAACCTATCATCATTCAAAGCTCTGAATTTCCTCATGATGAGCAGTAGGACTCACAGATAGAGTCACGGAAGGTGATATTTTTTGTGCTAGGAAGTGATATAATGAATACTGGAAACAACTGGATTAGAAGTGACAGGTGGACTCTGAAGCAATGTTGACCTTAACAGAAAAACCTAGGGGGAAGGGAAAAAAAGCAACCAAGCCCCAAGATTGCCATTTTATGTCTCAAAACATAAAGAATATTCCTTATGTAGAGAGAGAAGGGGGGAAAGTGGTGGAGATGGTAAGCACAAGACTGTAAACCTCCTGGGCAGACCTTGTCAACTTTCTGCTAAGGGACACTAAATATAAATGGATTTGTGCTATACATTGTCAGATATTTCTTTTCCTGACTAAGCAGTGCTGATGTGAGGACAGCTTTCTTAATGGTGACAAAAGTGTGTCAGTCCCCAGCATCTATACACATCTGTTTTTTTTAAAAAAGAATCTTTCTCTGGCTTTCATTCACTTTGTTTTTCACTCAAAAAACCAGCAAAGATAATAGTGCTCTGAGGAGTCCTTTCTCAGCTGAGCCAACTAAAACCATCTCGATCTTACTGAATATAATATCACTTAATTTGGTGGCAGTAAAAATCTGTCCTTGTATTGTAGCTGAGTAACTGCTTGGGATAATTTTTAAAACCTTCAATAGAGATTAGCTGTAAATGTTTGTTTTGTTTTAGTGTTATCCCAACTTGCTCTGACAGATGGCAGAGTGACAGTGTACTAGGTGGGGGCTTTCAAGTTCAGTGTCCTAACATTTGACGTTCTGCTTAAACTGCTGAATATCGGTTCTGATCCACTGGATGTTTTCCTTGCAGAAATGTCATCACATCCTTCTGGTTTATGGCAGCTGTCCATCTATACAGTGATATTATTATCCACTCACCAGTAAAGTGTTTAGTATCAACATCAGAATGCACCATGCAAATCAATAACATATTGTTGTAATTACATTTCTTGGGCTGGAAAATCAAATACTGTTTGCAGTATTTGGCTGAAATGGCATAAATATGCAAAATCTACTCGGCTGGTCTACTGGTAACAGATCTACTTCAAATCTAGATCCAGATTTTGTTTCTGACTCTGCTTCTGATTTGCTCTGCAGCCTAGGGCAAATCACATTGCCTCCATCTGTAAAAGCAGATGATAACTGATCAAAGGCACCATCTCTGACTGGTGTGTGTAATCACAGCCTAAAATGAGGACAGATTTTAAAAAGACACTTAGAGACAAGCAAAGAGAGTCAGCACTGCTAATGCCTGAATAAGGGATGGATATGACATCTAGACTTGATCATGAGTGCATTTGGGAATACTATCCTGACTGGAAATATTTTGTGGTAGAAGGAAGTGTGATTTTGGCCTCCAGTCCTGTTTCTTCCAACCTCCCTCAATTTCACATTCTCTTATGAGGTTTTAAGACTTTAAGAGGATTTTCAAACTTTGAAAAATTCTGCTTCTGCTCTGAATGTTTTTCTATTTTAATACTGCTGAAAGTTACCTTATTTTCTTAATCTAAAAAACATCATCCCAGTCAACAGACATACACCTGCATTCAGTGAAGAGAGAAAAACAATTGCCTCTTTTTAAATGTACTTCACATTTTTCCCGTCTGATCTTGGTACAAGGCTCAGGGCTTCTATTTGACCCTGTCCTGCTCACTTTATATGGAAGTGCTACTGACCTGACCTCTTTGATATATCAATGTTGACAAACATGCAGGCTGACAAACAAGGTCCTGATCAGAGTTTTTCAGACACAGCAGCAGTACTTCAGACATCCTTCAAGCTTCTGTTCAGATGGTTATGCTGCCAGAACACATTTAATTTTTTTATAAGGTGGGGAGTGTACCAACATTTTAGAAATAAATCCTCAACAAATAGAATTTAAATTTTATCAAAATACATTTATTATTGTTTTGCCAAGTACAGATTTGAAATGTTATTTCAGCTCTAGTTTTACAAAGTAACACATTTATTTTATTGAACAAAAGTGGTTTTATAAAGTTGGATGAAAGATATTGTAGAGTTGACTTGAGGATTCACTACCAAACTAAACACCATTTTTATACAAATATCATTCCTTTTATTAATTATCTTTTTGCATAAAAATCCCCATTTATTATTTTCGATGCATACATGCATTTCTTTAACGGAAGAAAAAGCCAGACATAAACCAGCAACTTGTTAATTTCATAGAAAGGAAAAACTACTGATTTCATTAATATAAAAGAAAGGGATTAGGGAAAGGGGCTTGCTTAAAGGTGATCTGCAAATTAGTTTTCTGATGTAGATGTTACTTGTTGAGGAATTTTTATTTTATGTATTTTTAAAAATTAGATTTGTGAAATTATATTTCAAAAGAACATGCCTGGGATAAGTATTTTCTTCACCAATTTAAGTGTGCATAAACTTATCTATATAATAACCTTTCTTTTCTAAATATGCAATTTTAACCAAAGTTGCTGCAGGGTGTGCTCCAGTGAATTTCTGATTAGAGTACTTTCAAGGCATATGCAAAACTTAAAAATCTGTTATTACTCACTAAAGCTCAGATAAAAAAGAACTGATAGAAATTTACATTAATTACATAGAAAACATGCCAAGAGAATTCTGAATTTGACAGAGCGTGCAACTCTTCCAATAAAAGCTAGGACTGTCCAACAGAATTCTTCTAAAATGGACCATGCTTCATCAGGAACCTACAGATTTCAAAAGATGTGATAGAATTTGAGCTCTTACTAGGAAACACACTTAGTAATTGTTTCTCATTTCTTTCTCTGACATGCATTTATAGAAGAGAAAAGATATAGGAGGTCTTTCATGATCTTCACATTCCTGACAAAATTCCTTCTTTTTGCAATGGATGCAAGGATGGAAGAAATTCCAGAAGCTGTATTTTCCCTTCAGGGATAAATCCTGAAACACTCCAGAAAGATAGGGTTTTTTTGAGGAATAGCAACCTGTAGCAGACAAGACTGATCTATCACCTCCCTTCTACTTTCATTAGTAGATCACACTGTGATCAGAGAGATCCTTAAGATGGAGAGGAGAGCCTGCAAGACAAAAACCTATTCCCACCCTATCTAGCAATGACTCTGAGCCAACTTCACTATAGGGAGTGGAATAAGGAATCAGGAGATGGGTGAGAAGTGGAGTGAGGTGAGCTCATTCAACGGATGCCATATGTGACTTTTAAGAGAAGTACCAAGTAGGCTTCAGATCTTTATTTCCATGAAACATCCAAGCCTGTTGTATTTGACACTAGCACCTCCTTTTCATGTGACAGTTTACTGCTTGCAACACTGAAAAAGTTCCATAGCCATCCAAGCCAAAGTTAAATGGAGAAAACGTAGAGGGACACCACCTGTCAAGCGAACCTCAGAGATGAGCAGAACCTTTCTGTGTGGCTTCAGAGAATATATGAATGATAGCACCGGAATTGCACCCTTTATGTCTTTCTTCACTGATTTATGAAGTGACCAGAATGATGTCAGTCAAGAACCTGAATAAGTGGTAGTAATCTTTTGTCTCTTTTTCTGGTACTTTCTGCAGTATCAACTGCAGCAGTTGATACTTACTGCTGCAGATACTGTATCAACAACAACTACAAAACAAAACAACAAAGCTCAATATTTTTATGACTTGTGTTTTACTTAATAGAAAAATAGTATAATTAAAAGAAATAATTTTAATGATGCTAACATCATCATATGATCTCTTGGAGTCCTTTTCTCGTTTTGACTACTTTTGAACTGTCATATTTTGAATTCCACTACAGATAGAAATGTTTCCAGATGTACACAAGAAACACATATGTGAACCTAGAGAGTTTTGTTTGCTTATGCAAAAAGTGAGTTGATCTTAAAATTGGTGTGATAATAAATAAATAGCATTCAACCAAAAATAAATACATATGTATTCATTGTTGACCATTTTTAAGAATGCGTGGCTCCAGGGACACTACAAAACACCACACCACACTGAGATAGTTCTAGATAAATCAGAAGACTCTTAATTTCTCAAAATTTGTTTCTATATCTATACCCATTATTCATATATTCATTATTCATATTCATTATTCATATTAGTGATGAATCAGTAAAATAAAAAAGCATGAGTAATTCATTCCTCTCTTTCTGTAGGCAACAATCAAAGCTGCATCATGCTCAGTAATGGGTCTTATTAGTTATTTCTGCACTTTGGATAAAGAGATGTGACAACTCCGTGTAGTTTTTTGTTTCTCAACCGAGAAAGCATGACATTAGCAGGTGGTCTCTTGATTTCCCTTGAAGTTCTCACACTCTGCTTGCTTTCTGAGCCTCTCTGAGTTTCTCTCACTTTGAAAAAGTTACAGAATCTGTGAAGACCACATCATTGTAAAAACAGGTTATAGTCTCTCTTAGGATATGGAAGTGATTGCTTGAGCCATACTGTTTGAACAGGTTTTTAGCAAAAAATGTGGATTTATTAAAGTGAAACATTTGATGGAAATATGTCAATTTCACAACATTTAAATAGAAAATGAAAAAATGCTATTTTTTCCTCTCGGTGTTAAACAAGCTAAATCGAACACTTTTTTAACCTTTTGGTCTGTTTCACTGAACAATACAGATTATTGTATTCACTTTAATATAAAATGTATGTATATATCTGTATATTTTATACGTACATTTAGTCTATATGTTTAATATTCACATGAAACAGAAAACTTTAACAAAGGAAATATTTCAGTGTTTCCAACTACATTTTCAAGATAATTTTTATTATGCAAAAATTTTTGGAATGTCAGATTTTTGTTCCATTTGGAATGATGCCCCTCAAAAAGTTACCATTCAATTGAGGTCTAACATTATATAAAACCTGAAAAACAATGTTTTTTACTTTCATACCCGTAAGTAGATGTCATATCTTCCCAGGTAAAATCCTTCCTCATTCTCTTCATGCAAAGTGGTCTTGCTAAAGGGAAGTAGCTATGGAGGATGAATAAAAATTGTCCTGCCCCCGAGCCCCTGCCCTTATTTAGATGGAATTATTTTCATTAGCTATATAAAATACTGTCTTTTAGATCATAAAACCATGTATTACAAGCAGTGGAGTGGAACTGTGGTTGTGATGGGATTGGTATTCATTAGCTCTGTTTTCATTTGGGACACACAGAACAAGTAATGGCACAGTTTGTGGCCATATTCCCTTTCCTGAGACTCTGCCTCTGACAGTGCAGGAACCCCACTGATAAGCAAAGAGTAGGACATGCCACTGAGGACAAGTGCCATGATCACACACTTTCTGAAGCAAAGTTAACCTCTATGAAGATAGATCCTGTGGAGCATGGTGAGGATAACACAGTATAGATCACACAAGGAAAAATACCATGCCCATGAGGAGTAATAACGTAAAAAAGCATAAGGAGCTTTCAGTAATGTTCAGTAAATGAAGGGACAAAGTAAATTACTGAGATTTAAAAATTTCTGATTTTTTTCTTTCTGTCTGGGAATCTACACATGAAAAGGTCTGGGACATAGTATACAGAGATTTTTCTCAAAAATGTTATTTTTAGACAATTATCAAAAGGTCCTGTTCCACTAAAGACCTAATGATAATTTTAACTTAGTTTCATATGAAGTTAATGAAACTATTTATCATCATCATCATGGCTAGGCTTAGCGAACGAAGATTTGGGAAAGACTCTATCCACATTCGTTACAAGTACGCTGGTGGCTAATAAGGCCAATGCGAGATAGACATGTTTGATTGCAAAAGGCACAACAGAAAGACTCCTTAAGAGGTATATTCTGCAAGGCATGGTTCTTTCTGTGTTGTCTTTTCTCCTCAAGAGTCATCCTGTGTGCGTTCTCAAAGGAAGCAGCAGCGTTGTAGATGGTGTGTCTCCAGGCCTCCTGATTGGAGGCCAGAGTAGACCAGTTATGGTGATCAATATGGCCAAGGCTGAGATGTTGTTTCAGGGAGTCCTTGTATCTTTTCTTCGGGACTCCTCTCTTGCGGCAGCCGGTGGCAAGTTCACCATAGAGCAAGATCTTAGGGAGGCGGTGGTCCTTCATCCTGGAGACGTGCTCTGCCCATCGCAGCTGTGTTCTCATCAACATGGCCTCAATACTTGTGATAGCTGCTTGTTCTATAACAGATGTATTGGTCACGTAATCTGACCAGTGGATGTTTAGGATTGTACGAAGGCAGCGCTGATGGAAGCTTTCTAGGAGTTGCAGGTGGTGGCGGTAGATGACCCATGATTCGGAACCATATAAAAGACTAGACAGCACAATGGCTTTGTAAACACTGATCTTTGTACTTTTCTTCAAGTGTTTATTACACCATACTCTTTTGTGGAGTTTTCCAAAAGCACTATATGCCTTTGCTAACCTGTTGTCTATCTCTCTGTCAATCTTACCATCTGAGGAGATGAGGCTACCTAGGTAATTAAACTGCTGGACTGATTTGAGCTCTGATTGGCCAATGGTGATACGGGGATGATGGAAGACTTCCTGAGGTGCAGGTTGATAGAGAACTTCTGTCTTCTTTAAGCTGACTTCCAGCTCAAAAGCTCAGCAGCATCTGCGAAGCAGGATGTTAAGGTTCCAAAATCTGCCATAGACCTTTTCTGCTCACAGTATCGAAAGCCTTGGTGAGGTCAACAAAGGTTACATAGAGACTTTTATTCTGTTCCCCACACTTCTCTTGCAGTTGTCTGAGAACAAATACCATGTCTGTGGTACTCCTGTTGGCTCTGAAACCACACTGGTTTTCAGGTAGAATTCCTTCTGCTATAGCGGGTATTAATCTGTTCAAAAGTATTCTTGCCAGGATTTTGCCAGCAATGGAGAGCAGAGTAATACCACAGTAATTTGAACAGTCTGATTTAACTCCTTACTTCTTATATAAGATGATGATGACTGCATCATGAAGGTCTGATAGTAGTTAGCCTAGTTTCCAACAGTGCACCACGAACTCGTGCTATTTAGCATGGAGTGCTTGGCCCCCATGTTTCGAGACTTCGGGTGGAATTCCATCAACCCCAGCTGCCTTGCCAATTTTCATCTGCTGTATGGCCTTAAGAGTTTCTCCCAAAGTGGAGGCAATATCCAATTCGTTCTTCACCGGTTTTTGTGTGATGGACTGAATTGCTGAGTCTTGAACTACACGGCTGGTACTGAAGAGAGTCTGAAAGTGTTCAGACCAACGAATTAGAATGGAGGTTTTATCTGTGAGAAGCGTTTGACCATCTGTGCTCAGTAGAGGACTTTGTACCTGGTATGTAGGCCCGTATGCTGTTTTCAGGGCCTCATAGAATCCTCTGTGATCACCTGTTTCTGCACATAATTGAGTTTTTTCAGCTAGATCGATCCACCACTTGTTCTGGATGTCACGGAGTTTCTGTTGGAGCTTGCTGCATGCAAGATGAAAGACTGCTTTTCTTACGTGACAGGAAGGCAGTGCAAGGTGTGCTTGGTGGGTGGTTCTCTTCTTCCTCAACAATTCCTGGATCTCTTGATTGTTTTCATCAAACCAGTCCTTGTTCTTCTTGAAGGAGAACCCTCAAAATTCTTCAGAGGACTGCTGGATACTGTTTTTAATATGGTGCCAGAGTGTTTCAGGAGAGGGATCTGAAGAGCCTATAGAATGATTTTCAAGCCTAGTTTGAAGATTTGCCTGGAATCTGTCTCTCACTGTGGCTGACTGGAGATTGTTAACTTGGAGTCTCCTCCTTGGGATACAACCCCTTTTTTGTTTGAACTTAAGATTGGAGTTAAGTTTACAGCGCACCAGTCGATGGTGTGTTTGGCATTCTGCACTGGGCATCACACGGGTATGGTGGACATCACGAACATCCCTCTGTCGCACCAAGACATAATCAATGAGATGCCAATTCTTAGATCTAAGATGCATCCAGGTTGTCTTCAGACTATTTTTCTGTTGAAAGATAGTGTTAGTGATGGTGAGTTGTTGCTCCGCACAGAATTCTAGCAGAAGGCTAGAATTATCATTGCAGCTTCCAACACCATGCTTACTTAATACTCCTTTCCAGGCTTCAAAGTTCTTACCTACTCTGGTGTTGAAATCACCAAGGACAATGATCTTATCACCTGCAGGAATCTTCTGGGTAAGGCGGCGCAGGTCGGTGTAAAATTTATCTTTTTCAGCAGGGTCAGCTTGGAGAGTTGGGGCATATATACTAAAGAAGACAATGTGCTGCTTGTTGTGTAGTGGAAGGCGTAAGGAGATAATGCGGTCAGAATGACCTGTTGGCAGATTTTCGAGTTTAGGAATAATAGAGTTTTTGATCATGAAGCCGACTCCTGAGAGATGCCTTTTGGTTCTGGGTTTACCTGACCAAAAGAGTGTGTAACCGGCACCATGTTCTCTAAGGCTGCCTTCCTCGTGAAGGCGAACTTCACTGAGAGCAGCAATGTTGATGTTGAAACATGATAGTTCATGAGCGATTAGGGCAGAGTGACGCTCAGGGTGACCACTATTCGCAGAATAGAGCATGATTCTGATATTCCAGCATGCGAGAGTCAGTTTGCTTACACCTTTGGAGGCAGGTGTATGCCTTTGTTTCTTGATCTTTGTGTGACCGCATTGGAGGAAGATGCCCGTTGGCCTGCGGTTAACCAACCGGGTGAAGGTGGAGATGAGCTTTGTTTAGGCCACCTTTTCTAGGCCCCTCTCCAAGTGGAGCAAGCAGTGCTGTCCTTGATAAGGCTGCTTTGTGAATGTGGGTAAAGCCTTCAAGCCTGCGCAATGGATTTTTTAGGTGAGATGCAGTCTGTGCGGAACTGAACCCACCCTTTAATCCTGAGGTTCATCTGCTAGGGTCGAGTGAGCTTGGATGGTGGCAGCGAGGTCCTCAGGACATAGGTTTGATTAGAGTGTCCTTCTCTTAGATGGATGGCCTTACAGGGCTATGTGAGCTCCATCTGTCCCGGTTTGGGGAGTTGTCCTTCTCCTAGGATGACTGTCAGAAGGCTAACGAGCTCATCCTGCCCAAGGGTGTATTGTATCTGACCCTACGGTTTTGACCTGTCTGGCATGGGCAACCCTGTTGAAGGCATGTACCATCACCAGCATAGCTCACAACCACATAGGGTTACACAGGCTACATTCCTATTGAAACGATTAGGGCAAGTTTTCACTTCCTACTTTTCTGCTACCTATCTTTATTCAATCCCAAGGAAATACGCAGGAACAACCCCTTGTCCTGACTAGCCTTGTAGGATGTAACAAATATATCCAGAACATACTGAGCCTGGGCAGTAGCTGCAGGTGAGCCAAAACCAACCAAACAAACAAAACCGTTCCGGACTCCGTACCCAGCCGGGCTTGAGAACCTCTCAACACCCTAGCCCAGCTGATACCCTCAACCCCTCAGAAGAAACCATTAGCCACCCTGACCTTGTCCTCCCTCCACCGTGTTACCTCATATCTTCCCATGCACCGCTTACCTGTGACACTTCATGCAGGGCTGCCCCACCCGCCCGCACATCCAAAGGACCCCCACGGCCTGCCCACAGCCTGCCCGGCACCCTTCCCCTCCCCCAGACCGGACCGGCAAACCTCTGTGTGCTGTGAGGCTTCCCCTCGCCTCTCCCACAAGGGAGCAAAGCCACACCAGTGAGGCTCCCCCTCACCTTTCCTGCACCGGAGGCAGCCGGGGGCAGCCCTGTGCGGGCCCGGGGGTGGCCCTGGGCTGCACGCGCTTCCAGCGAGGGGGCTGAACCCCTCTGTGACCGTGTGCACTTCCCTGAAACTATTTATATGATTTAGGTAACTGAACATTATACTGGACTGACCCTAGAAGAACAAAAAACCCTCCAGAAACTGGTTTAAAATATGTTGAATGTTTTAATAAAATAGCAATTAAAGGTATTTTTATGGCAATTCATTTCTAAAAACAATGTTCTGAATAGTTATGAACAAATTTACAAATATATCCGGAAAGCTAGTTTGAATCACATCCATCTTTTTCTTCTCACCCTGAGTTTTCACGAGCTTTTTAACATGATCAGATATGCCTTAGAAAGCCATAACATGAAACTCTAAGCACATATCATCTAAATGCTGCTCTTCCACTTGAACTAATGATGTACATGACTCTAGCAAACAAAGAGTATTCATTTGCAATAAATCAAAAGGCTCTGCACTTTATATAATTGCACATAAAAATATATTAAAAGAAGCTATTAAAGTTGCAAAGTCAAGCATTCAAAAACTTGAAAACCCCAGAATTAAAATTGCTCATGCAACCTCAATTTACTCTGTCAGTGTATGCATTATTATGAAGATGTTAATATTATGATCAGACTCTTTTTATCTTCTTTTTTGTTTCCTACAGGACCTTTGCCTCATAAAATAGATAATGTTTTCTTACAAATAACTATTCACTATACTCATTTCCCATCATCATTCAAGGTGTAGTCTTTGGGACACACCCCTTTATTCAAGGCTCTTCTGAAGATGCAATGATGAACACCCTTCATGGCTTATCTATAGTGTTGATCATTCACTTAAACAGGAACTTAACAAGCAAGGTAATTTATCCCCCTGCAAAAAGAACTGGGTTGGAATGAGATTCGTGTCAAAGCTACTTCCAAAATAGATGCTGAATTTGAGAGCCCAATGTCTGACTTTTTTTTTTTTTTCGAAGACACTTAGATTTTGTAGGTTCTCAGTGTTTATGCCAAACAAGCCCTTGGGTCTCTAATCATCCAGGTAGGAACTCCTGAGGAACTCACAGATGGTGATCTCATGAAAAAGTCTTTTCTTGTCCAAGATTTGTTAGCATTTGAGTCTTGACAATGTCAGCCTGTGAGTCAATGTAGTTTTGAGTTAATCAGTTCACCCTGAGCATATATGCTCAGCTGAGTAGCCCTTCAGTATATATATTTTGCTGAGTACAAGGGCAGCTGCAGCACCTTGTTCACATGTAGACACCGAAATTTAGCTGTCTTGATCTGCAAGTTGAAAACTATTCCAGTTTTCTTGCACAATTCTAACCATTCTTCCTTCCCTTAATTTCCCCTCTGTCATTTTCACTAAAATAAAAGATGCTTTTCTATACCTAAGGTAAGTCTATGAACATGATATTATATTAATAAACAAAGCTTAGGTGGCGTTTAGAAAGCAACACAGTGACTGTTAATGTAACTTGCTTTTCTCTGGAAATTCCTGGAATCTTTTCCTTGATGCTGGCAGCAACTCCAGATTAGCCTCTTTGTCCTTAGTTAAGTTTGGCCTTTGTAAAGGCCTAGTCCCATTTTGTCTTTGCCTTTCCAAGATTTTCTGTGAACCTGTTCCAGTTTTCCTTTGGTATCCTTGTCCAACCTTCCTTTGACTCATTTATTCTTCTCTCTCATTCATAACAGTTTTCAATTTGTTACATTTCCCTGTTCTTTTGACAAAAAGGACTCTTCCACCCACTTGCATCGATCCATTGTCCTACTCCTTGTATCAATCTGTCAGTCCTCATGTTCTAACAGTCTATCACTACTTTCATTCAGAAGACATAGTCAGAAATGTCCTAAACTATATTCCTCCTATAGGCACAATTCCAAACAAAAGCTTTTTGGGGTTTGAGTCTTATCAGGACTCAATGCTGAACTAATGGAGAAACCCCACTCATAATTACTGAACTTCAATGTATATTCTTGGCTTACAGGTAAATGAAGCCTAATTAAAATTGCCATCACTGTTACACTCCCTTCTAAACGTCAGATCCTATATCTTCTAAAATCACTTACTCTGAGGGCTATAGTACATGGTCTTAGATGTTCAAAACTCTTCCATCCAGAGGACAATGAAAACAGGGATATATGCTGAACTCTGATCTCTCTCTGATTTAAAGCTGTAAACCCGGAGGCATTAAAAGTAAGTTAATACTTGTTGAAAAAAATTGCAAATGTGTTTAAAAGGTAATTAGTGAATAATTCCTTTAGTTACTTTGCTCTCTTCCTTTCTCATTGAACTTGACCCTGTTGTCTATAGGAAGCATTATAAATTTTGGAAGTCTCTCATGACTTGGACATTTTAATGAACTACTCACAGCAGTCACCTGTCAGTGGCCAGTTTATTGGAGAGAGTGAGTGAAAATTTATCTCTCCTGCACAATATGTAACACTACTTTTCACAGGGACCTGGGCTAATTTGACTCTGCTGTTTTCTGAATTAACAAGGCTTGTCTTCAAACCTTTCGACATAGGAGCATTCTGTTCTGTTATTATTTTAGCGCTTGCCTTCCCACCCTCCCTCAGGACGTGCGTTATTTAATCCATCTGGAGCCTTAGTAACCAAGTTCCCCTGCTCTCCCCGACCCCAGTGATTTATGTTTCATATTTCATGCTGTGGTTGGTCTTTTACCACTTATATTCCCCCTCCTTATCCTGGTCAATCTTTTTTTTTCCCTCTCTCTCCACTCAATCCCTCCCCCTTCTTTGTTTTTTTTAGGAGGAAGGATAAATATTTGACAAGTGGACTGTTTGTCATGCAAGCCCTAACACAGTTACAGTTAGGGAGGTGAATAATTCAATCTGCCAAGACTTAAACGCTGATAGATCATTGGCTGTTGCTAGGCCAAGGGTTGTGCCACTCATAATTTTTCCCACTGATACAACTATTTTATAGAATATGACATACATCTTTAGGTGTTAAATCATCCCTAGAATAATTTGTCTGTCAGGAATCAAAGTGAAAGGAAATAAAATCACCAGAGCACAGAGCTAAATCTCATATTCCACAGAGGCTCACACTTGCACTTTAGTATGTGGTCGTATCTGTGTCTTTAAATAAAAACAACACACACACAGAGGGAGGAAAACCAAGGAGGCTGGGGTGGGGATGCATTTGCATTGTGAATGTTGGATTCACAATCAGTCTTCCTTTGCTCTGTACCTTCCTTACTCCTCGTTCCTCATATCCGTCTTATCAGATTTCATGTTTAATGCCCAGCCTGAACCCCCCGTCCTACACCCACAAATCTGACTGAACACAATAGCACTGATAAAACGGAAGCAAATTTCTTCTATTAGTGACTGACAGCAATTTGAACAAAATGAAGTTGTTCCGTGATATCGTTATATATACAAGGTGCAAATAACCTAGTTTGAATAATCACAGCCTCTGTCCTTTTAAATGATTTTTCTCCCCCATTTAAAGGGAGGCCTTTGATGTGATAATATTAATTCCCTCTGTGCTTGGAGGAAAGAAAAAAAAAAACCTAGGAGAAGCGGAAATTAAATGAGTAATGCAATGTCAGTCAATCTTTTAAACCAGGGCCTTATTAACAGCTAATCATTTTGTCATTTTGTCGCTCAAAGTAATGAATTTGATAGGAGGAGAAGGGAATGTTTTATGTTTATTTTTATTAGTTTTAAACAGAAACAGTTGTGGAAATATTATATTATCGAGACTCACAGCATTTAAGTGGTTTCTGTTCAGCATATCGCTATTTTTCTTCTCTGCCAGTATCTGATTGCCATAATTTTGAATAATCTGCTTGTCTTTCAAAAAAAAATTGAAAAGGATATTCATCTCAGGCATAGCACAGGGTTCCATCATTGGAGAGGCATTAGGCTTTTGTTAGGTATTTCTTTACATCCTATTTATTCAGAAGTATCTAAGTAATTAATCGTTAGAAGGATAGTTATGCAGCTGAAAGGAACAGTATGTGTTTCTCAGCTGCCAGCGCCTGAAGACCAGAAAATCCCATGAATAACTTTCTGTTTCTAAAAGCGCAATGCATCGTTTTGTTTTATTTTAAAATTCTGTAGGCTACAGCTACACATTAAACACGTACTAGTAGAATGCATTAAATATCTGTTGCAGAGAATGGATTCTCTATCGATGTCCCTGTAGCATTCTCCTTTGAAATGGCAGGGGTGACCTCTGAATTGGGACTCCAGAGGACTCTCAAATTAAGTACTTTGAATATGGTGCCATTATAAGGCTTGATCTAATGGTGGTGGCAGTTTTGCATCAGCAAAAACTGCATACTGGGCACATAGAGAATACAAGCATCCACAGCCTCCTGTGGGGTTACAATTTTTGGGTTGCTTCAATGTTCCCTTTCATATGCTTCCATTACATTTATGTATTCACTTATTTTATATTTTCTTACTATATACTAACTTATTTCACACCTATATTTTAAAGGCTGAAGAATGGATCATGACTCTAGAGAAGTACAGCAAAAAATAATCCCTGATCTCCAGCTCAAGGCCAGCCTTCATTTACCATGACTTAAATTAGCAAGAAAATCAATACCTGGTAGCCTAGTGATATATCTGGTGATTTACTTACTCATTGACTGAAAAGTAATTGAGTGGGTTAGAGAACATGTGAAAATACTTCTCTATTAGCATAGGTTCCACTTAATTTTTATTTTCAAACAGAAACGTATAGAAATTCTCTCCACCAGGGTGGAAGCATTTACTGCATAGAGAGACACACATGAAGGTGGATAAACCAAACAATCCTTGAAGCCTAAAACAGGAAATACTGCTCTACTCAAATTATTAAGAGGTAGTTATAGACATACCCAACGTCCAAACAGTTTGAAAAGTGAAGGAATGCACCTTCTGTTCAAATTTGCCAATGGTAGGAAAAAAAGGTGTCTTAGTATCCACAATTTCAAATTACAGAAATAAAGTTGGAACAAAGTGATTTTTACAAAACACTGAACCCAAGGTTATACCTGGCTCCCACCTGAGACCATAAGTTATCATCTGTTCTCTGCCCTAAGAATTCAAACATATCTACAGGTTTAACAAATAGATATGTATTAACTGTGAACACAATAATTGTCATCATACCCAACCAACCTGTGGTAAATATGAGATGAACCTATTAGTTAAAAAAAATCAGTAAAAGAAACCTATATAGAGTTGTTAGATCTCACATTTTTGGTGGTCTAGGAATATACAGAATGTTCCCAAAGGTCAGCTGTCACATGTTAGCTTGGCTAAGCTGTGGTAATGAACTGTTGCTTTGGAGTCTTAATCATTGGTGTAATATTTGAACAACTACACTACCAGCTCTCTGGGATTAGCTGATGTTCTAGTTGTCTGGTTTCAGAGATGCAGAAAATAGAGGAAGAGGAATATGAAGTACTCCTACCAGTGTAGGCATTTCAAATATATTTAGTGCGTGTAAACCATTACCATATGGCTATGTTTCCACTGTTTTTCAGTGAAAGTATTACTCAGGAGTCTGTGCTAAATAATGATTCCTCCTTTTCATTATCTTTACATATCTCTGTATCCTTTGTGTTATAGAAGAAATGCTCTTGTGGGAACTGATTGCTGCCATTAGTCTGTTGATTCAGTTGATTGCTGCTTTAGGCTGTTCATTTAGTCTTTGGTCTCCTCAGAGAAGCTTGTCCAGAGAGCCTCATAAAGCAGTTTCTCTTCAGAAGACGAAAAACCTTCAAAGCACTACCAGAGATATTATTTCCTTTCTGTTTGTATGGAGCAAAGACATCAAAGAAATAGCCGAATCCATAATCTACAGCATATTCAGAAAAGACATAAATTTTGCAAATTGCTTTATAATTAGTTGGAAATGAAATTTTGGTATTGAAGAGATAAAGAGCAGTTGCAGAATCATAGAATAATTTAGGTTGCAAAGGACTTCTGGAGGTTGCCTAAGGCTCAGGGCTGTGTCCAGCCAAATTCAGTACATCTCTGTGGATGGAGGCTCCACAGTTTCATCAGTCATTCTCCAGTCCAGCACTTGAGACTAAATTCAAAATTTCAGCAGCCGAAGCCAAATAATACATTGACAATTAACTGGGAGAAAAAAAAAATTTAAATACAATACTCTCTTTTTGAACAAAAAAAAATCAAATTTTTCAATGGAATATTTTAGTTTTTAATCAAAAAGTATTTTCAGACCCAAGTGTTCCTTATAGTCTTGGTCTATATGTTGAACATTTATACTTCAAGTTTTAGGAGCAATCATAAAAACTCACTTTTCACTGATTTTAAATACTCCTGGTGAAAAGAAATTTCAGCTATCCTTCTCTTGTAAGAGAATTGCCAAGTGTCCACATGACTCTGAAAACACATATATAAGATATCATTGTTCAAATTCAACATTTAGACTAGAATTTAGGATAAAAATACTTGAAGTATGAAATGTTTCTCAGCTGAGGGTATCCAAATTCTTCCTTGAATATTCTCTTATCATATACCCATATCATATATAGTCCATTTGCTATTAAAAAATCACGTCTTGATACACATTAAAAAATGCGTATTTGCTGCAAATATTCAGTATATTCTTATGAATACAGCCAATTTACTGCAATGCAAACTGTCTCTCTCAGAATAAGGAGTCATCATTAAAAATTGCTGCTATTACCAATAAAATATAAAATGTGAGGGATCATAAAGTATACAAATCTGTACTAATTTGCACATAATCATTCCTCAGTTCTTCACAATCAGACCTCTTTTTTCCTGAAATATTGCCTCTCAGAACTATGAGGTTCTTATTCTTTCCCTAATCTCTTTCTCACATTTAAAGGTAGTTGAAATCAGCACTACACAGAAATGTAACTTGGCAATTTTCTAGTCAAGAGACAAAGATTTAAAAAACTGAGGTTAACAACTGGAACACACATTTATTTGTGTATTTACATAAGTTAGAGAACTAGAGCTGGAATGGAGGTTATAGTACTCATCTTACCTCCTGAACTGTTGTGTCAATAGTGTGTGAAGCATTTCTAAAACATCTAGGCCAAGAATTTTAAAAATAGGAGCCTAAATTTAGACCCTTAAAGTCTACCTTTAGATATACAAATAAATGACCTGTTTTATTTTTCTAAAAAAAAAAAAAAAAGAGTTTACAAAACATTTAATCTCCACAAGAGTTCTCAGGTACCCTGTACTTCTGAAAAACAGTCTGTTTCTTTATATGATGAATATTATTTTCAGAAACTTAAATTCAGGTTTTGAAAATGTTAGTCATTGGTCCAAGATTTTGTCTCATAGAAATCAATATCAGCTTTGTCTCTGTTTTAAATGTGAGTGAGAGTATATCCTTTCCTAAATTATAAACCTATTCACAGCAGTGTAATATATAGACAGCTTGTGCAAATTTGAAGTCATGCCATTGTCTTGTAGGCATGTGACTAAAATTCTGAGGTCGATAAATCATTATATCAACTGGGCTTTCTCCCTAAAACTGGACACACGTTAAATACATAAAGATACAATATTGACTACCTTGTAATTTTTTTCTCTAATATTCTGGATAAATATTATTAGATCAAAAGTCACGGAATGCCCCTGATTTAATACAGGTTAATATTTCAAAATCCATATTCCTTGAATATGTTTTGTTTAGTCATTCGGACCATCATTATGGATGACTTTCTGCATGAGAGGGAGAATATTTTTTCCACACTTCAAAAAATACTAACATTTTTAAGGCATGGAATTTAATGAAATTTGTCATACAAAATGTTCCCAGACTGTTCCCAATAAAATCAGACCCTAAAGATGCTAGTTTTTGAAAGAAAATCTGAGAAATCATAATGGTTACACATATAAATAACTTGTTTAGGAAAAACTTCTTTATTTTGAGAAATGTATTTATTCTGTATAATAGCATTTCATATGTCATGTTTTTTATTTATACTGTAAAAAATATCAGCATGAAATGAAGAATGAGAAGTAATAACAATCTAAAGTGAATTTATTGAACTCCAGACATACCTGCTGCATGACCAGACCTTTATCCATGTTATTCTCTGGCAAATAGGAGGAAGGGACTCAGATCTACCTTAGTTAAATGCCTGTTAGAGTCTCAGAATCGGAGTGCAACTTTCTCCTTGAGAATTATTATTGGAAGCACAGTTGCTTAAAGTTCTTTTATGCACCTTTGGCACATTCCAGAATCCAGAAGTTTTTGTAGTTTGAGCAGTTTCAGTAAGACCTATATTTTGTGTGCCCTGCTAGGTTGATATGTCAATAGGCTATTCGGAGCTGATTACTTATTCTTGCAATAAAATTTTTGTCTCCTTCAAAAACAAAGCAAAATCTGATGACCCTGAGATGATAATTTTAACAATATTCATTACTTTTTTTTTAAGAGTGAATGCATGCAAGTAATTTCTGTAAATAAAAGCATTATACCATGTTCCAAAAATGAGTGTTATAAAAGACCTTTAGTCCTCCAATAATGTGATACAATATGGTACCTCTAAAATGTTTCAAGTGCTATCTGAAAACAATACATATAAATATATACAGAGTTAACTGCAGAAATGTGGACTTACATTTATGACATTCAGAATATTTAAATGGATTCAGGGAAAAAAAGAATTAATTTGTAACTTCTGTGGTTCAAAATTTAAAATAAAATACCTATTGCTCTGGTATTATTGTATTATTGCTGTTCTGTATGACTTTGATTTGGGTGTATCTAGGTAAAAGTTGTCTTTAAATCTTTTGTTGCTACTTTATTTTATTAGAACATTTAATTGACTAGAATTTCACCTTAATTTAGTGTTCCAACGAAAAAAATAATGCAGTATCTTATACATTTAATTAAACAACCAATAGCCACATATGTATTTATGTTCTACGTTTTATTGATGAATAAGATTATGTTACATGGATCATTTTCTGGAGTATGCCTGAAACAAAAATAGAGCATCCTCTGAAAGTATATCAAGACCTTGAAAAGATCCCATCTCTCATTAAAAGCAAATTCAGGATTTGTCTTTTTCTTCAAGAACAGGAGTGATAGTATGGAGTGCCTACTGCAGAGAAAAACAGGCAAGCACACAAGACCTACTCGCTGACTACTAATAGGCAACATCTTAAACAGTCATTTCCTCACTTGCAGGAGATGAATTCTGAAACAGCCACCTGCCAATGACCAAATGGAAGAGGAGTCAGACTACCCATCTTAGAAATGGATGATATTTAGTTTTAATTTCAATACTTAGCACTGTCCCAGTGGGTTGTGTCTGTGCTTGTAAATAAAATAATTGGGTGTCTGCTCTCTGGTCCCCTGGGGCATGTAACACAGCACGGTGCAAGTCCACATGGTTGAAGTCTCATAATCTCAAAAAGCAAAGTAACATCATTCATACTGAATCTTTGTAACATTTTCTGAATTATTCAGTCCTTTGAAGTACCCCTAAGTGCTGTCTGGAAAGGATTCAAGTCTAACCAAGGCTTAAGGTTTAATAGCACAATGGCAGCTAATCTGAATTTATGGTATTTATCAATAGACACAGCTCACAACTTACAAACAGATTCACACAGGAAAAGCCTTAGAACATGTTAAATATGTCTAGAAACTTTCTGAGGACTATATATATTATGTACAGGGAAGTGAATATAGGTGTGTAGTGTGCAGGCATGCATTGAAATGTGAAGTGAATCTCTTTCAATTTGTTAAGAAGTCGTGATGTATTGTTTCAAACTAATTTTTTTTAGTCTTTCTCCACAGTTCTATGTTATATAGTAATAACTAGATAACTGCTTTATAATCCGCAGTGAATACTTGCAGATCTAGGATAAATTCCAAGAATTATACTGTTATATCTCAAAAATCCATTAGATTAATTAGATGGCAGCTCAATCAGTTAGAAGTGTTGTCCTATGATTTTTTCATTTTAAATAACTATATTTTGTTTAAAACAGTAGTACACAGAGAAAGTAGTAATGTAATGTTGAATTCAAGGAGGCTTTTAGAAAACTTTCCTAGAAATATTCTTGCCATATAAAAATGCCTGTGACACACAAAGGTGACATAGATGCTGTGACTTAACAAACGAGGAAAGAAGCAGAGTAGCAAATTTAAATGTACTAATAGCCTAGCATGAAACCTCTCATTGTTATCCTTGATATGATAGTCAAGTCATAATACAATCCATTTCAAATGTAATCTCACAGAAAATGCTTTAATTCTATGCATCTTTATATCCTGAACTTTGGATGAAACTTGCTTTCTGTCACAGCTTGTGCTACCACCTCCTTGAAGACTTTTTGTCTAACAGTTCTTATTAGGCATCTTGAGGGGCCAGAAAGCCTGTGTTTGCATAGAGAGCAAATTCTTTCTTTATCAATCACTCCTTCAAGCTGTTGGGATTGCTTTGGCTAGGAGATGATCCAAATGGACAAGACTTGGATATTCTACTAGCTCTTCTTTGACTATGGGAAAGATTCATAATCTGCAGAACCCCAAAAGCTTAGCAACACATACTAGAGATAAAAAGGCTAAATCCTTTAAAAACATCAAGCCTCTAACTTAGTCTCAAGGAACCCACCAATGCTCTGATGGACTCTTAGTAGAGTTTGCCAGGGCAAAGATCTACCTCTTCACTATAGTGACCTGAAGAGTAGAAAGAAACATGCTGTATAAGCCAATGTGAGTAACAGGTAATAAGATGTTATCTGAAAAAGCACCTGTTTTGGAAGTGCTCTTCAGCCTCACTTGTAAGGTGGCAATTTGCTTAGTACTGTATGTCACTGATTTGCTGTTCTTATGCTACTTTATTGTTACAAATGTGTTCCTGTATATTAGTAATGCCTGCTCCTCATGAGCTCACTTAAGTCAGGATGGATAGAGAAGGGCCTGCTCCACTTTTCTGTTTTTTAAACAACATTGAGAGAATTTTGGGTGTGGATGAAAGACACTTTATATCTTAAGGGTTCCTCAGAGTGATATTTAAACTAAGCACCTCTGATTTCCAGCAGCTTACTGATGCCTTTTTCTTTTTTTTTTTTTTTGTTAGTTCTGAAGGTATGGTTAATGATGTTCTCTTCATAATTTTCATAGAATATCTTGATTTGGAAGGGACCCACTAGGATCATGAATGTCCAGTTCCTGTCCCTTCCTCTGAACAGTTACCCTGGGAATAATGTGCAATCTGAGTAAAACTACCCAAATTCCTGAATGGGTAACCAATACTTAGAAAACTTCCCTATACCTAAAATGAACTTTCATGTAGCTGTAGACTTCATGATGGATGTTTTAATCCCATTTTCCTTAGGACAGTATACATGATTTTTGGGTTTAATACACACATTTGGAACTTCATGAAGAGACACCTGAAAGTTAAATGCTGAAATACCCATGCAGCAGACCCAGAGTCAGTAGATATCAATGACCCATTGCCTCCTTCTACCAACCCTCACTTGTCTCTCTGTCAATTTAGTCTTCAGTATTTCAGGCTAAAATCTATCTTATGATTTGAATAGTGTTCACCTTCACTTACTACCTCATGAATTTCTGGTGGATTTCACATAATCTTTTTTCTTTGAACACACTTGTCTTTTTTTCTCTCTTTACCTATTCTGGTATTTTTTCATTACAAAAACAAAGCAAAACAAAACTACTTTTTTTTTTTTTTATTTCAATGTTTTATGTCTTCCTTGACTTCTCTCTAGTAATGTTGTCAAATAAAACTGGACTACTAGATTTTAAAATATTGTCTTAACAGTCCAGAGGAACGACTGTAACCATGCTGGAGAGAGCAATATGCAGTTAAACACCTAGGAATACTTAAGATACAATGCCATGGGCCATTGTAGCATAACTGAGTGAAGAAATTCTCTGTCTCTCTGTCCCCGTCTTCAGTTGCTCATTCCCTCTCTGGAACTTATTCTGAACCTGGAATATTTGATTTTCCTTGGTTTACAGTGCAGGAATATGGAGATGTGAAATAGGAAAGAATGAATAGTTAGACCAAACTTAAAGCAAAATGAATTTACAAATCTACAAACTTAGACATTATTTCTGTACACAATATGCTAAGTGCTCTACAAAATGGGATTCAAAACATTACAGGAGTTTCTAGACAATTTTGCTACAATTTTTTTAATTTTCTGGTAGTAAGGGTCAGAACATGTTTCTTTGCTTTAATAAAAGTGGGGTATATGATATCTCTCACTATGCTGCATTCACCTCAGTGATCAGCCCTTGTGAGTGTGTATGTTGGGTGTGTGTGCACAGGTGTCTTCCATGTGTCACTGCACTTCATTAACTTCTAACTTCATTACAGATTAGGTTAAAAAGGAAGACATGCTACAAATGCAGCATCTTTATTCAAGTGTGACCTTCATGCTTTCTGATTTATTAGTGCAGTATGTTATAGGGCAATATCACCTATATATCACCTAGCATATTTATCAAACACATCTTTCCAGTAACTTGTGATGAACATAAAAAAAAGGAATTCATATTTTTCATCTAAAACCTCTGATACTAAGGCACAAACTTTTAAACAACATTGGTAAAAGTCCAGTGGATTTTGCTATACCAGAGTAATTTCTCCTCCCGAAATGTCATTCACTGTCAGCTGTTTTGCCCTCACACTTTCTTAAAAGTCAATTTCTACTTGAAGTGTTTTGTATCTTAAATTCTGCCTTGGCTAATTTTGGATTGTTCTTACAACGATGAACATTATGAGTAGTTTCTGCTCCTTGGTGATAATGTAAAAATACAATGCTGTATCATATGGTATTTTTTATAAATTAACTAACATTAGTTAACAAAAAGTCCTCATAAGACTACCATGACCTTTCATTAATGGAGAATGTTCACATGTTTTTGTATACGCCATCTACAATACTTTGGCACAATTGAAACTCTTCATTATACAAACTGTCAGAAATCATTATTTTAAGATCAATCAATCAAAGTATATGAAAAAATGGAAAGTAACTTCACACTAAATTTGAGTAAACTTAAAAGTAGTAATGACTTCAATACTTCTTTTTACCTTAAGATATTGCTCTAGTTGTTTGATTTTTTTTTTAATTGGGATTACTGATCCATTTCATACTTAGTGTTTGGCACTTCAGAATTGTATTTCATGTAAATTGTCAATATACTAACAAAATATTTCCTGCTCTTCAGATGACAGTTTCCACCTTACAGTGGATGTATCTTAATTACTAATTGCTTTTGAGACCTTTACATGCTAAGCCACAGACCTATCAGACTTCACCCTGTTTTTTTCTATATTTATAAATAATGTTTGGCATATTTCTGACATCAGTTTCTCATTTGCAGTGTAAACTAATAACGTAAGATGGAATGGTAAGACACAGAGATAATCCTCAGTGACCCTTGAGGTCACCCTGTGCTTTGCTATAAAGATGAAAAGAAATGAACTGCAGCTCAGCCCTTTAAATTAACAGCAAAAGATATCAAATCCTTAAACGATTTAACAACTTAATTTGACTTGGTTTTGTTTTTCTTTTATTTCTTGTGGGAGAAGGAAATGGGAAAGCCTGATTAAAGTGGGGTTCCAATTCTACCAGTCTTTGAACTAACGTTTGGAAGAGTGGGCTCACTTATTATTTAAAGCATTTTATTATACATTCAGCAAGTTTACATGTACTGCAATGTGTCAATAGAACCATTCTCTAATAAATGTCATGCATGCTACAATTTAGATAGGATGTTATTTTATAATAGTGATAATATTAGTATTGCTAATGACTTCAATCTTTTAGATTCCCCTGTTTTTCCTACAGCCTCTTAAAAGCAACTAATGAAACACCCAACGATTCTACCACGGGAAATTGGTATTTTATTGAAAGATACTTTTCAGTCTTTTCATTTTTTCAGCCTTTTCACTGAGTCTTAGTTATGATTAAGTAGCTAAAAATGTACTTCTTTCTTCTCCTATCAGATATTTTTATTATTGTTGCTCTGGGATACTACTATGATGATGATAATTGAAATTGCTCTATTTCTTCAATTTATGTATGCAGTGAAAACATATTTTGGATGCAGCATAATCATTACTAAACAGTGTTAGATTATTATGTCATCAGTTTTTGACTTCATTATAAAACCTGACAGGAAAATAAGATGGATTACATGGTTACCAACTGAGCAAAAGTTTAAATTAGTATTCTGCATCTTAGGTAATAAAGCTTTCTCCCGCCTCAAATTAAAAAAAATTAAAGAAAAGAAAAACAGACACACCAACATCTGATTTAACAAAAATGTGAACAGCAGTGATAAAAGTAGTTAAAATAAATTGTACTTTGCATCTAGCAGGACATGTCATAGTGGTGTGAGTTTCTAGCATGAAAAGAAGTCAGGTTTGAATATTGATCTTTTGAAGCTCCATTAGCTATATGTTGAGCACTGCTGACATCACAGATTGATGTCTCTTCAAACTGTGTCTCAGATTTAATCACTTGGGGAAACCAGCTATTGACTTTGGATGTTTGTGCCATTCAGCCACTGGAGAATGATCTTTTACTATCTCTCTCTCCCTCTGTCCATGTGTTTGTCTGCGTCTCTCTTGAATATGTGCACATGCACACGCACATATGCTTGTCCTTTTCTGTTATGGAATATTGTCATTATTTTTTGTGTAACTACAAGTTGCCAAAGTGACACATACTTTCTTACTACATCTGTATATCACAACATGTAGGTCATGATGTTCACAGTAAGACAAAACACTTTTTACTGATTTAAGGTATTGAGAAAGTTTCTAGGAAGGTCTGAAGAGATGAGCATCATCTAGTCTGTGGAGACCTTCATTTCACCTTGTAAAGCGAGGCAACCATAATAGCCTCCAGAGGAGTCCTGTAGGAATCAATAAAGACAAAGAAACCAAGCACTTCTGAGGTGCTGGTGGTAGTGATGTGTGTCTGCATGCGTGCGTGCCTGTGTGACTAAGGATGAAGAGAGATGGTTTCTGATGAAAAGAAATGCAAATGTTCAAGACATTGATCAGCACTAATCTCCGTTCAACCTCATGCCCTCTTCTACATCAATACATTGGAAACATAATTTGTATCAGCAGTTGTTTCTTTAATTAAGATCTCTCCCAAATCTTTTTCATTGATTCATGCCATTAACTTATTGATCAGCTTGCTTATGCTGAGGTGGTAGTTTTGCTGAGAGAGGGTGTCTCTCTCGGTTCATGAAGCTGGATCACATCTTGGCAACCAGTAGGTAAACTGGAGCTCATTGAGCTTTGACACTGCTTTGGCAGTACACAGAGGCTTTCCTGGGGCAAGGAAAAAAACAAACCACAAAAATAACCAACAAAAATAGTTAATTGCAATCTCAGGACTGTGGAAACCTGCTAAAAATTGAAAAAAAAAAAAAAGGAGAGTGAATCCAGTATGTTTGAAAACCTTTCTGAAAAACTAAACACTCTAAAGACCACATGAAGAAATGGTTGCTGTTTTGCATTAAGATCCCTAAGATCCCTATTCTTTTTTGATCTATTGAGCACAAAACTTTAAATTGTTCCTATTTGTCCTCATACAAATTGGTCAGCTGTACCATATAATTATCAGAAAATAACATTATGACCTTCCCAGAAACGATATTCATCTCAGGTTATACAAAGTGCTGTGCATCCTACGAAAGGGACAAAGAACATGTAAAAAGTGGGTGATATAACTTAACTATATGGAAGTAAAGGTGTGACCAAGCAAAAAAATCAGGCATGTAAGCTAAAATTGACCTTCTGTGGTTTTGAATAATATAACCTGCATTTTACAGAATATCGCTTTTATAAATAATGTGCTCTCCCTTGAGAGCTTCCACAGCAGTCATATCTAACCACATGAATATTCATAAAACTATATCAGTAAAATGGGAGGAAATATGGCCTGTATTTCTCAGAACTGTCATTTCCCTTTAAAATATGTATTTACTTGAAGATCCCTATCCTGACCATGACAGATCACTATCTACAACTATCTGTGGAGCTCCAGAAGCAGCAATACCCAAACCCAAGCTTGAGTGTCTGAGACTCAGAGGCCTAGGAATTATGGGGTATCTGGAAATTGTTTTGATTTGTCTGTGCAGCTTCCTTGGGGATGGAAAACCATAAACCTCTTACTGCCCTTCTAACCCTGTTCCTATCAGCTGCACCTTTGCGTGCGGCAGCTGGCAAGTAATGCAATGAGGAGTGAGCTGAGGAAGCCACAGAGCACGTAACAGGTGGCGGATATCTTCTTTTTGGTCACTCAGTGGAAGAATGGGTGAGAGCACAACTAAATTCAAACAATTTCAAGAACATGAGTGGCTCATGAAACTCATAGCATCTGGTATATCTGGTATGGCACAAACAGACAGAATTTATGGTGCACTTTTCTGTATAGAAAAAATCAAACTTGTAACTTCCTTTGCTCTTAGAAAAATACACCTCAGGAACACTAACCCAAAAATTAATAAGTGGTCAGAGATATACTGAGCACACTGTGTTCTGTGTAGAAAATTGTACCATAATTCCATTAAATTTCAAAGATTTTCAGTAGGGGATCTGTTTTCTTGTTATTTTCTTTTGGATAGCTAGTCTTCCAAAAAAAGCAAAGGAGTAGTTTAGGATTGCAGAATATGAAATTAAGATGAATGTTGTGATTAAAATGATCAGGAGTGAAATAGTTTGTTTTTTCTTGGCTAGAATGAGAGCTAAATTTGACATAAATTCAGCCATTTCTCCTATTTGAGTTAAATCTTTCAGGTAAATTCTAGGATAGGTGAATGAGGTATTGAGATGCCCTCATCAGGGTTTTCAGGTGAAATTTTGGAAACTTACTTCAATGGACACGGTATTTGTCTATTATCTTATTTAATCTGCAAACTATTTAAGGGTTGAACAAATTATGCTAATTCACATTTTCAAGGTTGTTTTCAGAATGGGTGAAATCCTGGTAGCAAATCCATTGAAATGAATCTGGCTAATCGGTGGATTCTCCTCTGAAATCTGAAGTAAGAGTGAACATGGATCACAGTTTTCATTAGGCTGCTTTCTAATCCATTTAGTTAATTTGGTATTTGAACTACATATAGTCAAGACCTTATGTTCTGCCACAAAGCTCAGCTAAAAGAAGGAAAACACGAAAATTTGCTTACTTAGAGGCTCGCAGAATACCGTAAAAAAAAACCAACAGACTGAGAATCCTTTTAGGTAATGGTTAAAGTGTGAACTAGTTGTCTGATTTTAGTATTTTGGGCACACAGGAAATTTTATACTCTTTGCAGGATAGCCTGGTCTACAGGTTCTGCAGGATAGTCTTCTCAGGTAGAGATGTACTAATTTGGATGGGCAATAGAACACCCTAGTTAGAAGAGTTTGTGGGACTTGCTTGTCTAAGCTTAATTCATGTGATTTTATCTGTAAAAGTTTTCACAGAAACAAGTTTGCATGAGAAAAATTAAAGTGAATTTTTTCTGAAGTGAGAATACTCACTCCAAAAGAGATATGATGAGATTTCAGGGGAAAAGTGAGACTTCATTGCAAGAATTTCCATTTATAATTTTTCTGTAAGCTGCCTTTGTCCTGTTGCTCCTTCCATAGGAAATATGTTTTTGCCTGTGAGTTAGATGTGCAGTGTTTTAGTTATTAAATTCTCACTATTATTTTTCTTTCTCCATCCTCTCAAGTTTACTTACTACCAGTAGCTTGAACAGCTCTAACTTTTATTAATTGTTACTATTTACTGTGTTTTTTGTTAGTGTACTTATTATAATATATTCAAAGGAGTAGAAAACTGAAAAACCAGCTCATAAAATTGACAGATGCCCACAGCAGTACTATAATGCATAAAGTGTATCATATATACATGCTTCTCACAAATATCTTTTTTTGAATAATTAAAAACCACACTTTGCAGTCAGAAGGTTGAGGAGAAAATATGGACACTGGCCCTAACCCTCTTGTCTTCACATTAAAAAGAACCTGGCTTGGAACAGAGCAATGGGTGGCGTTTTGCTCAAAAAGTTAGCCAGGACTCTGTCTTCACAGGCAATTCTCTCTGCAGGACATGAGGAATACAGATGATGAATAGTGATAAAGAAATTGAAAATATGACCTAAATATTTTTCTGAAATATTTCCAACTTACATTATCTTCATTATATTTTCTTCATAGAATCATAGAGTGGTTTGGGTTAGAGAAGATCTTAAAGATCCTCTAGTTCCAACCCCCCTGCCATGGACAGGGACACCTTTCACTAGACCAGGTTACTCAGAACCCAATCCAGCCTGGTGTTGAACACCTCCAGGGATGAGGAGTCCACAGCCTCTCTGGGCAACCTATTCCAGTGCCTCACCACCCTCATTGTAAAGAATTTCTTCCAAGTGGCTAATTGAAACCTACCTACTTTCAATTTAAGGGCATTCCCCCTTGTTCTATCACTATACCCAATGCCCTTGTCCCTTTCTGGCCTTCTTGTAAGTTCCCCTCCTTGTATGCACTGGAAGGTGCTATAAGGTCTCTCTGGAGCCTTCTCTTCTCCAAACTGAACAGCCTCAACTTTCTCAGCCTGTCTTCACAGGAGAGATGCTCTAGCTCTGTAATCAACTTAGTGTCTCTACTCTGGACTCTTTCCAAGAAGTTTCTACTTTTTCATGCTTTATAGTATCTTTTCATGAATTTTTGGTACTATTGCTATAGCCTCTTGGTTACCTATTTGTCTTTTTTTTTTCTCTTTTTCTTCCCTCTCTTCCTATTTATTGCTCTTCCTTTTTCTCCCTGTCTTTGTTTCATTCACTCTCTCCACATTTTTTTCTCTCTCACCTTTTTATCTTACTTCTTCTCCTTTCTCTCCCTCTAGTTCTCTCTCCCTCTAGTTCTCTCTCATACTTTCTCCTTATACCTCTCAGTTGCAGCCTCACTTTCTCTGTCTCTTGCTCTCTGTCTCTCCCCTAGCCACAGTTCCTTTAGAGCATTTTACCTGGTTCGCTCTGTAGCTGCATGAACATGTTTTTGATGGATAAAGTTAAAAAGGGAGGAAGTAAACACCTCGAATTGGGTTTGCTTCTTTCCAGAGCAGTGATGAATCATACCAGTTTAAACTACCCAAAAAAGGGCATGGAAGCTCTGTTGACCATTTGTTGGGCATATACAGTCTTGCAGGTCTCCTAGAAAACAGATTTCAGGAGTTGAACTAACTCAACAGAAGGCATGCTGCAAATTGAGGGCATAAAGACATATTGATGATCTCTTTAGACCTTTTAGGGCATGGCACCTGTTTTAGAGAATTCTTGGCTTTTCATCTCCTAGGGCAGTAGATCCATATTCAATTAGTTAAACATCCTTTCTGAGTAGATTAAAAGGGAAGCATGGAGTAAGATTAAAAATTTTGTTTAGCCAGGCTTTTTTGTGTAATATTTGGAAAATGTATCTTCTTTGCTGGTGTGAAGAATGGTTGTCAGGCACTGAATTTGAAAGTAAAGTACTTTAACATAGATAAATATTACAGGAGAAAAAATAAAATAATTCCTTAGTATTAGAAGAGATACACTTGTAATATCACACTTATGGATGTCCAGGTATTGTTATCAACTCTATACTTAAATTGTAAATCTAGCAAAACATAGGAAACATATTATTAGAGCTCTATATGTGTAAACTAATGTTAAGTATTGTACTGTTGTGATCGTTTGAATTGAATACACAGTAAAATAAGCTGTTGTTTTTATATAAGGAAATAAAAACATATGAGAAATTACTGAACATTTGAGGCATATACTGTGACCATTCAGCCAGGCTTTTCTTGTAGGAAGATTTTATTTTGTGAACATTGACACCATCCTTTTAATGTACTGACAATAATTTCAGAGAAGAGGGACTTTAATGTTTTTGAATCAATGGAATTTATAAAGATATGATTCCCTTTGAAATTCCATATTGACTTTTCTAGAAGTTTAGTCTGTATTTTATTGGGAACTGGGAGCAGTTGTGAAGATTGATTAATTTTGCTATATCTGACACTGCCCCAGAAGAACTGTAACTGGCAGAAAGATTGGCATTCATCTTAGCTAACTTAGATGTTCACAGCATAGACCTTGACTCTGAGTTGTCTAGACTTCCTTTAATCACTTCTTTACATGAGTTTTTTATAAACCATAAATAGAATTTAAACTACTACTTTCAATGCAGGTGTCTACAGGAGTCCAAAGGTAATGCTCTCTAAGAATATGTTGCATGTTGCAGCTGCTGGAAGTTTAGCGGTATGCAAGGGGTTGCTGGAAATATTGATAAACTAGAAATCCTTTGAGGATTAGTAAAAACATGGACACCACTTTGGTTCAGAAAATCTCTAAAATGTAAGCTTTTGAAGGCTGAGAGAGTACTTGTCAGTGTATCTTTAAAAACTTTGGTTTTTTTCATGCTTTTCCTTACCCCCACTTATTGCCATTGACAGGGACAGGCTAGTGTGAGAGATGCACCTTTGCTTTCATTCTGTGCCCAGACTCTTGTTATGAAATTGCTATAGTACTGGACAGTAGTATGGGATTTTTTACTGTATAGTAATCTTTTTATGGGCTGCAAGACTTTTCTGTCTGAAAATACATATCAAAATTATATTAAAATGCTGTGTTGGATCCTCAGAGAAGAATTTCAGTGCAGTGGACCAGCTCAACTAGCTAAAGGCTCTTTTATTCCACCTGTAAGTGTCTAGAAGCTTTACCATATCAAAGATGAAGTCCTAGAAACTAAAGGAGACTTACTAGTTGAAAAATGTTCTGAGAAAGTTTGTGGTGAGGATAAGGCATTTGAAAGCACCTTAACAGTTGCTGGCAGGTGGCCAGTACACGGGATGGTATGGCATAAACGAAAAAGAAATACTGCTTCATTCATTGCTTAAAGGCTAGTTTCCTCTAAAATGTTTTTCTCCTCACCTGATAAAAATACAATGTTACATAGTCATCTTTTCACTGGCATTAATACCAGGAAAGTACTGCCAAAGATTGTGAACTCTGATTGATTTATCTTGTCTGGCATCCAGGGCGTAGCCTAGAAAGGAGGAATTATATACTCCCTTCTTGAAAAAGAAGGAACAACCCAAACTGGTCAATGAAGGACTGTACTCAGAGAGGTCCAAGAAATCCAATTTGAAATTAACCTATTGACTGTGAGTGACTGTGATATGCTTCAGGTAATGCCTTCTCCAGTTATTCCATTACACTGAAAGACATGTGAGATGTTTCTCACTTCTGTTGTTAGAGAAGCTATTTCTATAAATAATTCACTCCACTCTTTATAAGTAATTAAACATTACTTATTTATTCAAGATAAAGTGAATCTTAGAGAGGTTGACTCAGTAGCTCTGTGGTCAGGGTATTCTTATTTTTCAGAAGTAGAAGATGGGACTACAAGTCCCAATAGCTCTATGACCTGTAACTAATTCCAGCCTGCTCCCTAATGAGAGGGAAGATAAACACTATAGAACAATAACACTGTTCACTCTTGGATTAATAAAGAAAAACGTTACATGTTCTGAATTTTAGGTTACAGAATTCCTTTTATATCTTTAAGATGGCTTGAGCTGGGCTTAATTTCACCATGTTTCTATTAGAAAAAAATAGCTATGGATAGTTCTATTGCTTCTTTTTGAAAGATGATACATGACAACTTTTTAAATATGTAACATTTCATTTTTATGTTTTTCAGTATACTGTGAAAATATTAGGCTTCTGTAGTTTGGATGAACAATTGGATAGAGGTAAAAACTCTTTCATCCTTTTTTTTTTCATAGCAAATAAATTTGCTCTTTGGATTGAAGACAGCTTGATATAAACAGTATTAGAATAAGAGTACCTTTTACATGCATTTCCTTGCTTTGCATATGCGTTGTTCAGGGTGACAGACACTAAGGTCAAAATTTATTATTACACTTGACTTTATCCAATCCTGGCTAAAAGGAGATGGATAGATTAATCACAAAGGCAGTATTTTAGTTTGTTATTATCTTATTTTCTCTGTGATTTGGTCTTCTAGTTTAAAATATGGGAATGTGTGGTGTTCAGAGCTCTTTATTGTGATGATCCTTCATCCTCAGGTTTTAAATATCTCCTCTTTATACTTCATATGTCCTTTTGGGCAACCATGTATTCTGTACTATGTTCATCACATAAGTAAAAAGAAAGTTACAGAAATCAAGTGACTCTTCCTTATATTATTGCAGACTAACATAAACAATAAAACTGTTAATCAAATTTTAGTTTTGGTATAGAATTAAACCTGAAGAATCCGAGGACCTTTTAATTTATATCCTAACAGGAAAGGTTGAAAAATGGTTTCTCCTTTTGCCCTTTTCAAAAAGTTTAATTTTTTTTTAATAAAAATCCAAGTCCTCGGTTTCTTCCTTATTTTAATCTGATAGAGTCAATGGCAAAGAAGGAAGACCCTTTCTGGGAAAAATTAAAATTAAAAGCTGGGAAAAATGCACAGGTTTGAAATGCATGAGAACTTGTTTGTACAATCACAAACTTCAGTGAGCTCTGTGGGCAAGATAAGGCCTCAACACATGACAGAATGAGGTAAGATTTGGAAATTTCTATAGCTCTCAGTTTTTGTTGAGATGCAACAACCTATAACCTATAAACGTAGCTCTTTGGGCCATACAGAGCTTTGCTGTGACACACTGCTTCAGTTTTCACAAATGTAATTCACATCTTGCTTCCATAAGGGTTGCATGACAGTTTCTGAAGAGAACTAAATTTAAAAAGAGAACTCCCACCCCAACCCAACAACAACAACCAAACAAACAAAACCAAACAAAAAAGAAGAACAACAAAACCCCCAAAATAGCACTTATCTATTCAAAAGAACAGCATCTAGGATATTCAACATTATGATATCTAAAAATGTTTTTATCTTGCTCAATTGTCATTGGGTAAATAATGGTTAATTGGAGTATGGTATCTAGAGGTGTTGACTGTACACTCAAGGATAGATCATGTCAAAGACAATGACTCTAGGTGAGGTCAAATCAGCACACCAACGTCTCCTCTTGAAAAATAAAAAAATTGCATCATCTTGAGTGAATGAATAAATAGTTTTGCATGGATCAATACAGATAACAAGAATGGACTACGATGTAGATTACACAGATAAAGTTCTTAGGTGTTTTGACTGTTAGGCGTGAAGAATATTTGGTATAAGACAGGAAGCAAATGAAGGATCTATTTCTATCATAGCTTCAAAGAACAAAACTCTTGAAATGCTTTTGCAATAAATCCATCTCTATGTAAATTAATAACTCATGAAGTTTACAGAATCATTGTAACTTGAGAATCCTCACTGAAATGATCTTAAATTGGAACCATAAATTCTACCAAGAAAGTGTATTACTTTTCAAAGGAGAGTGAAATACAGACTTCAGTGTTACAGGTGCTCAAATATTCTTAATTTAAAACACAGTGGAGTTATCACTCAAATATGCTATCATTCTGGCCCTGCAGTTCTTTTACACATCTAACTACCACTCTAGTGAATGCAGTGTTTCATCAAGATAGTTACAGAGCCGGACTTCAATATGTCTTTGTTTCTTTGTGGTGATTTATTTGGAAAATATTGTATTTGGCACTATTAAGAATAGATTGCTTCTTAAACTACAAACTAAAACCCCAACTGTGCAAACACTTAAGCAGGTGTTAATTTTTGTGCATTATGAATATCTCTTTGCTGAATTCAAGACTTGAATACTCTGCTTACTTTTGTTACTGTACTCCAAATTTCACTTTGCTGTACAGTTGAGCTTCTTTCACACAAGTTTTAAGAAAGTATGTCCTCTATCAGATTTCCTTTAACTCTTCATTTTATGTCATATTTCCTCTATTATGGTGGATGCTCTACAATATTCTAGTTGATTTCCTTTGCAACTTGACTTGATATAAAAAGATGAATGTGTACTACATTTACTATACATCATGAAAAAAAATTTTCTGGTTTTTTTAATCAATATAGCATTCAATTTGTTTTTATAAACTGGTAACTGCCACACATCATCAAACTAAATTTTTACCTAATGCAGTGAAATTTGTAGCTACTGTCACTAGGACTGGATCTAGCCCATCATGACTGGGACAGACTCACTGTGTTCCTTCCAGTGTATGACTGTGGGTGGTATGTGATCTACATTAAGGACCATGTAGGCAGCACAAGTGGACACATTATAACAGATCTCTGTAAAGTGCCATGCAGAAACCTTGTAAAACAGAGAAAATCTCACTAAATAGTAAAGGAATGCTGCTTTTCAACCCTATTTGGGGATTTTTTTGTGTGGTATTTTTGATGGATCCTCTTACTCAAAATCCATCAACTCATCTGATACCACTGGAACCTGTGAAGTGTTAACTCTTAACCTCATCCTTTTGGAAGATGACTTAAAATGGGTAAAAGGATGTGTGTTACATGGAGAAGGGGGATATATATTAAAAAAAATAAATAATGGTGTGATAGGGATAAGGGGTGGCGGGGGGGGGCTGATGGTTTAAATCTCCATGGGCCTCGGAATCGAGCCTGTTTCAGTCAGATTGTGGCCCTGCTAACAAATCCAATAGCAGCTAATCTGATCATCTGCTCTCTAGTTTTCATGCTGTGTTTTCTTCAGAGTTCCTTCTCCTAGTTCCAGTCTGTGACAGTGTGATAAGACACAAGAAATTTAGTCATCATTGCTGCTGTAAAGGAGCTCAGAGAAGGGATTATGATATTCCATAACCCTTACATTAGACACGGACAGGGGCAGCCACTGCTGTGATTACAGGCCTGAACACTGCTGTTATTTTACCCACCTCCCTCCTGCTAGTCATTTGATTATTTTTTTATTTTTATTTCTTTATTTCTATTTTTTTAGAGAAAACTTTAAAGCTTAACTGAGAAATAGTTACCATCACAATCATCATCCTAAATCTCATTGTGCAGAACTCAGAAGTTGTGAGTTCAGAAGGTTGCTGCACTTCTAACCAGCAAGATAACTCTCAACCAAGTTATCAAAAACACTCATCCGCTATTCAGTCATTATTAGGAAATTCAAACTGTAAGCTGAACAAATCAACATGGAATACAGACAGGGATGCCACAGGGAGCATTGATTTGGGAAAAATATAGTTTACTGCTGAGGCGAGTCAGAGATTAGGTTGCCCTTCCTCTGTTCTGCACATGGCAATATTTGTGATGAATATATTATTTGCGGTACCTCTTGCTTCTGGGTATCAAGTAGGTTTGCAGTGATGTCTCTGAATCAATAATTATACTTGTGTTAATGACATTCCAGCACCAAATCTTTTTACACCATCTGTGACTCTCATCCCCATAAAGAAGGGTCTTTGTGAAAAGGAGCAAAGTCACAAATAAATAATGGGTGATGACGGAAGTTGGGTTGCCTGGTCTCAGAGAAGTAATAAAGTGTTCTGGAAATAATCTGCTCTGTTGTTTGTTTGCTTTAAAAGGAAGATGTGAAGAGAGCTTTTAAATTGGCTTAAACTGTTGCTTAAAGATTGTTTCTTGCATTTCAAAAGGCCTCCCCATCACTAGCATTGTGACTTGTTTTGTGTCATTATTATAAGGAAAGGTACTGGATGGAAATGTACACCATATGCCTAAGCCCAAAGAAGAGTGTGTGTGAAGCAATGGACAGACATAGCATTTAGCTGGGATGTTCTATGTCTCTACACACATGTGGTGTGCAATGCTGCTCTGCTCTGCTTGGAGCACCCAGATTCAGAAATAGATGTGCGACGGTTACTGGACTAGCTCCGTAGCTGCTGCTGAGATTGTGTAAGATTTCATTATAGACGGACTATCTGACAGGACCTGCATAGTCACCATCAAACTCTGAGGAAGGAGGACAGGTTTTAATTATAGCAGTGAAAGGCAGATCCGTAGACTCCTCTGTGGCTCCAAAAGAGGTACCTGTAGTGAACACTAGACCTCCCTTATGTACCACACAATTCCAGTTATGTTTGGCTTTTGCCTGCGAGTGAAGGGCAAACTTGAAAGCTCTGATAGCAGTGGAGACTGCTGCCCTGCTGTTTGGTGAGAGATTTTTTAGTTTTTCAGAGAGGATTTCGACTCAATTACTAAAGCAATAAGGATCTACCATACACAAAGCCTAAGACTTCAACTCGTGGACAAGATCAGAGGAGAATGTGTTTAAAGTGTAATATGCTAAAAATATGGCAATGTAAATATCCCGTTAATACTTTATATTTGGATATACGTAATCATGATGAAGAGAGAAACTTTGAGGGACATATTAACATCAGTAATTCCTACCAACAGGTTTAGTTTAAAATTTAATCAAAGTATTCCAAATACAGTTTGCTATATTTGATGCTATTTATAATGGCTTCTGTATGCATTAATTTTCTTTTTAATTGGAAGACTTATGTGGTACTATCTCTTTGAAAGTTGACTGGAAACTATTAATTCTGACTTATCAAAATTTTACATTCAGTTAATGTAAGGTTTAACCCAGCAGTGTTTTCTGGAAAAAGCTATTGCTTTCTTTAAGCAAAATTTCTGTGTATCCTTTCATAAAGAATTTTTTCTGAAACATAGACAGAACAAAGGTAACACAGATGCATACACAGCATTGCCTTAACACTTGCTTACCTCTTGACAAACACAGCTGGATTTCTTTGCCTTTTTACAGAGAATATTGAAAAGATTAAGTATTACCTCAGAATAAAAATTCTCTAGTACGAGTAAGCTGTGAGAGAAAAATTGTGCAACCTCTTATAAAAAATTAATAAAAACTGTCAGATGTCTAAAACTGATGGTAAAATTCCCTATTAATTTATGATATTGTGTATTAGGAAATTCAGCAGGTCTTACGTGCAGAGATGACAAAATAAGCAATGATAGTTTTTGCTAAGTAGGTATGCAAGCATTCTTAGGAAAAAAAAACCTGAAAAAAACAGAAAATCAACCCTCCAGCATGTTTCTCTTCTGTATTTTGAACTTCTATGTTGAAGCTGATTGCCTTGAGTATACCTTAGACATTTTAATTTGATCAAAACCTTTTGACATTTCTTTAACATATTTTCCTGTATTACCTATGCCATCTCAGGTATTGCTGATATCCACAATCAGTGTGATCCAGCACAATGGATAAGTATTCACTCAGCCTACCCCATTAAGATGAAGGTTAACTGATATTTTTATTTGTTTGCTTTTGATATTTTGCTTTCCTCTAGTCAAGTGAAAATTTATTACAGAACAATATATCCAGAATAGACTTTGATATGAAGAGGCTTTATTTGGCCTTGAGCTCATCAAATTGGAAACTCAGACTGACAAAGGTCAAGGTTGTCCACTACTTCCTGTTTCCTTTAAAACTAAAAGAAACATAAAAAGATCTCAAACTTTTGAGCCATTACCATGGGGATTTAAGAAGATGATTGAGGCTGGAACAAAGCATACCCCTTTGCTTCTGGGTATCAGGAAGGACTTTAATGGTATCATGACATTGATCATTGAATTCAAGGTGACAGTCATGTCAGTGTTAATGAATTCCAGGTATGATTTCACAAAATATTAGTATACAGCATAGAGGAAACAGACCATATTATAAATGCTTTTAGACATTATTTATAACAATCCAAAATAAAGCTTTATGTTGTCCACCTATGGTAAATTTAGATAAATGTTTGTTTTGTGTCATACGTCATCAACAGGAAGAAATGACATCCTTAATTTCTACATAGATTTTTTTGTTGTTGTTTTTATTCATCAATGCTTTACGAATATTATATAAATTTCTTGAAATTAGCGTTGCAAATCTCTGCAAAAATTTATCTAATCCTGACTAAGTAAAATATTGATAACACCGTGTTCCGAAATGATTTTCTGTCTTTGCTGATTTTCTAAGTCTGTAGTCACTTCACATTTTCTTGTGATTTGCACATATTCAAAGTCAGATGAAATTAGGACAGAGTTGTCTCAGTGAAGCCCACAGTGACAGAGATGTCCCCAGCTGCTGGAATTTGCAGTTGTGGCTGCCTCTTTTCTCTGTCCACTATAAATATTTCAGTAGATCATGAAAGAAGCCAGCTACAAAAATCACAGTTACAATGAATTAAAGTTAGCTTGCTTTTCATTGGCGTAGCATAAGCCAATAATTCTTTAAAATTCATTGTTATGAAGTATGTATTACATGTATTTTAGCTATTTAAAGAACATATTTTTCAAAAGGCTTTATCAAAGGCATTTTCTTTTTTTTTTAATTTTTTTTTCATAAATGAACCAGAATTAGAAATTTGAAATACTGCAAACTTCAGTGAGATTTTAAATCCCATTTAGAACCTGTTCATATTTCTAGAATCTATCTCTACCAGTATTAAACCTAAATATTTCTCATGTATTGTGACAAAAGTGAGCTATGCTCCCCAAGATTTAAGATGCAGACTGTTACTGGTAGTTTAAGAGATGTTCTGTATCAAAAATGGAAGAACGATTGGCTCTGACGCAAGATTGAATTCTGTTTTCTGCAACTACAGCAAGTGGAAACCAAACCAGGTTGATAGCAGACATTTCCCTGTGCTTCTATAGATCATTGTAAAAGTTCAGAGTTAATATAAGACCTCTGAAAAGAGACTCTAGAGACACAGACATCTTTTCTACTGGGTTCTATCAGATACAGCTTGAATGATGAAGCTTTCTCAGCAACAGCAGTCAGATCAATGCAAACTAAAGCTGAGTGATGACATTATATTTGCTAGTAGACCAAAAATTACACATATCATGGTGTTAAAATGCTTCAACTAAAAAGTAACAACAAACTCTAATTATTCCATGCAACTCTTAGATCCTTTCAACAATGTCCTACTCTTTCTATCACACTGGCAAATGCTTATTAGAAAGTTTTTTTACAAACCTGACACAGTCAGGGTGTGTCATATTACTAGGGTGTCCCTTTAGAACTCTGGAACCTCCTGTATTTATGATATAGAACTCCTATAGAACTCCTATAGAACTAGGAGAGAGAAGATGAGTACTTATGTTTGCACTGTCTGTTAATGGAGCACCTGTTTTTTCCTTTCAGTTTTTTGAAACTATAACATCATAGAAAAAAATCATAGAATCATAAAATTTTTTGGGTTGAAGTAACCTTTCAAGACTCTCTAGACTAACCCCCTTCCACTAGACAAGGTTACTCAAAGCCCAGTTCAACCTGACTTCAAACACTTCAAATGATGAGGCATCCACAACTTCTCATGGCAACCTGTTCCAGTGTCTTACCACCTTTATCAGAAAAAACCTGTTCCTTATGTCCTATCTACCCTCTTTCAGTTTAACACTGTCGCCCCTTTTCCTGATCTTAGTAGAAAGAAGGCTTTGGTAGAAAGTCTCTTTCAATCTTATATCTCTGCTTTATATATTGAACTGTAGCAATAAGGTCTCCTGGAACCTTCTCCAGAAAACAACTAAGGAATAAAAAAAAAGAAAAACAGTGTTATCTCTGTTCTCCAGATAGGAACCTGATTGATTCATTTGGAGGACCAAAAACTAATACAGTAACATACCTTAACAATTATCTGATAACTTACTGTAAGGGGCTCAGAAGAGCTGACTGTTCAGAGAAAGCAAGACAAAAGACTGGATGTAGTTTGCAATTTTCGGAGCAGGTCTAAGTCAGGAAAATAATATACAACCACTCATCATTACCTTCCTCATTGTGATCTCTTTGCTTGGATCATCCTCCAGCTCGTATTTTTTTTCTTTTTCAGAATGATCACTGGGGGCAAATGCATATTTTGAGCAGACCTTAATAGATTTAACACCTGGCATGTTAATAAAGAATATGTTTGTAAATTAAAGATTTTCAGAATCTTCACAACCTTAAAATTATCACACAAGCTTTTCCATCAGTAAAACCCTTATTCTTAAATAATTTGAGAAACACTTGTTATAGACATAGTTCAATGATAAGAAACAGTTCACGTTATCACTAGGTGGAATAAATGTGATCAGTAATAAGACAAACTTGGGAATGCTCACATTTAGGGGAATATTATTCTAAACCAGAAAAGGACCTTGGATCCATGCTGTGTACTAAGGAAATATATGGCAACTGGTGTTATTATTGTCTCTGAGTTACATTAGCTAAGGAATTTGTGTGCACCAATACTGTATAATAATTTTTAAAGATATTAAGATACCTTCTATCTTAATATGTGTTTCTAGAATAGTAGATGACAGGCAGTAGATGATAAGCCTTATAGGGTAATAGGTAATACCTTATAGGTATAGGGTAATGTTCATAAGGAACCAAATCTCCTGAGCAGGATGTTTGATAGCTGTCCTGTGGCAAAAGGAGTCTCCATTGCAACAGTTCTTGCAGCAGCATTTTTAGCTGGATTGGAAGAGTACCTCAAATTATTGTATTTACTCAACTGGCTACAATCCTACGTTTGCATACAGCCTTAACTGTGCAAAACATCTGTTAAATATCTTAACTGCATGGAAAGGAATGTTGTAGATGCTGTTCATGCAACAAGAGCTTCTACTGAAGATTTAGTTTCTAATGTCTTATATGTGCACACTTTCAGAGCAGAAGTCACAAAGATCAGCCTTTGGAATATTCCACCCACACTGATAATCAACACATTTAAGGATACTAATCAGATATGAAACAACAGGAACTGCCTTGAGGAATTTTGAGAACTGACCAAAAATTACCACCTGGGTTTATGTAACAGTAGAATAATTAACTGAGAAAGTTCTGCCTATCATCTAGTTTCAAATTGATTCCCAGTCGAAACCCAATATATTTATCTCACCTCTACAGGCAACTTATATCTTACCTATATGGGTGACTGAATTAATGATTCAAGTGGACTGAGTGGACATATAGGCACAGCCCTGATACCTAGCTACATCCAAGTCATAATTAAGAAATAGACTTGATTTAGGAAGAAGTTCAGGTGAGGTGCTGGCACAATTTGCCCAGAAAAACTGTGGATGCCCCATCCTCGGAAGTGTTGGATCAGGTTGGAGGGGCCCTGAGCAACCTGGTCTAGTGGAGCGTGTTCCTGTCCATGGCACGAGTGTTGGAACTAGTGGATCTCTAAGGTCCCTTCCAACCCAAGATATTCTGTGATTCTGTAATTGGTTTTGTTTGGTCTGTGCTGTTTAAAAATATGTTTTTCTACTGAGTCCTTACCTGTATTTCATGAAATACACATCTTTCAATATTGGAGGTTAGCATTTTTAGTGTGAAGAATCACACCTGCAGGACCGAATGACATGCATTGGATTTGGAAGACTGAATTCTTTTCTTAATTCAGCAATTGACCAGAAAAATTAGGTAACTCCTAAGCAAATTTTCTTAATCATCATAAACACTTCTTCTAAGGGTATTTTATAAGCTATTTACTGCTTTTTAAAACTTTTGCATCAAGAGATGATAAGTGCTACAGACTTTCAAGTACGATTTTCTGTAAGCTCTGAGCTATACTGCATTATTTTTGATGTATATATGGCTCAATAATATGTTTGAATAAATGAGGTGGAAAAAAACTTCAGTGATTTAGACTATCCTTAAAATCAAGATATGGTAGAGAGTTAATATTTATTTTGAAATTGAAGGAAATTTATTTTTAATGTAAATTTAATTATCTTTCCTATAGCCATGTATAGTATAACCATGCAGTATCAAGAAAATTTGGTTCCAGAAAGCAACTGAGAAATGCTTTCTTATTTATTTTCACTGATCAGAGTGGACCTGGAGAAAAAAAAACTAAAAAAAAGCTTAAAAAGGAAAGATGACACTATCACCTCCTTTGGTGCTATTTCAAAATTATTCTCTAGCCATCTGTGTTTAAAGATTGTGATTCTAAACCTATATTTGACATATATTGCAGGAAAGTATGACTTCCCTATACCGGTTGCACAAATTCTACTGTATGTTTTTTTTCTATTAGTACAGGTAACTAGGATCCACTTTTTATATTAGTTTCCATATATTACCATAATAGCAGCTTTATGCCTCATAGTTCCTTGCTTTGTTTTTCTTTCCTGTTTTATAACAGCATGCCTAAAGCCTATCAATATTCAAGTTAGCACTTTAAAATGAAACTATAAATTTCAATTTAGAGAAAATAAGCCCTTATTCAGGCTCATAAGTTTTAAATAACACATTACCATTGACTACATTAAGTTTGCATTTCTAATGTTATTTTATGCATTTGACAATAGATGTTCCACTCTGCTCAGCAGTGGAGAGCAAATGCATGTGAAATGTAAGTCTGCTTAAAATGTAGGAATTTATTAGAGCTGTCAGTCAGCAGTGACATGAGAATTAAATTATTTCTGAAGATATTTGAGTTGATTTTTGCACTTTCTATTGTCTTTATCTTCTAAAGTTTGAGTATAAATATTTCTTTTAAAAGATTTTCTTCCTAGACTGTTTAGTGCTTCTTAAAGTCAAATAAAACAAAAGTGAAAATCAAATACTAGATGCACAAAGCTCCTAAGGAAATAATTAGGTAGCATTTTAAATAACAGGAAAAAAGTTTAATTATTTATTTCTATCAATCCCAGAAGAACCAGGTTGGTTTACTTCTATTTTTGTTGTTATTGTTGTTGTTTAATTTAGTTCCTTCAGGAAAAAAGGTGACTAACTAGTTTTCGTTTTGAATACTTTCTTTGCAAGTGAAAGGTATGTACTGGTGGCCAAGTGGCATCTTTTCCAATTACCTGAATATTAACTGTGAAATAAATTAATATAAAATTTCCCCCGCTGCAGGACTAACAATAAGGAAATTAAGTGAAAGCACTACTTTTCCTGACAGGAGTGATTCCTATTCTTCTTTATAGCTATTTTTTTCTTTTTAATTGTGTGAATGGACTATTGCGTGGATTGATCTGAAGGAAAAAATTCCTTTTCACTTGACTCTTTTTTTTGTGATGATCTGGTGCTACTGTCTGCATTTCTTAAGCATATCTTCTTCTACAGAGATTAAAATGAAAAACAATTAGATTCCTTGTGAAATATTACATCTGTGGGCTACTCCATACTACTTTGATTCATTTTGGTTGTTAACTTAAGAGTTTTTGCACGTCTAGAATAACAAGTGTCAAGAATGAACTCACTTCGCACACTACCTCAGAACTGAGAAACCATCTGCATAGCTCCTATGCACTACATTTGTTCAAAAAAAAAAAAAAAGAGTTCTTTTTGCTAATTGATTAGTTAAAAGAGTTTATTCTTGGCTCAGATGTCAAGACATAACTCAAAAGTTAGCAAAGATGCGTAGTGACAGATTTTGGACTCTTGTATTCTTGTGAATATGACCATACTAAGGAAGAGAAAATTTCCACAGCACTATTTGTACTTTATTGCTATGTGATGACAGGAAATTCTTATGGTTACTTGGACTGCTGAAATGTTTTCCCGTGGAAAGGTCAAAATTCAGTCATAGCATAAATAGATGGAACTTCACAGCGTAAATTTAGTTTGAATATAATCAAATAAATTAAATGAGTGTATTTTCTTCATTCAAGTGAATAATTCTCATACAGTGATTTGCACTGAATATACAAATTTTTCATGCATTTCTCCATTATTCACATAACTATTTCCAAAAAGAGTATTATGACTGGAAAGCATGTGGTACGAGCTCTAAAATAGCTGGATATATCTTTCTTACAGTAGAGAAAGTCATCAAAAAAATCTGTAACAGGTTAGAGAATCCTGACTGCCATCTTTGCTGAACAACTAGATATTCTCCAAAACTCACATTTGATTTTCCAGATACCTTTCCGAATAACAGAAACCTGGATAGAGATTATCTTTAACTAGACAAGCAGCTGCAGGAGGAAAAAAACAGGGAAACTTTTGGACTCAGAGAGGCAATGAATGGCTTGATATGGAACTGGATTCATGTCCATGCTAGAGTTCAGACATACATGCACCTATACTCCATTAATATGCAACTGCTATAGGCTCTCATACGCCTCTGTACATTTTCATAGGTGTCACAGTTGTAATTCTGAGCTTTTTATGCATGCTGAGTTATCAACAAAATGCATTTAACTGTGGCTAGTGAACCAACAGGAGTCCAACACACAGATTTGAATACTAGTTACATTGAATATCTGCTGAGGAAGAAGATTATTTCACAGCTTTTAAGAAATTAATCTGTAATAGTATAGAAATACGAGTCACTTAAAAGTGAAGCTATTAATTTATTCTCTTCTGGGGTTATTCCAAAAGAATGTGTAAGAACATTTCAAATCTTTCTGCGTTAGTGAGTACAGGTGGGGAAGCAAATAAATGAGTTATCAGACTGCACATAGATGAGGTAGAAGTCTACCTTACATCAGAGAAATTCAGGTTCTGTGTTTATGTGGCTACAGTAATCCAGAAATCCGACATAAGACATGTATCATTGACATGGTGGAATATTTGTTGTGGTAGGAAGTGGTTTCTGCTGTGGCCTCTGGTATAGGGACGAAGATGGTAGAATTTCACTTCCATGTCAGACTTTACATTCCCTGTACAGTCTTTTCTGAAGCCCCATTTCCTTGATATTCCACTATCCTTAAATGCCTCTGCATCTGTGTCTCTGGGCAAGGGCCCTGTAAGAAAATGGGCCTGGCTCTTCAAAAATGGGGACAAAACTCACTCCGTACTCTATGAAATTGATCTTGAACTTCAATTTGACAAGGCAGTACACAGATGTCTACAAACTCAGGCTGACTCAAGGACTTCAGAGGAGTTACCCCCTGTAGATATTGTAGAAAAAGAAGGAAGTTCACAAGGGTTAGGGTGCCTAAAAGAACAGTCCAATAGTAAATAAAATTCAGATATATAAGTGATATATCTGAATATATCTGATAGCTACGCTATCTGAACAATGTCCACGGCCAGTGCCTTGAGCATCTTAGTTTTCATGGTTAGACTATCACTCCCTCTCCAAGCCAGAATACTTAAAATGTGGAAGGATAGGTGAAATCTGGAATGAGTGGTAACAATTTTTAATTAACAGGCACAAGGTAATGTGTTGTATGACCCAAATATCTACATATGTGACTTTTATGAAGTTAAGGAAAAGCTGATCAGTTGAAAATTTTGTTTCACAGCTTCGAGTGATGGAAAAGTAGTGTACACAGGAATCTGATAATGCCAGTAGTAGAGCTCACATCCATTAGGATAATTTCAACCCATTCGAATAAGCACAGCCACAGTTCCAAGTAAAATCCGATGTTGCAAAGCAAGCCAGCTCACACGAATACTTGAGTCTTGATATTTGCTGGGATTAAATCAGGCCAGGAAAGCAATCTGGAAGCAATACTGTGAGATGGCTACAAGAGAGTGCATATCACAGTGTGTACGGGTATCTTCATCTCTAGGTCTTGCAAAGGTCGGTAACAGCGCCTGTTGTAATATTGATAGTACTATCTCTTAGAAGTCCCACAGTAGTTGTGTTTGTTCCAGAATTTTCTGCTGTCTTGGTTTTGTATGGCTATCAGCAGTCATAGAATCACAGAATGGTTTGGGTTGGAAGTGACCTTAAAGTTCATCTAGTTCCAACAGCCTTGCCAGAGGCAGGGATGCCACCCATTAGATCAGGTTGCTCAGGGCCTCATCTAACCTGGCCTTCAACACTTCCAGGGATGGGGCAAAAATGCTATGTTACAAAACATAGATGGAGAACAAGGTTGTATTGTAGCAGTGGTTCAGCTCCTGAATGAGTTCCTGAAAAAAGAGAAGCTCCTCTTCACCTGGGGCATATTTTTGCACATAGGTGTTTCAGTACTGCATTTTATTAAAAAAGTTTTTATCAATAAATATAGTAAATTTTAGACATACTTGACTGCCTCTCAGACAGTTGCTCCACAAGCTCCAGAATGAGGTGAAGGAAAGCAATACTAATCAGCTGAATTAGTCAGTGAGGAGAAAAATCGTATTTTGGAGCTAATCAGAAGTAGGCATTCAAACCATGGCTTACTCTAAAAGCCTGTTTTGTTTTGTTTTGTTTAAAAAATTGCAGAAAACTTGTGGAGAAGGCACCAATAGGTGATGAAAATTGTAACTTTAGTTCCTAAAAATGAAATAACATAGGTCAAGAGCTAGACAGAGTTACACAAATGCTGCAAAAGTGTAACTTTTGCAAGTTCTTTAGAGCTATTTTTGTAGCATTCATCTCAAAATGAGAAATATTATGACTTTTTGTTTTATAAATACAATCTATAATGGCAATATGAAGACAATAGTTGGATACCTGATGGGTTTGCTGCATGTTGGAGAGCCAATGTGATATGGTACAGATATTTCTGCTGAGCCTATGTAGCTGGTGTGGAAATCTATGTCACAGTGCAATGCCATTGATTTTAAAACCACCTCATATGTTAATTTTCAAAACACAGTTCTTTGCAATCAATATAACAACACTGGCATATCTACTAGGTATTTCCAAGCATCCTTTCCTTTGATCATCTTGCCACTGAAGCAACACAGATTTGTAGATACATCTTTTATCTCCTCTAACCCATTATTAAATGCTGTAGTAATGGCATCAAATCAAATGACATTTAATGACATTAAATAATGTCAGTGTTACATTAATGGCTATGAGGTAGGAGGCACAAACACTTTATTAATATCTCTTCCTTATAACCTTTCTTTAACAACCCACTTCCCCAAATTATGAAGCATGAGCAATTTCTGCATTCAGTCATAAAGTGTGACACTCATCTTTGACTTCCTTTTCCTGTGTCATATTCACTTGCCCATGTTCTCAAGCAACACTTGCCATTTAAGCTGTTTAGAAGCTTTGGTTGAGCTCTGAAACCGATACTGCAGAGTAATATCTGCAAAAAAAAGGCTTTGGTTTAAGCTATTTTCTGATGAGATTGTTCTACATCATGTGAAAAATTCTAATCATCAGAAAAGTATTGTCAAAACAAAAATGAAAAATAATGGATTTCTACCTTCTTTGTGACAACATTCTATCAATCCTTAATATGATTGGAAAAAATAAAGAAGAAATCTCAGACATTTGAAAAAATATAGTCAATCAGTTTCTACCATGCATCAGAGTAACTGGATGTAGTGGTTTAAACCAAGTTTTCCCCCCTGAAGTCAAGAAAAAGTGGTAAAACCCCAGGGGGTGGTAAACCCCTGGAAGTTTTGAAGTTTTGTCAAATGGGCGCTCCTGCAAAATGTAAACATACCACAAGCAAACGGAAGAGAAGAGTTGTAGTTTGGTGGTTGTAGGAAAGGTGGCCATGTTGTGAGCCACGAGGAAGGGGCTCGGAGCCCCTTGGAGGGCTCTACCCCCCGACTCCCGACTGGGGGGACTGCAGAGACTTGGAACAGTGTTAGACTGAGCTAAGTGTCTGTAGTTATGCTGGGAGATGTTTTCTCCACCCTGGGCAGCATCAGGGAACTCCTGGAAAGAGAGAGAGAGAGCCGGCAGCAGAGAGACAGAGTTTTGGGGGTAAGAACTGAACCAGACCCCCCAAACTCCCTTGAGACCTCTGGGAAAGGAGGGACATGGACTCCTATTTAGGAGAGGAGTTTTGGAATGCTGCAGCACCGGAGAGAGAGGAACTAAGAAGCTCAAAGACGTCCCGGAGCTGGACCGGGACAGCCAGATGGAATGCAGAGGGGGGTGACCTTGCTTTCCCCCCCCCCCGCTGCTGCCACGTTGGCAGTTGAGACAGAGCACAGGAGTTCTGGTGGAACTCTTGAGGCAAAGACTTTCAACTGAAAGCTGCCCAAGATGTTCTGACTCAGGGGTGAATCCCCTGAGGAAGGGACTTTCACAAAGATGCCCCTGCATTTCGTGATATACCTGTGGTGAAGCGAGTTTTGTCCCTACTACACAGTCCACAGGTGAGGCCTTCGCTTGGAGTCGAAGGAGAGCCAAGGGGCTTGGAGACCCCCTTGTGTGTATTGAAAAGAGATCCAGCTAAAACAATCCAGTTGCAACTGCTGCATGGAAGACAGAAGAGGAGTTGCTACCCTAAATGTGGAAGGGATCTGTCCTTCTTCCCTCCTGAACTTTTATTTGGAGGGGAGAAGAGATCTGGTCCATTTAAATACTTATGTCATGGTAGAGATAGTTGTGATCGTGTGTATAATGTGTTATAATATTTATATGTACAGTCATTGTAATATATTCCCTTCCCCCCATTTGGAGTCTGGTGTGTTTTGTCTGGGAAAAAACCCATCTCAGATTGGATTGAGATGTGACGGGAGGTTAGGACTAGGGAATTTAGATTTTGGGGCTATCTCAAACCATGACACTGGACTTTATTTTTTTCCTGAATTTCATGGAAATCTTTTAATAGTGATTTGATAGATACTACAGTAAAGAGCTGATACATTTAGCAGTTAAACTGAAAATTGATGCACTTGATTTTTCCATTCTAGTTCTTGATTTTTCCATTCAAACACCAAGATGAAGTAGAGCTGATTCAGTGGAAACTAGAGAGTACTTCCTGAGAGATCAGAACAGATAGATTGATAGAATGGAGGTTAATGAAAAGGATATGATCCATGACTATAGATAAGGCAAGGCTTTTAAAGGTATTTAGACCCCTTAGCCAGTTAGAAAGACGTGTTTTTTAAAAAAATGTTACACTATCAGCAAAAAAAAGGCTATCAAAGATAGCCTTCAGTGATAAAACCAAACATATCATCTCTTATTGTCCTGTTCAAGATTTCCTTTTGTGACATAGATGATGGAATGTTTAGTAAGTTAGTGGGAAGTAACACAACCGAAAAGCTTCAGAAAGCAGGAAGAAAATGTAAAATTGTCTTGAAACACTAGAAAAACGGTAGCAAAAAAAAGAATAAATTCATATTTATACAAGGGAAGTAGTTATCTGTTGTAAAACTGGTAAAGGGGGAAAATCAGTCATGTGAAAATTTTGCAGAAAGAGATTACAAGACTCGTTAGACTAAATTCAGAATTACAATGTTTATATCACTGGTAAACAAGAAAGGGGAACAAGAAACCTATCAGACATCTTTCTGTTGTATTACCTTTAAACCCTCAGAGGACCAGTTGGAGATCATATGCAAGAGAGAAACATGGAATTCAGAGGCTTACAAAGCATTATCAATGGGGTAAGAATGAAGTACCCAGTCTTCATCAAGCTGTAGAAGAAAGTGGAGACAAATCAGCAATTTTCTAACAAATGGAAGGTTATTGCAATGAGAAATAGTATAATCTCTTTTCCTTGTCCAAGATGGAGGAGTATAAGAAGTCATAGGAGCAATGAAAGTGTTCTTACATTTAAATTGAAATAATGGAGATTTATGTGGTTTTTTGAAAATATCTTCTATGACTATAGTCTTTAGCTGTGAACATTTTTAAGAACAAGATAGAAATATTTACAATGACATATTTGAACTCAACTACAGTAGGGAAATGATCCCATGAGGTCACTTCCTCTCATACTCTTTCCTACAAAGGAGAGATATTGCCAGGGAAAGTGAAGGTGTTATATACAGCACTGGCAATCTGCGCTTTGCCTATTCTTTGAATAAATGGAAGATGTGGTCCTGCAGGACTTTGCTTATACTGCAGTAATAGAAGACATTTTTAATAAATACCTACGTAGCAATATTAAATTTATAACATAAAGGAAAACAACAAGCAGCAGTAGTAATTTGGCTTTATTATATTTTCTAATTCCATTTTGACATGCCTCCCTACCTTATTAGCAATGTAAAGATATGAATACAGAGGTGCTCATTTTATCATGACAACATTCAGTTTTTAAACTAATCTAAAATAAAACCCAGATTATGCGCAGAAAACTCAATTATGAAACAAAAGGCATCCAGTATGAAATTAAGGTAGTACATTCCATGTTTTATGTTCTGGCATTGTAGTTTGTTACAGGGTTTTTTTGCTGATAAACCTCAAAAAGTTCACATAGCCAAGAGCAGCTCTAATGGACTGAATCAAAAATTACTCACTTTCATCTGCTGAAACAAATTGGTTTAATATACAGTTGTTTGCTGTCAAATATATTAAAAACACTTGTGCCAAACAAAATTACAGGCTGTGTTTGTTGTTTGCCTGGCATATTTGGAAGGTGGGAGAAATGGGAAAAGGAGGAAAGAGAGTGGGTGGAGTTATCTGTATACTTGCCAATATCAGACTAGATAGTATTAAAAAGATGTAACACACACAATATGCATGCAATGTGTCTGAGTTGCACAGGCATAAAGTTTTTTCCTTCCATTTTTTAATGTTTGACCATGTGTAACTAAAAAGTTCTAACCTGTTGGGCATTGCAAGATAGTATGCAAATAGGCCAGCTATTGACAAAGGACTACAGTAATTCACTTTTCTGTTAATCAGGGTGTGATTATCATCCGGTTCTTTTGAATTCCATCCAGCTTGCTATTCTGTCTCAACTTCAAGCAGGTGTTTTGTTGTTGCCAGTCCATGAACACAGCCCTGTGCCTGAGTCTTTCAAGTGTGCTAGCTGTGCAGATGAATTTTGCCCGCAAACTTTCCTCAGGCAATGAACTGACTAGTGCAACATGCTCACAGCAATGTTAATCTAGCTCAGGGACATCCACTGCACATGAAAGACTATTTTTAACCTAATTTTTAATTGATATATTTTGTCCACTGAAAATTTCCTCTCTCTCCATCTCCCCCCACTCTTTCTCTCTCTCTCTCTGTCTTTATATCTATCTACTTTTTCTTCCCCCCCTTTTTTTTTTGAGACAGCAAATGGATTGAAGTGAAATGAAACTACAGTAGCTGGCAGACACAAAGCAGAAACAAGGATGAAGTTAAATAAAATATGAGAGGGTGAATGCTCAGCAAAGAATTCATCTTTGATTTTAAAGATTAGATAAATTGGAAAAGTAATAATCAGGAAATTGAAAAGTGGGGACCTTTATGCATTAGCATTGTGACTAGCATAACAAATACCATTTATTTATTTATACTTTAAGAATGGTGCAATATTTTATAATATACAATAGCTTAGAATGTCTTCTGGAAAGGGGTCACGATACATTTTAACTCCGCAATCCTAGTGAGAAATATTTGTAAAGTAATATGATTCAATGATATTCAACACAAACTATTTTGAATACCAGAATCTTTCATTCTTATTCACAACATGTGTCTTAATGTAACTTGCTGTAATTTATGAACATTTGGTTTATTTGTATACCATGTATTGACCTTGGCTTTTTTTGCATTATTAAGTCTGGTTTTTAACCTTTAACTGGAAATATGTATGTATATACATTATTAATTTATCTATTTTACCTAATTCCTCTAATTTTCACGTAATTTCACTGTGGATCTATAACATGGTTTAGAATAAAAATACAACCATCTATATGCTAACTACATAAAGCCTCCCTTCTAATTTTTTAATATACTCCATTACAAAGTCTTAGAAACAAAAGTCCAAGAGGCTAATTTGACAACAGAAAAATACAGGAAAGTAGCTTCAGAGCTCACTGTTCATGTGTTGGGGATTTTCCATTTCTCCTCAATATTTGCATGAGGAATATTTAAATGGAAAATATATGTTATATTGTCTATTCTTTACCATTCAGTCTTAGCTAGTCAGAAATGGGTTCTTTGCCCTCCCTTTGCACAGCAAAATACAGAGTTCCCTCTCTTCTTCTGCTTCCTTGAAAATTAAATTTTTCCCAGAAGTTGATGTTCAGCCTAGTTTGTGTCTGCCTTTCCTCTCTTTGTTCCAGGCAGGAACACCACTGACTGTCCCTGTCCTCACTGTGTCAACAACACCAATTCCATGCTAAGCAGATGCACATGTGGAAGGTTATCCAGCTCTGTTTGTGGGAAGCTAAAAAGCTAAAACAGAGGGATGACAACTTTTGATGGGTACTATTTGTGAAGGGGGAAAAAAATCAAACTACATTTTCGGGAGAATATACAAAGGAAAATGAAGATTTGTAATATAGAAGATTTGCAGTAATGAAGAGAAAAACAGTGGAACTGAAGTAATAGCATTGATAGCAAGACAAGCTGGATGCTTTTCCAAAGAGGAATAGTTAAGCCTCAGGTTAATGAACAGCGACAAAAATCAACACATATTTTGTAAGCTCAAGAAATAGTGGCTTCAGACACTTCTAAGACACTTCTAAACAGATGCGAAAAATTTGAGGAAAGGCTGTTTTCTGATGGGTTTTCAGCTGTGAAAAGCCACATCACTAGAGTAAAATGGTCATTAAGTTCTTTGCTAACCCATGTGTGCATCAGCGTTACAAAAATGTTACAACATATTCTCTGCTTATTGCTTATTTATTTTATGATTCCTCCAGTTTTGAGACAAACGTATTGTTTATGAGCTTCTTATATACTTGGGAGATTGTTAATTTTGGATCAATTTGGGACCTTATTTATAAAAATCAGAGTAAGAATGAGAAAGAAAAAAAATCTATTTTATGTAGACTCTTACAATTATATTATAATGGACGATATTTGTACAATTATTTTAGTTACCTAATAATATTGGCTTTCACATCATATAAATTAATATAAATTATGAAATGGTGTCTGTGCTATTGAGTTACAGTATATGTACAGTGAATTAAGAAAATTCAGTCAGCATCCATCACTGTTCAAACAAGTGCTTCATTCTCATCTGAAATTGTTTTAGAAGTGATTTTCAACTTAAGAAATCCATCCCATTTCATTAATTGTTTTTCAGCTATAGTATAATTTTAGATAAAGTGAAATATTCCTAGATGCAATAATCACCACAGAAATATACTCATGGCAGCATGATTGACACTCCTAATCAGGGAACCAAACCGTTGTTTAGTTATAAGGGCAAATGTACCTGGACTTTAGTTTTACAGTAACGGATTTTGTGTATCAGCACTGGTTGAAGACATCCCTATCCCCATCTTCCTGTCCCTTGTGGTATAATGATACTGCGTGTAGTGGTGCAAAATGGATCCAAAACACAAAGTATTCAAAATAATAATCCTTTTTGTACATTTTGTTTTCATTTGCTTTATATTTCTTTTTGCATAGATCAGCTCACTAATCCACTGCACAGTGGAATCATGTCTCGAATACAGAAGCATACAAATAAGCTTCCTCATCCCGCTCAAGTGTTTCGGCCTTGGGTTTACGTTGGAGCTGTGCCATAACACACTATTTTATGATACAGCTAATCTGATCTGACAGCTAACTGCCACCAGACAATCTTCCCTCTTCCCTGCCTTTCCTCACGGCCCTGGCTATGTGTGCCTTTCTACTCTCTTGTCCTGGCAGTGGTGCTCATCCAGCTCCCCAGAGGGTTGGGTCAGTGGAGTAAACTGACAAAAATATTCCCTTCTTTCTTTTCGGCATCCTGTCTGCCCGCCCAGATTGGCTCAGGGGAGGGCTGTGTTAGCATCACTTCCTACTGGGGACAGGCAAAGGGGAGAAGCAGAGGACACCTGGGGCAGCCTGTGGTCAACAGTGCACCCCAGGATCCCTCCTGCGTACTCACATCCTGTCATGAAGCAGTACAGCACATCAGCAGTACTGGTGCTGATCTCCTGGTAGCTGTCTTCTAGTGTTCGCTATTTGTAGAGTTACTTAAAATAAAAAAAGCCTCACATAAAGAAATGTTGAAGAACACTACAGTTATGAACTGTCAACAGCAGGGCAGTCACAATGTGAATTTAAGGCTATGGTAAGCTATAGCAGGCTACCATACTGGGTATAATTCTAGATATTATAATTATTCATTATTGACTTTTATCAATTCTCTGAAAAAAATAGGTGATCTGAAAGGGTTGTAGACTGATACAAAATATATTCTGAAAAAAAATGATTTAGGTCTATGAAGAACTTTTCAAGGAAGGGAAATGTCTTATTTCCACTGAGTATGGTCTCCCATGGACTAAGACCTAGGTTTATCAACTTCAGCAAGGATTTACTCACGGTGAATTTTCACTCCATGGAGTTTTCCAGGGGAAGGCTAAGGTGAAATAAAACAGCCCATGACATGGAACTATTTGTCATGATGTATGTGTTTACTATTGGTCAGACTTCTCTCTGCTTCTCTTTTGAGAAAAAACAAAATGTTAAGAAAATAGTCTGAGCTGAAATTCTGTAAAAAGTGTATTGAATAGAAATGCATCATTAAAACCCACTCCTTCAACCATTACATAGGTTCTGCTTTGCCCTGCTTTGCCTTGTATGTGTAATACTGTGCCCGCAGAGTTTTCTTGATCAGCACTGAGAACTTCTAAATAAAAACTCACTGCTAGATTATTTATAGTGAGGCCACTACACGTTAGGCCACCTGACGGTTTCTTTGGAGTACTCAGACACAATCCCAGTTTGAGGAGTAAACTACCTATGCTTTATTCAGGAAGAGCTTTTAATGAAACTGGAGTAAGAATTACTATAAACTAACATCTAAACTCCAGCTTGGGAGGTGACTGTTGTAGCAGTTAGTGCTGGAGCTTCTGTAGTTATTTTTCATTCTTTCTCTGTGTTACTAGTAAGTTACTGTCATCAGTTAAGATTGGTCCCCCCGAGAGTCGGGGGCTCAGAGGTGATTGGGTGCCAGGGCAGCGTTCCCTGGAGAGACAATCACCACTCATCTTGTTCGCTTCTGCTAAAAATCATATATACACAGCACTGGAAGCTGTTGGCAGTTTTTCTGTTGCTGTCTGCTGTGTGTGGGTGTAGAAGGCCAGGGGGTGGCTGGGCTCCTTCTTCCTCCCACTCCTGGGGGGGAGAGGGGAGCCCTGCGGCCCCCCAACTCTGCCTAGGCCAGAGTTAGAGACAGCATTGGAGTGAGTGAGTGTTTGTGAAGGACACGACTCACAAACAACTGGTAAGTGAGAGAGAGGCAGGCCTTGCGGCCAGGCCCTCTTCTTCTTTCCCCCCTTTTGCAGCCAGGCTGCAGAAGGGGGCTGTTTTTCCCTCTCACTGTTTAGTGGGAGTGGTGCAAGGCTCAGCATTGAAGCAGAGCCAAGTGGACGGGCTGATAACGAAACAGCTCGGCGCTAGGGAGAAGAATCCCAGGTGAAATTGGAGACGGGCCAAAGGGCTCGGGAGTTGCCCTGCTGAGGTTTTACTGGGGGCAGCTGAAAACTGACTTGGAGGAATGAAGATTCCAAACGCCTACTGTGATAAGCTACACTACAGCAGCAGCGAACCGAGGTATGAGACTGAGACAGAGAGATCACACAGCAGAAATGACACAGGACCAAGGAGGAAAGGAGTCAGAGCCACCTTCTTGGACTTCGGGTGGAAGGAAGGACTTCCACAAACAGCTGCAGCTTGGTGAGCAGGGAGTGTTCAGGGACCTGAACAAGAGAGACTGGTTACTTATCAACCTGAAAAGGCTTTTCCTGGACTAAAGTTAAAAGGAGAAGCTTCGAAGGGACTGATAGAAGTGTAATATATATATATATATAAAATATATATATATATATTTGCTTTTAGTTTGTACAGTATATTTATTTGTGTTAATAAATGTGAATACTTCCCCTTCCCCTATAGAAGCCTCTGGCCTGAAAGTTTTCTCTTCGGTGTTAGGATAAATTGTGGGAAGGGGTGGGGAAGCCTGGAAATTGGATTTTGGATTTCTAATGTGGCTCAAACTGCCACAGTTACCCACAGTGATCTGAGTAACAGAACAATTGGTTTAAATCTGGAGCCAGGAAAGCAAGGGTTTTCAGACTTTTCCAGGGCAATGAAAAGAATTTGCAGGCTTAGGTGATCTGCTAGTGATCTTCATCCAGCTGGTACAGGAGATGTAGGAAGCTGAGTTGTTACTACTACACCTAAACAAATAATAAATGTATATTATTATTTGTGTAGAAAAAGAGTGACTGAGAAATGCAGTTAGTAATGTTAGCTGGAAAGGCTTTCATCATAATAAATTTCTCAAATTGAATTGTATAAGTCTCACTGTTTTCATTTCTATAAATAGGATCATTAGGAAGCACTGAAGAATAACAATAATACTAATAACAAAAATGACAATGGTATCATAAAAATATATCTCATTATCATAAATGGATTTCTGAAATGGCTATTGGAAAATTCTGAAGGTTATTTTCATTATCATATGTTGTTACAATACTAAACTAGATTTTTTTTGGTGTTTCATATTCAAGGAAAATAAAAGGGAGGAAGTAAAGATAAGATAAGGATAATTCTGTGCAATGTGGTCTAGGATGACCCTATGCAAGCAGTAAGGTTGGACTAGATGACCCACTGTGGTCCCTTCCAACCTTTCCGTTCTGTGATTCTGTCATTCTGTGATTCTCTAAGAAGAAGGAACAGAGAACAAAAACATCAGAAAAAACCCCAACAAACAAAAAGGGAAAGAAAAGAGGAAAAGGAGCCCACTCCCCCAAAAGCGTTGGAAACCAGTACCAAATTAAATACCCATTTCAGTATACAACTAGAGGTACATTTTCAGGAGTACAAGGCCCTCAGAATTACAAATCATTCTGTTAATCATGAAGAACTCCCTATATAATACTTTAGAAGATGGATTAAAGTTTATTCATGTTTATTATCTCTGACTTTTTAGTGTTAAATTCTATTTTTAAGGACATTAAATATAGTATTTTCCCCATATACGCACATGTATAAATACGCTTTACATACATATTTATTACTTTTTACATATATACAACATGGAAATTACCCACTAGCAAGTTTTAATATAGGACAGTTGTATGGGAACGACCATGTTCTTCACAACAACTTTTGTATGGCTTTCTCGTATTTTGCCCATCTGGGATAAGCAGAGTAGGCAGGAACTAGAAATCTCTTTATTTTTGTCTTAAACCTAATAATTTTTAAGTATTTATTAATTATTGAATTTGTATGTATAAAAATATTGAGAAAACTCATTTACTTTACAAAGCTTTAGAAATACCATCCTATTAGTGTTCAACTGTAGTTAGCAAGCATTCATATTTTTCTAAACAAAAGTTGAGGTGCAGGATGGGAAAACAAATATTAGCATATCTAAACTTAACATGGTTTGTAGACTCCCTGGTGAGTAGCACTTCTACAGCCAAGGATTATTCACACCATATACAATTACGTTTTCCTTTAGGACTCATTCTTTTATGTTGCGGATAAAAATGAGAAGCTACACAAGTCTTCTAAAGAAATATTCATGTATCTTAAATAAAGAAAAGAATATAGTTCATCTCTTTCAGGCCAGCCAAATTTAGGGAGTTTTATTTTATCTAGGAGTGTCTAAGTGCAGAATTTGGTATACAATTTGACCTCTCTGATTGTATTTTGAGGTTGTTATTGTACTTTCCTGTCGGCTCTTTAATTAATCTTGCCGGGTCTGTAATATCATTGGGGCAGAAATAATTGCTTAAATATAAAAGGACCTGTTAAGACAGCCACATGGGAAACAGTGAAGTGGTGAAAGAGTGCACTTCTAAGATTTCCTTATTGACTGTTTAGTAATAAATCGTATGTTTTAATTGCTCTGTCAGAAGGATCCTTCAATGAGGGAAAGGTGACTGGAGCTGAATATGGGAACACCACAGGACAGCTGTTTGGTCTGGCAAAGGGCTCTGTGCACTTGTACTATATATCCAGAGCGACCTTTCAGATTCCATGTACATAGTAACAATTAAAAGTACACAATGACTTGACAATGTTCACTGTGACAGACTGCAGGTTGGCTGCTTCCCATAACAGCCTCCCAGGCAGAGAGGAACAAAGAGCCTGGGCCCATCTGTACGCCTCATGTTCCAGAGAGTGCGCTTTGTTTCTCCAAACGCCCCAGGAAGCTCTTCAACAAACAAAACTCAGAGGTCCAGAGGAGCCCAGTCAGGACATTAATATGATAATGAATTCCGGATTACCCTGACAGACGTGACAAAGAAATAGATCCTTTTGATAATAAGTTATCGGGTTGATTAGGCGGAATTTGTCTGACTCCATGACTGTTGTGGGCATTTCAACAAAGTCAACAAACGCATATACAACATCATGACAGTTACTCTCTCTCTTTGCTGCTTTTAAGCAAGTCTGACCCGTGCCACTAATTTAAGGGTTCTTCAGTTGCACTGGAAATGTTACTACCTGTCCAGAAAGTTATTGTTAACCATAAACACAGCAGCATCTCTGCTAGTGCATGAAACAAAGGAATATGGTTGCTTGTCACAGGCAGTTCTGAAGAAAAATTGCTGTTAACTCAGAGATATGACTTTGTTTTCCAGCTAATGTCCCTAGGCTGAATTATCTCAGTAGACTTTGTAAGACCAATTCCCAGGCCTCCCACCTGACAAGGTAAAATGATTCCCTTTCTGGCCCATCAGAATAAATCTGATTCAGCAGAGGTTGTCATGGGATTTGGAAAGGTACTTACAATTTTTGTGTTACTAATAATTTCTGTGGTAATTACTATGTCTTCTTGTCTGGATTCTCCAAAAGGCTCTAAGATAAACTTCTCTTATTCCACAAAATCTCAGCAGCAAAAGAAAATCAAGAGATACAGTAGATGGTTAAGGTCACACAAAGTACCAAAATTGGGTGGCACCAGCCATCTGTAGTTAACAGCTATTATGTAAACATAAAGGAATGTGCCCTGTGTTCTGAGTGATGGAAAAAAATTGGTCATTAGCCACTTGGGAAGGCCTGATTCCCCCCACAGCTTTCCAGCTGCGATCCAAGTGTGTTTAAATAAAAACTTAGCACACTTAACGAGAAGTTTCATAGAGTGTTAACAATCTTCAACTTCACGTTGAGCTGTTAACCAACAAAGTAGTCATTAAATTCTGGTAATGACTGCGTTTCGTGAGATTATTGCTTAATTATAACTTGATAGAGTGGGTCCTGCCTTCTGACTTGGGGTACATTTTCCATTGCAGAGTTTTAACTACAAACTTTTCTTAATATACCACCTCAGTTATAAAACCTTAAATATAAACTACAGTGAGAATACTGACTTTAAAAACAGTTATTTGTACACTTCAAAATTATGTTCAAACCATAACTGCTTTTGGATTCACCTCAGACTGGCAAAGTGGACTAGCAAAGCTCAACTGCTGTTAACAAATGATTTCTCAGGGAATATGGCTTTCTTGTAGAAAAAAATAAGTATTTCTGAAAAAGAATTCTGCATTCTGATTGACTGGAAGGAGTCTGGAGTATAGGTAGCACTTCTTTTCAAAAGAAAAGCCATGAAAGTGATGTAAAACTGCAAGAGATGTTTTATCTTTTGTTCTTTCAGAAGTGACTGAATACTGTTTCTAGTGTACAAGAAATTATTTCAGCAGCCATGACCTTGAACGTTCCCTAGCTATTGCTAGCTGCTGTGCCTTAGCATTTAATAATTATTTCCCCAAATCTGTAGATACCATGGCCTTATGTATACAAACGATTATAGAAATATATTCAGGAAAGTTTTCTGCCCTGCACTGGTATCTGAGCATCTAAATGTATACTAGCCAACTGCACAAGGAACGATAAAGGGTGCAAAGTGTCATAGAGCCACGTACTTCGAATCCCAGCATATGAGGAGGCCATGCACAGATGCAAGGGATACAGGGACAAAGGCAGTCCCATTTTTCTTTCTTTGTTGGTTTTCTCTGTAATTCAGGTCATTATATACCACAATGTAGATAAGATTTGTTATAAAAATCATTAAATATCTGGGCTTTGAATGTGTAAATATACTGAATGCTTAAGATATTTAACATTGACTTAAAGTTCTTAAAACTCCTTGGGACTTTGAGGCCACTTAGTATTTCCAAGCAGGGAGGAAATCAGTGGGAAAAAAAAAAAGATTTCATCCTTTAAACTGAATCTTGTTCTGTAATTCACAAAATACTGAGTCTTCTAATGCTAAGTAGCTAAGCAAACTAATATATCTTTTGTCTTTTTCAGACTGTTCTTTTAGGTATTAAACAATGAGGAAATCAAACAAGATTCTGTCTTTAGAAGCTATTAGATCAAACATTCTTTGAAAAGAGTAACATATAGAATATATTTATTTGTACAAACTTTTAACTGAAAGTTGCACTGATAGATAGATAGATAGTTTCACAATTAATTTGTCTGCTAAGTGGCATTTAAGTATTTTTAGACGTGTTTAGAAGATTATTAAAATAGTGAATTTTCAAATTATTGTATTAATTAACTAGTCAGTGACAACTGTAAAGAAGAGTTGCATCTTTTAGCAGAACAAATTATATAGCTGAAAAAGATGGAGAAGATTTGGAGTATGCAAGCACTTTTAGGTTTTGCATTTTATTTCCAATCATTGCCATCAAATGAAAGGAGGAGTTGCTTGTTGGAAATTTGAAAGGGAAAAGAGACAAATATCTTTGCATGTGTAAATCCTTTTCTTTCTTCATTCAAAAACTCCAGCTTGTGTCCACAGCGGCTTGTTGGCTCAGTTCATCAGAAAGCCTGCAGCAATTCCCTGAGCCCTCATTTGTAGACATCACTTTGGCAATGGAACAATGCAGCAGATTCTCATTCTAGGGATTACAATACTATATATAAAGAAAACATAAAAAGATTTACATATATTCCATGTAATTTCCCCCATTATATATTAAGCATCAAGCAGAATTTTGAGTCTTTTTATTGGTAGATATATCACAAAATAATTTTTTTAATGGTAATTTATTCCTCAGCATTCTATTTTCAATGATAATGTGTATCTCATACATCACATCCAATAGATGTCCCAGAACCTGCACTCTGGGAAAATGGATTAAAGGCAAGCTATTCTTTTGGGGCTAAATCACTTATCTTACTGAATGACTAGAGTAGCACACATACTTTCCCAAATCCACCTCCTGGTTTGCATGCACACTGTAAATTGATTATAGCTTAGAGAAGGAACACAGTATTGCCTGGCACCCTTTCCTCATGAATGAGTGGGAACAATGGGGCTGAAACCTTACCTTTGCCACTTTTTGACCAGACATGAATGAAGAACTATGGTTCACTATTGACAGTTTTGCAACATCTATGTTCCTACACCTTTCCAGGCGTTTCAAGACAGTAGAGGGGGAACTGTGCTGTTGAGACATGTCTCTAATGTCGTAGGTTCTCAGTCAGAAAGAACTACATTTCACCAGACACGTACTGTTCTGCTCTAGATGAGAAGTAAGTACACAATCACAGAACACATTGTTTATGATGGGCCTGATTTTACATAGATCTTGCCAGGGGGAAGCTATGTGGGACACATCTAAAACACATTTGAACCTAAACCTAATTTATTCCTAATCAGGCCCTATTTGCATCACACAGCTGCCTATAGCACTGATTTTGGGAGCTCCAAGGTCCAGTTTGCTGTGTTGTTGGAGAATACCCTGCCAAGAAACCTCTTCAATTCTGAGGTTCCACTGTCTGCTAGTTTCCTTTCCATGTAGGCATGATTAAGCTTAAAAACATCTCAGCTGAAAATGAAAATTCCCACCAAACAGTTTGACTATAAATAAAAATCTTCCATTTGCTTAACGAACTTTACAATCAGACTCCTTATGGAAAACATGGGAGGAGCTGGAAAGGAAAGGAGCCTAAAACTTGTTAGTGTCACCAGCAACGTGCGAGAAAAAAATGTTAGAGTGCAGTTGAATGACAAAGAGGAGATGTTGACCGCTATATGCTCTGGGATGCAAAAAAGCATTAATTTAAATTAAGTTCAATCACATGGCACATAAACTACTGTCTCTCAGAAGATCTGAACCCCTTTGCAAAGGTCTCTGTTGACACAAGGGCTGTACAGAAAGCACAAGCCTCCTGAGCACAATGAAGCACGATGTACTGTTACACAGACCCCTGTGGTTCAGGAAACCACTGCAGAGGAACAGGCTTTTGGCAGCAGAGATGTGGAAGACAGGGTAGAGCCTGGAGCATACTCACTGACTCCTTTCTAACACAGCAGTATCAGACATAACACTCAAAATTAGGCAAGACCTCAAAGCCTGATCCATTGCTGAGAACAGGCTGGTTTTCCCTTTACCACAGAGGATTCACAGGTGAGTAAAAGAGGGAGCAGAAGCATCTAACTCATTTTGCACACCCTCAGTTGCCTGGCACATCAGCATAGGGATGGTATCTATGATCTGGGACTTACAGGAAAGTCACAGCTCTGTGGAGCAGTAGTAGAAAGCCAAGAAATTTAACCTTGGTGCCTGAAATGACACTTGACACCTGCGTGCAGGACTGGGCACCTTTTTCTCTGTTGTTTGGTTTGGGTTCTTTTTCCCCTCACAGCTTCTTGGTCATTAACACAGAATTTCCACCTACTCTTGTCAGTCAGAATGAGATAAACTAGTTCTCTGGGCTACTTCTTTAGAGACAGTTGAGGGACATAAGCCCTTGAGAGTCTGATTGGTCCCATCCAATGGGACAAGCACATTGGAATGGAACTCATCATTGTTTATCCATATATTGGTGCCATTAAGGATGATGAGACAAATCAACCAAATTGCACTAGAAAACTGATTTTTAGGTAAAAAAAGGGAGATGAGATGAATCACCATTTTGCAAAGTCACAAAAATTCTTACTTATCTTATGGGACTACTCAAAAGAAAAGGTATTTTAAACGACAAGACCTTTTTCCTAAACTCTTGACTCAGATTGAAAAATCAAAAAAATATTGCTATATTTACAAGAAGTGAATGATGGAGTCGTTCAACCTTGATAGTGTCCTAACAAACCAAAAAGTCATCTGTATATGCATTTTCTAGAAAATCAGCTAATTTGGTAGAGCTTTTTTATTTCTTTTGCTTTATTTTGTTTGTTTTACAAACAATTTATCATTCAAGCAAACTGGTCTTGTTTCCTTAAATTCACACTACTAGAAGTCCTGGAGAAATAATCAAAAAATTGTTTCTCATTTAAATGTTATGTTTCACATTACATCCAGCAGCACTGTAAATTAAATAAACCAATTTCAACAATAATAAATTGGCAAAACAAAAACCAACCAACCAACCAAAGTATTTTCTTTGTATATTGCACAAGATTTTTATGAATTATATAATAATTCTCTATTCCACTTTAAGAATTTCTACATGCTTTTTATCATCAATAAAATAGTATTACTAGTAAATTTGGGTCCATTACAAATAGAGAGATCTTCCATTTTGTCTGTTTTCTAGCTTTGTCCAAAGAGGCACATTCCCTCCTTCATTATACTTCAAAGACAAACAATAAAAATGTTAATCCTGCCTAATTCATCTTCTAAAAAAAAAGAAAAATCAAGCCTATAAGTACTACGTGGCACTGATCTTTGTAGTGTTAGCTTTATCAATTTATTGTATTAACAATAAACAATGTCATGTTTTCCTAGGATACCCAAATGAACAGATTAAGGACATAGAAAGGAGAAGAATAGCATTGTTTGTTACCTGTGCGATCAGATCTTTGTGGAGGCAACTCCCAAAGTTACTACTTCTCTCTACACTATAATGATATTGTACAGTGCCTTTTGGCTCTAGCACAATGTGTTATGCATCAGTGTTTAAGAGCATATTGTGCACCATTATTGCCCTCTCTCTAGAGGACTACAAACTGCATTAGTTTGAATTACCAAATCAAAACTTTATGTGCAGCAGTTCCCCCACAAGGGCTTTAGCATTTTTATGTCATAATCCCTCTATTATCCCCCTCCTCACATGCTTTATAACCATTAAGTTATTGAAAAATTCTCAACAGATGTCATCTTAAGATGAATGTTGCTGTGCCGACTGGTATCAAGGCTGGAATCTGGATATTGCTCAACTTTACTAAAAATGTCAGGGAGAGAATAGTCAGCTGTAAAAATACAAGATATGCCAGCAATGGTTGTTTTCATGTCAACTGCAACATGACTTGTAGTGTTCGCAATTTTAGCTTCTAGAAGATGCAGTTTTCATTTGATGGGTTGGCAGTAATGTCTTGAGATATGTAGCAAGAAAAAGGAAAATAATTCAAGGGCTTTTTCCTCTCTCCTTTTATGATAAAAGTAGATTTGTGCTTTAATCTGACTTAAGCCTCAAGACTTACCTTTTAGCATATATTGTTCATATTGAGAATTTTGTTGAAATACAGAAACTTTTTGCATAGGTGTAATAATTATAACAGATTACTGATGATTGTACATTCTCTTTGTATCTAAAGTACTGAAAGAGTGAACATGATTGCTATCATGGTAATGATAGCAATTTACTGATATTTTTCCTCTCATTCTATTGGGACTTTTTTTTTTAAACACCATTAAGACATATAAATATACATTATGACACAATTTAGAATCATCTTAAATTTGAAGCAAACAATGCAAAAGACATTTACCTTCCAAAGAGGTGACAGTATGGTATTTAAATTATAGGAGATGCTCATGGCGCAGATAGCTGTCAAAATGAGATTCAAGAACATAACAAGGGCCCACACTAGTAAGAAGTTTAAAAAATAGTGGCATTTTATAGTAAATCAGCTTTTTAAGAAGCAGTTGCTATACAAAAGACAGGAATAGCTTAATATGCTTCCAATTCATCTCAACTCCAGTTGAGTTCTTATATTCAGAGATGACATGACAAACTTGAGATTTTTAAAGAGGAAATTACAATAATCAAGTCCCATGGCGAAGCAGGTATATTTTGTGTAAAGCTGGCAAGGATATAGAGTCTGTGAGGACTGAAGTGGAAATAAGTCCATTGCTATTGCACCTGAGATGTCAAGAGTTTTAGGAAGGAATGAGGCTTGAGATTCTTAATGTGACTCTCCCACATCTTGCTTTTACAGAAAGAAAAATCAAGTGACAAAAAAAGCTTCCAATTTTCCTCTAGAACTCCCCTAAAGGCCCAAAAGCGGTTAATGGAAAGTTTTCCCATAGTGTCTATAACAAAGACGGTTACCATTTCTTTAATTCACAGATGAATCTGCTATTCTAGACTCCTAGACCCCCATAATTAGGGGGAGATTGGTTTCTGGACAGCTTTCCAGCCATCCACTTTCCATTTTGTATACTAAAGGCTCCTTCCTCCTATGGAAGATCATAGCTTCCAGTGGTGCAAAAATATGAAGATGGGATTCACCAAAAAACCCTCTTTTAGCTGATATTAGCTGTCATAGAGAAGAGGCTGATCAAGTCAATCTTGCCTGTAAGCAATAAGAAGTGGAAATGCCAAAACAAAGCTGTCGAAGGCAACACAGATCTGGCTCTTCACTGTAAAAAATCGTGTTAAGATGATGCACTCAAACTGCCAGATATTCAAAACTCTCCCTATTTTAATAGGAGACACTTTTGAATGTCCACCTATCTTTAGGACATGAACAGGGAATTTTGGATGTAAAAGGTGCCAAAATTCTTCTTTAAAGAAGTATTTAATGACAGAAACCTCACCTTGTATTTAAGTCTTTATAGTCACTGTGCATTGTGTATTATTCTTATTTGTCTCTCTTGTAAAAATATTCTAATCCATCTCATTATGTAGTGTATATAGTTGCTTTTGTTCTGTAGTGTTATTTTAAAACTTATGCCATATGAACATTTCCGGTTCTTTTGAATATGATACTCTACTTGAATTTTACTCACAGTTTATAAATTGAGCTGGTTAATGTATTCATTTATATGCTGTGACACTCTTCCAGTTCAAAGCTTTAATATTTCATTTCAGTGTTGGTATCTGATCTGAGGAAATATATTTCTGTATATTTTGCAAGAATCTTCTTAGGGTTTCCCAACATTTATTTTCATATGGTTCTTCAGCAAAGGTTTGGATTGGTTTTGCTTTTTTATTGTACATTCCCATGTCTGTATTTGGGTAGTTTTTCTTGGTGTATAATCTACCACTAACCTGGATAACTTCTATTACTTCACTTTATAAAAGCCCATGATGAGCTGCACTGAGGAAAATAATTGTAAAGGCATTTGTGCTATCCCAGTACTATATGAGACTTGGCACAAAGGTTACATAAAAAAATGTTGATAATAAGCTAGAACCTCCTAATTTATAGCCAATTAGAGTATAATTCCTACATCTCCTACACTTCCCTCTATGGATAATGTACATTTGCAGCTAATTGACTCATTTACTTCCAATTTTACCTGCACCTTATTAGGAGTTGACCTATCTTTGTGAGAAACACAATTCTTCTACCAAGCAGTTTTCCATCTTCTTCTTCAGCTGTAATAACAGAAGCTAAATAATATTTTACAAATTGCCATTTCCTTATGCTCTGTCTTCAATCCCCCATCATTGCTTTTAATGGGACAATTTAACCTTTGAACCTATGTCTCTATTACAGATATAGTTGAAGAGCCTTTAATTGAAATATTTCATACAACTTGACATCTAATATTATTTCTTTGCTCATATAATTATCCTTTTAACTTTCTTCTGCTTATTTGTATAAACTCTCTTCAGTCTGTCTTTCTGCCAGACTGTTTATGTATTTTTCAAAAGCTTTTCAATTATTTGCTCATTCTACTCTTTACATACTACATAACTACATTTGACCTCTGTAACCCTTCTCCCTGTTTAGATTTAGCTGAGATGAATTTCAGTTGCAGGGTCTGCAGCCATCTCCTAAATTGTTTCCCACTGCTCATCAGTAATGCTCATCTCTGCATTGGAGAACAACCAAATAAAGTTTCTTTGGAAATGTCACACAATATCAGACTTTCTAACAGCAACCAGAAAGTTCCAATCCACAAGCATCTGAAACATACTGGTTTATTTCAGTACAGGTAGGAGAAACCAAACCTAGAGATATGTGTTCACAATGGTGAGATGATTACTATTTTCAAGTCACATTGGGTGCACGGAATTTATAAAATACAAAGCAAAATTAGGCAGAATTCATGCCAAGTCTAAAACATCCAGCAAGCCATGATGACAGTATCCATAGCCTACAACTTCCAATTTCTTCTCTCCCCGCTTCTCTGCTGAACATTATATCCTGACTCTCAGTGACAATTCTTCTTGCCCTCACATTCCTAATGACAGAATCAGAAGCACCTCCTGCTCTCTAATCTAAATTGAGGGTACAGTGATTGACAGTGGCTGGTAGTGGGGATGATTCATGCTAATCTGCTACTAATGTATTCTGAATTTCCAGATAACATATGGAGACCCTTAACTTTTCCTTTGCATTTTTCTATTTGATATTTCTTTCCAGTCCCTTAAATGTTTTTGTTTCCTATTAACAATAATTTTTTCTATGGCTGAGAAGAGATTTGGTGCAGAATGGACACTATGTGTCACCCAGAAGACTTAAATCCTTTCCCTATAGAGCAGTTTTCTGAGTCACTTTTTCATCAGATGGCAAAGCAAAACTTCTGGACTTTATTGGTGTCCACATTGCAAGTGTCCTGGAGAGTATTACTTGAAAGCCATTAGCTTTACTGGGCATATTTGGTAAAGATATTAAAGGTGTTATCTGAAAGTCAAGATGCTTTCCAGCAAACTTCAGCCTGTGACAGGCATCTAGAATCATGTCCAGGAGAATATTATTCACCTAGCCTGAATAATTGTCAAAACTTCTCATTCTATACAATTGGTTTTTATATTTTTTATAAAGTATTTTTATTTAATACAAATTTTTATAAATTATTTTATAAATGTTTTTATAAATATTTTATAAAAATATTTTACAATTTTTAGGTGAAATTTTCTGTGAATTTCATTCAAGTTTTAAAGATTTCCACAACAATGAGCACACTTTTAAGCTCTTATAGTATTCTTAATATATAATAGCACTGTGTAGTTGAGACAGAAACTATGGAACTCTCTTGCATTCAGTATTTGACTATCAAGAGAAGGGCTTTCAAGTTCACTTGCAAAGAAATATAGCACTCACTCATGACTATTATGTGGACAGTTTAACAGAAAAAAAAATCAAATATTTTTATTTTTTGTAATGAAGAACAGTGAGTTTTATCACAAAGACTACGTGAACAGCTGTGCAAGATCAGACCAAAAGCCTGTCTGGTCTCGTATCCTGCCTCTGACAGTAGGCAAAAGCAGATGCCCGGAAAAAAGTGAAGGAAGATGATATTGTGAAGCTCCCCTGAACATTCACCCCTAACCCAACAGTTGCATACTTAGGAAACTTTTGGAGGTAGAGGTATTATCTCCATTCCTTACAGACTCCAGTGACATCTTTTATATTTTGTTCTAATGCTATTTTGAATTCAAACAAGCAGTTGTGTCCCACCGCCTTTCACACTCTGTATTACTCCCACTAATTGACATATTGTGTGGAAATTTGAACCTATCACCTTCTGGTTTTGTTTGATTGCAGATAGTTCTAGGACTGAAGGGGATGTGGTCTCTGCACTGCATCATTTCTGAACTTATAGATGCCATCATACCTCCCTTCTTTCTGTCTAGCTCATACCATGCTAGTTTATTTAGCATTTCCTCACTTGGAAACTGTTCCAAACTCTCGAATAGACCATACTCTGCCATCGTTTGGGGTTTTTTTTGTACATATTCTTGCTTTCCCATGAATCTTCTTCAGGATAAGAGGGTCAGAGGTACATAGCATTCAATTGCAGGTGTGCTGAAGATTTATATATTTTAATAATTGTATTTTCTGTCTTATCTTCTATACCTATTTATTACAAATATTTGGGATTTTTTCCTTTGACTAAAAACTGAAGTGACAATTTTGTGAAGCTATCTATTATAATTGATAATGTCATTCCAGAGTGTTAACAGCCATTTAAAAAACCATTATTATAGAACCTGTCATAAAATTAGGTTTGTTTTTCCATATGCACATCATTTCACATTTCTTTGCATCAAATCCCATCTTCCAGTTTATTATACAATATCTCAGGGCTGTGTAGTCCCTCTACAACTCTCTGCAGCCAACTCTCCTTTTTAAGATCCCAACTAAATCAGCATGATCAGCAAACTTTGCCATATAGTTTATTCAGAACTTCACTGGTCGATTCTCTATGAAAAAAACACCTTTTTTTCTACTGTCTCATAATTTATAGTTATTTATTTATCCAGGTTGGACTCCTTCCTCTTCTACCATGGCTACTTAGTTTCCTTAAGAATCTCTGCAGAAGCTCCAGACTTTGTTATATTTTCTATCAGTTTCATTCCCAGTATAAATTATTGATTTGTGAATCTCCAGAGTAAGTCTCCTTCCAGTCCTCTGGTATAAAGGCAATTTTAAGTGTGAAGTTACATACTTCAGTCTGTAGTTCAGACATTTATTCCTTGAATTTCAGAAGAGCTCTTAGAATCATAAGTGTGGCTTTGATGATGTAAAATCATTCATTTTGTCAAGTTGTCCTATAAGCTGTACTCCTGACATTTAAATGTGATATTTGTATTCTCTTTTGTGTTCTCTGACAAAAAGAGTTATGGCTTAAAAAAAAAAAAAAATCAAACATCCACTTGATGCAGGAATATTCCAAATAATAATTTAGTTATTTTGCTATGTTGCAATCTATGTTGTCATCTCATCCAAGCACTCATTTTACCTGATAAGATTTTAACTTTTTGGTTTTGTCTGGCCTTACTATATTTTTACATTTTAGCTACCGAAGTTGATGTTCTTTTCTGGTTTCTTTGTTCAGATTGAACTTCAGGTTTTTGAAGGATCACTTTTTAGTTTTAATAGACTTCCTTCCTCTGCTGTTTGCCCATGCTGACTTTCCTTTGTTCTTTCTCATATCTTCTTAGAAAATGTATGCATTTTTGTTGTGCTTCCAACATGAGGCTCCAATCTTCAGTGAAGAGTTTACTTTTTCAGATGTTCCTTTTAGTTTCTTTTTAAGTAGTTTTCTCACTTTCATGTTGTTCCCTTTTTTAAATTGCTAGATAGTAGAGTTTTTTTCAGATTGCTATTCACACAGAACTTTTAATATGAAGTGTGTTCTATCTAGTATGGTAGAGTGGCTCTTTGACAAGAGTGTTCCGACACTTTCCTATGGATGGACTCAGGACCAGGAGAATTATTTCTCCTTGGACGTTTTTTTTTGTGACTTGGCCCAGGAATCATTAATTGTCCGACAATCATCGACTGTTTCCAAAAACATGGTTTGTGAGCACTTAACTCCAAGCTTTCCATATCTTAGAACAGCTTTCCTCCATCATTTTCCTCCATTTTCAACTTCTATTTTACTGTTGCAGTGATTTATTTTTATTCCATTTTCTGATGCATATATTCCTTAAATTGCACAGGTGGCTGCCAGCTAGAACAGTGCATATAAGAGGACCTTGTATATGATCATATATATGATATATATGATCATATATATGATTCTTTAATATCCTATTTGGAAGTGTCAGTGACAGACAAGCTAGGAAAGCATCTTGGCCCACAACAGACCTCTATTCATGTAGTTTTGGTGTAAGAACTGTAACAGAGAATCCAACACAGTGGGAAAGACTACACAATAAAATGGTCCTAAAATGAAAACACACTCGTATAACAAGGAAGTTATTAATTTTAACTGGGACATGTGCTTAATTTCACTGCAATATAAACACACTTTTGATGTTCATTTTCAAAGTATGCATTTGTATATAATTATGCTTAATGCATATCATACTCTACAGTCTTATGATTTTAGAGTCAGGCTGATGGAAGTGTTTGGTTTTTTTCATCTTTTTTATTTGCATTGCAAAGTATTTCTTTGTCTGTATTGTTCTTACCTGCTGGAAACAACTTTCTTTTTCATGAATCATGTAGATAAGTATTTCCAAGACTCATGATATACCATATTTGGAAAATTTGTAAATATTTCCCACTTTCAAGTAAGTGAAGCACTACAGTAATGCACTAATGTTACTGCAGTTTAGTCTAATATATATATGGTTTAGTAACATGAAAGAAAAAAACCCACTTGTTATAATGTAGATTAAAAAGGAAATTCTGACTACAGCCTTATCAGTAGTACTTTTAGACGTATTTAATTTTCTTTTTCAGTGATTGTTGTCACAACAACTATTGTTTCCAGTAAGCTTCATATTCACCCAGCAATAATAATGCCATTTTAATCTTGTAATGATGTGTCTTCTCTAGCTGAATTAATAAGGAAACCAACTAAAAGATAATTTGGGATATCTCTGAAATATGTGCTAATAAAAAGGCTATGATCAGTCTGACTACATGTTGTTCTTAGTAATATTATGCTAATAATAGTAAATAATAGTCTTTTATTTGTGTCCTTCATTTTCTTTACAAAGACAAATATTAGTAGATTTGCATGAAACAATACCAATGGCCATTTTCTTTTGAAGTTTGCGGGCTAAATGGAACAGTGCCAGTCCCATTTCTGTCAGACTTCTCTGTAGGTTTCCAATACCTCTCCTAAACTGGTTTCCTTTCACGCTATAGAAAAACATTAAAAATATAAATCAATTTTATATTTATTTATTAAATATTTGTTTGTATTATATTATCATTATACAATAAATGCCTTCATGGTCATTTATAAATGCTTCAAGTGTTCCCTAGCTACAGGAATGGCTAAAGCCAGAAGCTGCTAGAAGCTTCCCCTATATCCAGTAGGTCCAATGACAGCTGGCTCTAAGGGGAACCTGCCACTGAACCCATCAGCAACAGTGGCAGAGAGTAGATTTAAGAAGGGATGAGGGGCAACAAGCAACTCCAAATGGAGGTGGGCCGACAACATGTGAAAGAAATATCTTTGCAGACACTAAGGTCAGTGAAGAAGGAGAAGGTGGAGGTGCTCTGTGTGCCAAAGCTGAGGTTCCCCTGCAGCCCATTGTGCAGACCACGGCGAGGCAGCTCTCCCCCTGCAGCCCATTGAGGTCCCTGGTGGAACAGAGGTCCACCAGCAGCCTGTGGAGAGGAACACCAGACCAGGTGGATGCCTGAAGGAGGCTATGACCCCATGGGAAGTTTGCACTGGAGCAGAGCACTGCAGGACCTGTGGCCTCATGGAGAGAGGAGCCCACACTGGAGCAGGTTTGCTGGCAGGACTTGTGATGCCTGCTGGAGAAGTCTGCTCCTGAAGGAATGCATCTCATGGAAGTGACCCACACTGGTTTATGAAGGTTTGTCTCCCGTGGGAGGGACCCCATGCTGTAGCAGAAGAAAAGTGTAAGGAGTCCTTCCCCTGAGAAGAAAGGAATGGCAGAGACAGTGCAATGCAGCCCCCAGAAGGTAGAAAGTCGAGAAAATCAGGAGTCAAGTTAAGCTCAGGAAGAAGGAAGGAGTGTGGAGAAGTTATTTTTAGGATTTTTTTTAATAATTTTTTTCATTGCCCTGCTTGGATTTGATTGGTAGTTGGTAATAAACTATATTAATTTTCCCTAATTAGGGTTTTGCCCATAACGGTAATTGGTGAGTGATCTCTCCCTGTTTTTATCTGGAACCACAAGTCTTTTTTTGTATTTTCTCTGCCCTGACTAGCTGAGGAGGGGAGTAATAGGGTGGCTTTGGTGGGCATCTGGTATCCAGACAGGATCAACCCACCACAGACCCACAACTGGAACAATCATAATGAGATGGCTATTTCTATGTCCAGCTGAGAACAGTGGATCCTACTGTTCTGTAGGACTGTAGCATAAATCCTACAGGTGTGCTCTTCTTCTGGCTCAAAAATATGTTTTGAACCTGTGAGACTAGGTTTTTACTCCACAAAAAGAAAATTAAACTTATGGATCTCTTGAATGGTGAAACCTCTTTTTTCTCATGGGGCATGAATGCTTTCTTATGGATCAGATAATTTTTGCACGAGTTCTACACAATGAAGGGGGTGTATGTTCTTCCTATTGTATATGAATATTTATATACTTCAAACCTTTCTCTCTTTTTCACTATTATTATATACGGATATATATACTTTCGCTTTACATATTTTGGAAGGTGGTGCTAAGATCACAGTAGGTTTCTGTCTTCGCTACTGCATATTTAGCTGGATATCATTTGGTATTAGCTCTAGAGAATCTCCACTAAAAATGCTTTTCTGAATTCTTCTGCCTACCTTGTAGACAGGTTGTGTCCTCTTAAAATCTTTTTTTTCCCCATTTTCAAAGGTTACTGGGGTAAATAAGACCTTTTTACCCCACAGTTTTCCATTCCTCTATCTGAGGATATATCTTTGAAGGAAAAAAAGATAAGGTATGAAAATTACGAATCATTACCTGAGAGATAACCCCCCCATTTTCTTAACTTTGTGTATCTTATGATGAAAGGTACCAAACTATCCACTGCGCATCCATTATTTATAGATTTATTTTTTTTTCCCACTTCCTACACTCTGGAGCTGTCTTATTGTTTGGTCTGCTTCCAAATGCCTATCTTAGCACAGAATGGAAATCTGATCAAAAAAAGCATTCATATCTCCACGTTGGCATTGTGCTGCAGGGCTTACATAGCTTGGCATTGTGTGATATTGAGTTGCTTAATCTTCTGGCAAAACAAAATCTCTTCCCACTATGTTAACTTCTCTTAGAAGTACAAGTAGCCTCCACTTGCAGACAGGATTCCAATGTTCTTGACTAGAGCAGTCCAGTCAGATGCTGTGTGCTCATTGTGTATAGAAACGTGAAAACTGTCAAAGAGCAAACAAGCCGTGGTGGTACAGTGTGCATATTTCCAGAATGTTTCCTCTAACTGGGACTTGATCATTTCAGTCACTGTAAAGAGCCTTACAACAAGTAACCTTTATTGTTTACTCTCTTTAAACAAAAAAAAATTCTTTCTATAGGTCCAGAATTCTTCATATGAAAGCACCGGATAAGCTTAAAAATATGCTGATTTTTCAACAGGATGTACTCCTGTAGGAAGAGTTTTATTTGCATAATTAACTTCAATGACATTGACAGGATTACAATGAAGAGCATTCTCTTCTAAAGCCTAATAGAAGTTAAGCAAAATTAAATATAAAATTGCAACTCTAGACGACACTCCACTATTTCTTATTTTTATTTTCTTTTTATTTTTAAGGCGCTTCACAAAATCCAGATGTTAAATGTAAGTTGTGTTTTGCACCAGTAGCATGTGGCTACTTGCTTGGTACACATTTACAGACATTTTTTGTGTCAATTTTTTCTGTGTCTTTCACATAGGCAGGCTGCAGATGTGCTTCTAAACTTCTGTCTTTCTATGTAATATATCATTTTTTAATTACTTTCCGTTCTTCTTTCATTTGATTCACATGTGAAAGAAATTGTTGGCTAATCCCAGGTGAGATCTATAAATAACCTTTTATGTAGAGAATATTTTTTCTTTTCAGTAGCTTCAATTTTTTCTCAGAGTTGTATTTTTGTCTAAGCAAGTAAGCTATGTGTCTGTTAAGGGGCTGCTTTTAGAGGTCAAAGAAAAATCTTTCACCTCTTCTTCACCTGTGGGAAATTTGAGGATCTTTCTGTTCACTTCAATGTGTTTTGGAATAAATCTTAAAATATTATGATTTTATACACAAAAGCACTTTAAAAACTTATTTTGACATAGAAAAGAACTCTTGAGTCTTACTTAAAAATGCTTTCACTACGGACATGCTTAAAAAAATACTTTAGTTACGAGGGGTTTTTTTCCAGTTTTCTTCCTACAACTTTTATGTTTGTTGAACTTAAAAAGAAGGGAATAAGAAATCTGCAAGAGTTTTATCAGCCAAAGGTAGCATGAAAAGCACTTCCAGGTATTCTCCTGGATGAAATAAAATATCATTGTTTCGTTTATCTGTATCAGAGAAATAACCACAGAAAATTTTCTGGTAGTTTTTGTCTTATTGTTTTCTTATAGCAGAGGGTGAAACCTGCTGCTTGTCCCAGAAACTTTATCAAATCTTGGAGTACATTGACACTATATAACTTGTTTATCGTTTTGTGATTCAGTTTCCACAGTCAGAAATGTGGGCAATATTTTACAAAAGCACGATGAGGTCTAGCAATGTAAAGCACTGAATAACAACCAAATATTCATGTTCAAGTTATGTGACCAATTCTCAGTAGATGTCTTTATTTTTCTGTTGTTTTTTGATACACTGGACCCATCTGTATACACAAGATACATTTAAACATGTTTAGTAAGATGCTTGCTGTCATAAAGAGTTTCCAAAGACATTGAATCAGCAGTCCAGGAATTGGATGAGCAAGTACATATTTTATCAGACTCCTGGTAAGGCTGTTCTGCATACTTGTGCATCCTTCTTGGGCCAAATAGAACTGCATGGACACAGAAATTGAAGAACAGCTTGGCTTTAATCAAAGAAGCTAAAGACTAGTTATAAAACTAACTTTATTTCCATTTTGGTTTTGAATATGCGTAGATTCTGTTTTATGTACCTAATTAGCTATGTCATTAATAGTTTTATAATGAAATATGTATGGCACCAGGAAAGCACTTAGAGTTTTGTACATGTGCAGTGGGTTGACCTTGACTGGACACCAGGTGCCCACCCAGCCACTCTATCACTCTCCTTCCCAGAGGGACAGGGGAGAGAATAAGGTGGAAAAAAGGAAACAACTCGTGGGTTAAGACAGTTTATTTAAAGCAAAAAGCAAAGCAAAGCTTGCACGTGCAGAAGTGAAAGATAGCAGGTTTTATTCTCTACTTCCCGTGAGCAGTGATGGTCAGCCACTCCCGAGAAGCAGGACTTCGGTACACATGACGGTTTCTCAGTAGGCAATCATTAGACAATGAATGCCCACCCTCCTGCTCCTTGCCTTAGCTTTTATGTCTGAGCTGACGTCATATGGTATGCCCTTTGGTCAGTTTGGGTCAGTTGGCCTACTCGAGTGCCCTCCCAGGATCTTGCTCTCAACTAAGGAAGGAATGTTACAGTGTTGGTGCTGTGCTCAGCAGTAGCCAAAACACCGGTGTGTTATCAGCATCCTTCTAGCTGCCAACGCAAAGCACAGCTACTGTGGGGAAATGAACTGCAGCTCAGACAGACCCAATACAATGTGTAATCATAGTGTCTGTTTCCATAAGGTTTTAATGACACTTCTGCCCTGTCCTACAGGGTACATGACAGGTTTGTGAGGTCTTCCTCTGCAAAGCAAAGACATAAGGGACAATGAAGTAGGGTTCGATGATTTTACACATGACACAGAAGGCTAAGAATGATCATAACCTTGTGTTATGAGAAAACAAAATCTCTCTGGAGTAATTACTGGGTAGAAAAATTCACACTTTTTTGGGGGGAGACACGGTTTGAAAACTTGTGAGTTTATTCAGGTTTTTGTGCTGCTTGTATCAAACCAGATTTGTCTCCAAGAAATCTTAGTCCAGAAGGAGCTGGAGAGGCTCCAGTGCATATTCCGTAGTTGTTCTCCTCTCCCAAGTGGCTTTTTCATATCATGAATTACTGAGAGCTCCAAGAGATGTAAGTAGTGGTTGCACTGTTGCTCAATATCTACTGTGAATTCTGGTGCTCAATGTTTGTGAGAAACTCCCTCTTACTATTCAATATAGCCTTTTAGCCCAGTAAATTTGGAGTTGCTACTGCTTGTAAGAAGCCGAAGGACCTTTTAGATCTCAGGACCTGGACTTGTCTTAGCTTGCCTTGAGATTTGTTTTTAGCTTGTGGTGGTTTTAGCTTACTTTATGATCAGGTAATGGTTACCTGCTTTGTTTTAGCTTTTGCTTAACTTTGAACAGTTGTTCTTGTTCTATACACTTCATAACTAATACACAGTAATAACAAATATTTATGTGGGACGAAGGATGGAATAAAATGCTACATAGATGAGTAAAGATGTGGGATGGTAGCAGGACATCCTGAAAATACAGGGAGAGAGTGACTCAGCTCCAGGACTAGAAGCAACTGACCCATGGCCAATTATTACTAATCATAGGAATGTCACCTGAGTAAAACATAACAAAGTTTAGTCATAACAAAGGAAAAAGAGAACAAGTATCCAATGTATGTAAAACACATAAGTACATTAAAAGTTTACATGTAGTTGGATTTTCAGAACAATAAAGATAGAGCAGGAGCATATATCAATATCAGGAGGATGACACCATCACCAAACTGCACTCTTGGCAACAGACTAGAGATGCTGATGACTTGTTGTAACAACTTCCCTCCCCAAAATTTTAGTCATTGGCTTTAGGAACTTGGAGGAGCAAAGGGTGAGCATAGTGCCATAAAAAGGAGGAAATGCACTTGAAAGTTTTGGATACACAATATTTCGGCTATAATATATTTGGAATTATAATCAGTGTAACTAAACTAATATTTATTTCATTAGACTTCATTTAGTATTTTAATATTTTGATATTTTAGTATTCTATTATTTTAAATACTAGTATCAATATATTTTAGCAACAATTCCTGTGTTTACATGTTCCTTTTGTCAAGATTTTGAGTGTGACACTCTCTGGCAATCTATTCTGTAAGGATGAAGCAAAATATTGGTAATATAAGAGACACAAATAAAACAGAACAAAATAGGGTTTGGATTTTATTCCCCGAACATCTAGCATCTGGTCCTTTTTAAAATAATATGTTGTTCCTGCAGGCTGGAAAAATAGGTGATCATTCATTGAAGCAAAGCCAACACACCATTTAAAACCAATTGAAGTTCACTTTTTTGTCAAAAAAAAAACAAAACACATAAAACTCATAGATGGAGAGGAATGATTTACAAATAAGCATTATTCTCAGCTGGGCTTCCTTTTTTGTTGCATAAATGGTTTCTTGACAACTCTCTTTCAGTTGAAGCTCCACTTGTTTTTTTTTTCTTCTTCTCTCTTAATGTTATTTCCTTAATGATTTTTACTGGGTTTTTTTTCTTCCTTTTTTTCCCCTTAAAGTTCCTAGAAATTTTTAGCATTTTTCTTACAATTTCATACCCAGAAATGCAGGCAATATTCCAAGTAAGGCTGCATTGCAGCTGTAAAACCATAGCTGTTTATACTTCTCTGCTTTCAGAAATGTATATCCCTGTGTAGGCAGTTGAAAACTGTTTTGTTGTTTTTTGTAGCTAAAATACTGTAAGGTCATGTTTAATTTGTTGAAGACTCTCACACTGATTACTTTCCAGAAGGTTTTCTTCTTTTGGATTTTTCAGATAATGGAATCAGAATGTATTTATTTTCATTTCCAGACTTTGCAATATTTGCATTCCTCCTTTTTCATACCATTTTTCTTTCCTCATGATGAAAATTCTTTGTCAAATCTCAAGTGGTTGAAGGTAACTTTTTTATATTGATATTATAATTTATGGCTTTTGTTTCTGGTGGTAGTTTGCTACCACTACTGGTTTTTATAATCATTTTTTCTTCTTGGATACTATTTTTATTGTGTCACATATATAAAGTCTAAAGACCTTCCAAGCAGCAGTCAAGTATGCCAAGAATTTTTATAACAGAGGTCTTACAGGCTATGGGAAATTGACTTAAGTCAGAATGGTTGCATCAGAAAATAATTTGGTAACACTTTTTTCTTTATAAGAAGAGAAAGACAAAATATTCATTCTAACACCACCTGTAAGACTACCATTATTGTTGCTGTTACTTTTTAAATCACACAGTGGTAATCAACAGCTGCGGGCCTATCCGTTCTGTTTGTCTTTTCTCATTTTCATATACATTTTATATGTGTTCCCTAAAAAAATGATTGAACTAACATGAAGAAGAGCTTCTAAATTACCTTTTCTGTTGGAATTGTGAACAATACCATCATTCCATTTGAAGAGACGGGAAAACAGACGTGGGACCACTTATGCCTGGGAAACTTAAATAGATTATTAAAGGAAATGTGAATTTCATTTTATTTCTCAATAATATGCTTGTGATTATGCTTCCATCAAGCAAAAAGTAGCCTTCAAAGACTCAAATCACAATAAACTAAGAACCACTTTCTTGACCTTCACATCTGACTTTCAATCCATACCTCCCATTTAAATAGGAAAATAGCAACCTGGTCTAACTAAGATAAAGCATACACTGTAGCTGATTCTTGGAATAGAAAAAAGACAACTATGATGTTTGCCACAGGCATATGAAATAGATAAAAGAAAGATAAGTGCTTTAAAAAAAGGTGGACTATAATGAATATACAGGAATGAAGAAAAGAAAGGATTTGTTTTCTTTCCCCCAAAGTAAAAGGAAAAAAAAAGAGACTTTTTCAAGAAGAAAACAGTTTTCCCTGAGAAGCAGGAATCTGGTATGTTTCTTCAATCTCAATAAAGCATTTAGGCAGAGGGAGCTCTCAAACACTTGAAGGGAGCAGGGACTGAAATGTTTTACCTCTGACATAGAGTCCTACAGTAGTGAGTTTTTATATTTAATGGGATGCAAGGTCATTTCCCGTGGGCTATTTAGTGGACCTTTGTAGCTTCAAAATGTGATTCTTCCCTCAGAAGGGCCTAAAGCTGATTATTAACCATGATTCATAAATTCTTCAGAAGACGATCAAGTTAGGTTTATGAATTCAGGCTGGGACAGAATACAGCCGCCTCCTTTCTGCCTGTAAATACCAAGAAGAACTGCAGTTTACAGAAAAATAACCCTTTTAAAGTCTATTTTCCTTCCTTATTGTCCTTTTCCAACAACAAAACAGCTGTTTACATGAATTTTTGGGGCTTGCAAAGCGAAGAAAAGGGGAAAAAATTAAAAGAGACATGTATTCCAATTTTTCATTATAATGGCACATCTGGTGAGTTAGTTTTCAGAAATAGTTGTGGGTTTTAAAAGGGGTACAAAATACAGAATAATACAAAATAGTGGAAAGATGGGGGACTGTTTGCTACATGAAATCTGTTCTGATCCATTACTAAACCAAACAATTCATGATACTGTACTAAATGCATGGTACACTACAAACACACGGAGGAACACTAATAGAAATCCTCGAAGTATCATTACTACACTGAAGGAAGACTTTGCCCAAGGCATGCAGTTGCTCTTTTTCTCTAGGGTAGAGCTACAGATTTGTAGGCCGAATACTCTAAATAAATAAAACCTGGACAGAATGTATTGATTCCTGAAGATTGGCTGCTATTTTTTACTTTTCCAAAGGTAGCAATTATGAATAAGGAATATCAAAGTCCTACTTATTTCACCACAGATTTCATGATACGACTGTGATGGATAGAGACAGAAATGCCATCAGTATCCGGAGCACCACTTCTAGTTTATTCTTCCAAAAGCCTTTTGTTATGTGTAACTTAGTTGAAGTCTTGTTAGTATTTAAACTGGTTGGCTTGTTTTCAGTGTTTGGTCCTATGCTTACATAACCTCTGATCCACCTTTGGTTATATTGACTCCATATAAGGCAGTAGTTCAATTCACTATGATCTTTATATTTAAAATTGAATTAAGATTGTCATCTTTATACCAGTAAAAAACCCCATTTCTGCCCAGTAAAATAAAGTCTGAGGGCACATAACGTAACAGGTATTGTTCACTAAATAAGTAATAGGATCATTTTTCCTTTAAACTGCTGATATTAGTACCTAAGTTAGCTACTTAGAATAAGAAAATTCCATTTTCCTGTGTTACATGAAGTTGTGGATTCCTGTTCAGTTCTTTTTTATTTGGCAGGCTTTTTGTATTTAGTTTTTCAAATGTGTGAAGAAAGGGAGGGAGGGGGGAGAGAGGGAAGGAGGAAGGAAGGAAGAGCCATTTTCTTTGTCAGGCAGTTTACCTTTGGTGATTTTCTATTTCAACTCCCTGATTTATATCTTTTTTTTTTTAAATGTATTTATTTTCTGGTTAACTGCAGTTACAAAAAGAATTACTTCATCTACAAAATTTTCAGTTTATAAAATGCAGTCAATTTTGGGAAATGCTTTGCAAGCAAGTATAATATGCATTTGTAGAACATGCATATATACATGTGGAGAGAGAGAGAGAACAGGCACATATACATGTTTGTATATATATATGTAGGCACCTATTTATAATCGCAGATGGGCTGATTCAAGATGCATATGCTATCTACATTTTTAAGGTAATTCTATTCAATACTTTTTATGGTAATCTGTTCTTAGAACAATTTATTAGTATTAGGAGATACAGTCATAATTTTGTGGAAATATTTTGTGCCTCTAAGGTTACCTTAGTAAATTGTGCTTTACCATACTTAAATAACTCTTTGTACTAGGAGGCAAAAGGTCAGCAGCTTTTATAATAATTTCCACTTCCCTCTTTTCCTTAAATCTGTACAAGAAGTGGTCCACAAAGTTCAGAATTCAGCAGGGAAGACGCAATAAATTCAAATGAAGATATTGATTCATGAGCAACGTGAGAGATGGTAGCAGCTGCCCAGACTTGCCTTCTCCAAAAGTTTTCCCAAGTTTCCAGGAATATTGGTGAACTGCAAACAGCCCTCTGATATGGCGGTTCGAGGTCTGGGACATTAAAGCAACCACTGCCGAATTCAGTCTACTTTGGTTACTTTGGTTTGGTTTTGGATTGGCTTTTTTAATCATGACACATGAAACAAAGCAAAAGAAGAACTAAAGGGACTCAAAAGAAGTGCAGATTAATGAAAAATTTATTGATGTAAGGTTGGCAATCTCTGACAGGGGGATGAAAAAGACAGGCAAATGTAGCAACTACTTAATTCATCACCCCCACTACATGGTTAAACTACAAAGCCTTGGACTCAAGCATGTTTTGTCCTGTACTGGCTTTGTCGAATTCAGGACAGAATGTTAACATAATGGGAATTATACTACATTAAACCATTTTAAGAATATCTCCAAACAGAATGAATCTTGTTGACTTTGATACACAGGTAGAGTTTACCTGAAAATGTAGAGTGTATCGTCTTCATAATGGAACTCCACGATTTCTTGATGTTTGTGCTTTGGGCTCACAGGCCTGACCATGGATTGCAGATCTCGTTGCCTCCTAAACATTTCCACCCATTTACCTCTTTGTTCTCTGCTATCTATCAATCTTAATTATTGCTTCCTACCTAGGCATATTCTATTTTGTCCCTATAAGGTAAACTTAGAAGAAACACATTTTCTTAGCTGCATCACTGGAATGATTTCTCTTGAATGCCTATAATGCAATAAATCCATGGAGAATCCACGCTGATGAAGTTAAATATTACTTCACAGAAATATTATGGTGAAGACTATCAGACTTTGATTCATGTAATTTATAGTCTCACATTCTCCTTCCTGTCTTGATAGCAAAGCTGCCAGTTAAGATCATACTGGAAGATTGCTGCAGATTTTGCTGTTATTACTTGATATTAAACTTGCATTTTGTTCTTATTACTATTTGTTATTAAACTAAAATGGTACTAGACAGTATGTTTGAGCATGGCTCCACCGTTGCGCTGTCCCACACTTTCTGCATAAGTATGTAGAGAGTTACATAGCACGATTTTAAGAGGGGTTCAAAGGAAGCTATAGGAGGGAATTTGACAGCTACACTTTGGTTGTTCAAAATTAATATCATCTATGAAATGGGATGTGTCTGGATTTCGTCTTTTTAGCCTCCTCTTCTCCAGGCTGAACAAGCCAAGTTACCTCAGCAGTTCCCCATTCAGGTAAGGACTTTTCTAAACTTGGAGGAGGGAGCCCAGTATCTACAATGAACCCAGGTAAAAACTTTCTCCAGCTGTAGCTTTAATAGCTAGAAAGGTACATAGATGTCCAGCTTTAGAACACCTCGTGCCACTGGAGATCCTTTATCTTCTGATATAATTCTCCTCATTTTTTTTCCCATTTTGATAAACAGCTCTATTCTGCCTCTGTGTCTGTGTCCCTTTCAACTCCTTATGCCAATTTTTGTCCCACTAGATCCCACAGTTTTTCAACTGTGCGCATTCATAATTTTTAGGACTCACTTTGCAACTGCTGTTTTGTCCTTTCTTTCATGAACATTCCCTGTCCAAATATTTCTACTGCTGGTAGCACCTTAAATCTCTCTCATCTTGTTGCTCATAATATCTGGTACTGCTATGAACTCCCACTAGTTGCTTCAGCCAGCAAAGCCTGCAACTCCTACACTGCAAAATGTAGAAAGTGTAGATATATGCTGCACTTACCAAAGTTCGGTACAAATAGTGACCAAAACACTGTTCCACTGTTCTAGGGTCAATTTGCCTCCTCCATCATAAAAACCCCAAACCAAAACCAAACCAAACCAACAACAAAAAAAGAAGACAGACAAATCTGAGGAAGAAAGCAGATGCAATTATGATAGTTTCAGGAGAAGCTGGCTAAAAAATATGTCCCATCATTGACAAGGACAGGAATTACATATCAGATGGTGTAATTAACTGAATTCATTGGATTTCTTTCATTCAGTGCTGGCACTTACACAATATTGCTGTACTTTTCATCATTATATCTTCAGGAAAAGTAGACAGCACTGAGAAAACACTTTTTCTCCAGGGTGCATTGAGGCTGACAATGGACTTTTGAAGAAACTGAGCTGCAGACTGTAAAAAGGTCCTGCTAATTCATTCACAGAGAAAAAGGATCTAATAATCCATTATATACTTTTTCTGAATCATTGAGGTTTCTTGAGAATCTGTCAAAATTCTCCCCAAAATATCAATGCATCATATAGCTCTTTTCACATTTCAGAAACAGAGCTTGTCTCTAAATAAAACAGCGCTCTCATTAGAATTCCATACTGGAGCATCTAGCTGCGTTCTCAGTCTATTCATATCTTTTCGGTGGAGTCTTTGTAAAGGAACAGCAACTTCATTCTGTGATTATAAGGGGAACTATCTGAGCAAAATTTAAGTAGCTGGAAGGCAACCTATTACAAAAGTTGTCCTAGGATGTTGCTGAAGAGCAGCAGGTAGACTGTTGTATTTGGGCACTACTTGGGTAGAAAGGACATTCTATATGAAATACAAGTTAATATTCAGCATATGAACATCTTGTTTTTCAAATTTAAAGTATTTTGGTGTTGATGAAACATTTTCATCCTTAGTGCCAGTGGACATGAATGAAAATATATAAACATTGTTGCCTGAATACTACAAGGTGTGTCCTCTTTCTGAAGGAACGTGAGTCTGCAAAGGACTAGGTAGAGGTAGCTTTGCTGCAATTTCGATAATCCCCATTGTCTCTCTTTTGCAAGACATTGGTTTGAGAGGAATACCATGTCATGGAGAAAACGTATATTATAAAACTTTAGCTAAACTGTCTATCACATGTGCTTCTAAATTCTAAACTAAAATAGTATTGTGAAGATTTCCTTGTGAATCCTGTGGCAAAGGAATAAAGCCTGGATAAAAAAAACTGTGGAGTAATGTCCTAAGTAGAAAACATCATGTGTAGGTCCAGGAAAGCCTAGTACTAAAAGAGTAGTAATACAATTTAGTCTTTTAGGCACATTTGAAAACAAAGACAAATATGACAAGCAAATAAATTTGCTTATCGGTCACTCTGCAGAAAATTTTGAATATTGAATTCAGAAGGGCTTTTGTGTGGTCTCTCTCTGGGTGATCTAAGTTTCACTAAGAAAAAGGAATTCTTCTTTACAAAGAGTTGCAAAAAATTGAGATTTTCAAAACTAGCACAGAAATTAAAAAATTGCTTATTTAGCTCCTTCAGGTTTAATTTGATTAGTAGATAGATTTCTATATTTAATATATTAAAATTTTTGAAAGTTTGGTACTCTCAAAAAGTAGAAAAATAATTAAAAAGTTTACAAACATCAGCAAAGACATTTTATGTACTTCTATTTAAAATAATTTGGATTTGAGGTTTTTCCTGTTTAGTATTTTCAAAATCCCATAAGATACATACCTGCATTTCCTCCAGATCACTCAATCTCAAATCATATTTAATGATGTATTCTAACAAATAAGTAATCATAAAGAAATGAAAAGGTCTAAGCATATATTTTGAAACACTCTTTTTTAAAAAATTAACAGCAATATTTTCGTTTTAAAAGACTGCTGTTTCAGACAATGATAATAATAATAATGTGTATAAGTTCTTAATAGGTTTTAATATAAAAATAGAAAAAAATATATAAACTAATACTGTGAAAGAAATTGTAGATTTTAGAATTAAACATTTGAAAACATCTTTTTTTTAGGATATGCATATCCCAGATAGGCCCTGATCCTGCAAAAAGCCAACTTATGTTATGCAAGTGGATTTGCAAACTGTAAACCTAGACTATGTAAAACCAACATCATATTACCTATTTTGCAGGGTTTTGGCTCCAAATGGTAGAACCTTGCCAGAACTTTCTTCTTTAAACAGATTCATGAGAATGTCTGCTTTTTTCTTCCTACAAATTAGAGATTTAAGCTTGCAGATCTGGGGAAAAGAAGCCAAGCTACTCTTGTCTAGTCTGAACCACAGCCAAAAGAGACACTTGAATCAAAGTATGTGGATTTGAACCATAGCTGTATGTGTTGGGGGAGGTGTGTGTGTGTATGTGCATGTATTTATATTTATATTTATACATTGCAGGAGTCCAGATGTGTGATTTAATCTCGTCATGCATTTTATGATTTTATTTGCAGTCCACAAATCATCTGAATGATGAGCTGAGAATTTATTTAGATATTGAAATAAATTCTAAGCCTCAATGATTTTTTCTGCATCTACTGAAAATATGTGAAAGCCACTGTGGCTGATACTTATGTAGAATTTACACATACAAAGCATGAAATGCTACTAGTTTGTGATGTAAATTTGATCTACAAAATGCTTTTTTTTTTCCATCATTGCTAAATCTATACTGTATTTTATGAAGCACCAGTAAAAAGTGCTCAAAGATAAGGTAAAAGGCTGAAATATTTTTTTGAAATACTGTACCACTCATTTTTAATGCCAAGAGAAGTGGCAGGAGAAAAGATTTTTTGTTATTGATTCTTCAAATGTAAAAATAAGTAACGTAGAGTTTCTACTATTTAGCTAACATTCATCATTTGAGCACTTCAAGTTTCATAATTTCATAAAAAGGAGATAGTAAAACTCAGTCATGTTTTGACCCTTGTATTTGTAAACTTTGATCAATATCTAAAATTCTAAAAGAATGGAGTGCTATCTCCCCTGTCCCTTAAAAGTGAATGTAAATTGACTCATTGTACATTTTAAGATCAAGTTTGAAGCTCAATTTAAATTCTAGCACATTCAAACTTCTTAAAAATATAAGTTTCATTCAAATAGGCGTTTTTTCACTGCACACAGAGCTCTAATCAAAAGTAGAGCTGTATAGAATGGTTTAAATTTAATCCAAATCTCAGTGAATTTCATGAATCTGACTATTCAAGCTTTACATGACTGGGCTCATAAATGTTATTTCTGCTTTTATGCATGATAAGTTGCGGGTTGCTGGTGCTTCTGGGCTTCACAACAAATACCACAAACCAGAGCTCGTCTCTGCCTTCATGCATTTTTCATAGCTGCAGCTAAAAAGTAAAACTGTACTGATTGATAATAGCTAATGAATGTGTAAGCTGTTAGTGAATGTTTTCCACAGGTTACTAGTTTGGGTTACAGGCAGTTGAACTGGATAACTGATTACCCATAAAGATCACATCAGTGTGTTAAAGAAGAATATGTTAAATACCCATGTGACACAAAAAAAAAAAAAAAAAAAAAAAAAGGAAAAAAAGAGGAAAAAAGGCCCAGGAAAAAAAATTGCTATTCATTATTTTGCCTATTTGTGACATTCCTGAACACTAACAAACAGTGTTTTACACCTTTTCTCATTTGTAAATATTCCATGTGATTTCTTCTTTGTAGGGTAAAAATATAGTGGAGTGTCTATTCTAAATGTGTTTCATATAGAGAAATTACCATTTTAGGCTGTTAAACCTTTTCTCCCCATTCATTTCTTGCAATTATGCCAAAGTTCCTCACAGACACAAAATGTTTAGTGTCCACTTTCTGAAAACTGACAAATTTGACCAAATTGTTTTATTATACATTCCTTTAGATAATTTCTTTGTCTAGTTGCCTTTATACAATGAGCACAGTGGCTACAATATCCTTTTTCCTCCTGCTGATATTTAATTACTTACTTTCTCACCATAGCAGGTTAAATGTTTCCTCCTTCTGACAGGAAAAAGGTTTCTTATTTCACAGATGGTACCATTTGGAAGCAAGTATCCATAGTAAGGGTTTAGATTAACAGTTACATTCATAATAGGAAAATACCTGAAGGAATAGGGTACCAGAATAGGAGCAAGATATATTCACTAGAAATATGGACATACTTTTTGAGAAATGCTTAACCAAAATTAAGAGTCAGATGAGAGGAAAATACAGTGATTACTCCCTTTGAACCATAGTACACAACCTCTCTCATTCTCTCTCATGGGACATGATACTTGACTGGTGTAGAGGTAACTGGAGGCCACATCATAACTTCATACTATGATCTTCCCTCTCACAGATTAGGAATGCTCTATAGGATATGGCAGTACAGAGAGTGATGAAGCTTATCAGTGTATTACAGTCTCAAAATCCAATATAAAGGAGAAGAATTTGAAGTGATTTTGGAGTGAAGCTTCTGATTCTGTTTTCTCAAAAACCGTATTTTACACGACTCAAAATTAGCCCCAAAATTGACTCAATAAGTCATTATTGGGGAAAAAAAATCACAGGAAATTGGTTTCAAAATCATGTTTCTGCTTCAACCCAACATCTCAAATATCAGCCCAGATTTAGAATCAAACAGAAATTTAATGTAAATTTACTGTAAAGCTCTGAAAGGCACGTTTTGTATGCATATTTGATCACGTGTCTTGAACTGTATTAACTTAGCATTAGGGTAATGTCTTACAATATTTGAAACATGCAGCATGAAAATAAGGAATATTTTGCTTCTATGGTTTGATGCTTTTTCTCCAAAGCAAACATGAGCTAATGAGAAGGAAGATACAATTAATTTTTTGTTCATTAACAGGCTTTGACTCTTAAACCTATGAACTCCTTCACCTCCAATATTATGATTATGAATTATTTAGAATTCTTTGGATCAGTTGAAGATTCACAGTCAGGGAGTATGAAGAAACCTCTGGAGCAACTGAAATTTTGTCTCTGTAATTAAAAAAATACCCCTCTATCCCAAGATACATCTACCTGTCGCTTAGTGAAGACTATGAGTTTTGATGTTTTGAACTTGAGTTAAATCTACACAAGACAAGCTTATAAATGTTTCTGGAAGGTTTTTTACCTCTGATCTTTTAACGTCTTAAAGTATTTTTGGCAGAATACCTGAATGTCTAAAGCCTGTGGAGGACAACTAATGAAGCAGTTATTTATTCACCCTAAATGTCTGGTTTGAAATTATGCAAAGAATTTAATAATATGGTGTATCTTAATCATAGAACAAGAAATTTTAAGGTGGAGTGCTAAACACGGCAAGAAATGACTGGCTGAAGAAATAATCGACTTACTAATTTTCACTTAAATCCTGGTATTTGTCTCATACTGATTTCTAATATTTGTGGCTGAATATCCACCTAGTTTAGCCAATGTGTTTTTCTTATTTCTTTTCCAATTTACATAGATTAGTGAAGCTACACTTTACATAGATTTGTGACATTCCTGAATGTAGCACTATATCTGATGAGAAACTTGTTTAAACATGTCTTAAAATGGCTCTTTGTGGTCCCTTTGCAAACATGTGTTTCTTCTTCCCAACACCCCCCCACAGCAACTGTTATCTCCCATGCAGGAGTGTCCTGGGAAAAGTGTCCTGAGGTGTCCCATTGGTCCTTTGTTTAACCCCTTCCTATTGGCTGTTGACCCTTTACCTGATGGTTTCTTTTGTGTGACCCTGAACTTGTGATTGGTTCCCCTTTGACCCTCCTAAAAGCTTTATAAACCCCTTCCCAACAATAAACTCTCTCTTGCCTCCTCTCCATGCCCGGTGTGCTGTCTCTGTGCCTGCCATGGAGCCACGTGGGTGGTGGGGGGAGGGGAGGGCACCTCTCCCCTCCAGGCTCGGGGCCTGAAAAACCCTGTCTCTGGAGTCCCCCTTCCCCGTCCACCAAGACGTCGGAAATGGTTCTTCAGACAGAGAAGGAACTAGAGCTGGGCTCCCCCACGTCGTGGATGGGGAAAGGGAAACCCAGATCTGGTGCCCCGTGTGAGGAAATACACAACATGTACCTGAACACTCTAACAAATAGTATTTTACACCTTTTCTCATTTGTAAATATTTCATGTGGTTTCTTCTTTGTATGGTAAAAATATAGTGGAGTGTCTATTCTAAATGTGTTTCATATAGAGAAATTAGCATTTTAGGCTCCCCATTCAATTCTTGCAATTATGCAAGAATTATTCCTTGTTTGAAACTATGATTTGAATCTTCTGCTTATAACAATTAGCACTAATTTATTGATGTAAGCAGACAGAAGCAATTTTCAGATCTTTGCAGAAATAGTGACTTTACTGTAAAGTAGAATATTAAATAAGGGTTTGTATGAATGATGTATTAGTAAAACTGGCCTGTTTCGTCAGTTGATATCCTTTTGGATAAAGTTGGAGTTGTGTGGAAAACTTATCTGCTCTTATTTGCAAACAGATTAGTAAAGATACTACTGAAATGCTACCTGACTCTACTGAGTTCTCCATTGTCTCTTCCAAGCACATTAGTAAAAGAGTAACTAAATAAAATTATTGTAATTAACTCAATCCATAAGGAATATGGACTGGGAGGGAGAACAAAGAATAGAATGGTTTGTACACAGAAAGAAGCAAATCTCAGAAAGGGCTGCAGATTCACACCATTGAAACTGAGATAAGTTTGTCCCCGTGTTAAACACAAGCAAGAGGTTCATTAATAAAAAATAAAGAGCAGAGTTCTGTACTGTCTACCAGGAGCAGAACTTTACATCCATATCTGAGAGCAATCCTGAAGAGAGTAAGCAAAATCTTCTGACTGATGGATCAAGCATCACTGTAGACACCACAGATCAAGAATGGCTGTTCCATCTTTCAGAAGATTCTTAAACAAATGGTAGATCAGATCACTTTGAAAACATAATAAAGGTTAACAATTATTTTGAATAAACAATACTTTATTAACTGTTTTGAAATGTTCTCAGATGTGTTTCTGGAAAAATAGACAATGCTACTTGGGATGAGATTCTCTGACTAGACATTTAATTTTCTATAAATTATCTATTTAAATTATGACATGAAGCAGAAGACGATGCAAAATAATTTACATTCTTCACAAGAATTTGGATAACACAAGGGCAAATCTAATACCTGAAATGCCTCTGTTGTTACAGGCCAATAAAGGATAGATTGATAGTCAGAAGAAATAAGAATACTATTAATGAGAGCAATAGTCAGGAAAATGAAAAAATTGATGATAAGTGGCCTAATGATTATTGATGGAAGATATCAAACTGTTGCTGTGAAAGTGTGTGAAAATAAATGCCAAATGTGTTGAGATTTTTTCACATAGGATTTGGAATCTGACTATATAATAAAACCTCTCTAGTTTGATGGGAATATTTGTAGTCATTGAACTATTGGCTCTTGAGTGTCCTTGGATTAGATTCTGATGCTTTAAATATGCATTGGTATGACCATAGAACCACAAATAATTAAAATTAAAAGGGACCTCAAGAGGTAATCTAGTCTATTTTGATCTTGAAAAGAAAATTTTAAAGAAAAGTTTCATAAACATTTAATGAGAAAACGAAGGCTTCTGTGCAGTAAGAATGAGGTAAAAGCCTTAAATTAATACGTCAGTGAAGTTTTCAGTAAGGGCAATAAGAACTGATAGAAAGACAAGGTCAGAATGACTAATGGAGATAAAGGTATGGAAGTTAAAATTCCACATCTGAGATTGAGTAAAACTCAAAGACTAGGTGTGTTCCAGTCACAAGGACTTGATATCTCTAGCTCAGAATTATGGAAAAAAAGAAAACTGGCAAAAGAAACAAGAAGTCAAGTAGATTTCTAAGTATACCAAATTGGAATTAGGAATATATAAATGTAAGAGAGTGAATATTTATATATCTATCCATAAATACCCTTTTTTGGACTAAGGGAAGAAGTGAACTTGTCTATCAGCTTGACCCAAACAATGTAGAAAATATATATATTTTGAAGGAAAGTGTAGTAATACATGGAGGTAAATGAAAAATGGAAGAAAAAGAAATACGTATTAAGAGAAGGCAAATTGTTCTAGAATAATTTTTCTTTCTCTGGTGAAATAATTGTCTTTCTACACTAGAAAAATATGGTAGATCTCATGTAACTAGCATGTAAGTAAAGCTCAGATATTACCCTGGAAAATAATTATCAACTAAGAATCATAGAGACAAGCTCATATAATCCAAATAGGAACTTGTTGATTAAGATGATAGAGATGATAACTAAATCCTAAAATGAGCAATCAAATGGCTAACAGGTAAGCCAGACTGCCCTGGAAGGGGAAATAGTGGACTGGTAGAAAAATTCTTGTGAATGTTTTTGTTAATGAAGTCAGTGCTAAAAGTTAGACTGTGATGATGAAAATTCTTCTGACATAACATCTGGTGATGTTATCAAAAGAAAAAAGAATTAAGTATAGTATAGAAAGAAATAGAGTGTATCTGCATTAGCATTTTATTTCAGGGCAGCAGGGAGCTTGTGATGTCACTCTCTGGATTTCCTCCACTTATTCAGCTGTGGTTCAGAACATGAATGTCTCAAAGAACAGCTGGAAGATGTTTCCTGGAATATCTGGAAAGGTACCCAATGCTCTTTAGTCATAAATGGCTTCACTCTACCAGACTAATACACACCAAAGTTTAAAAAAACCCATATCCCAACCGTATGTGTGGACATCAAGTCCTTAATACCAGCTATTGCACTCTATTCTAGTCTGCAGGTCCACCCTACTAATCCACACTATTCACACTGTCAGACTAGCCAAGTCTGAACTAAAGCATCTGACATGTGTCTTGGGTAGACAGTGGGGTCTGAGTACCAAATCTTGTGATGCAGATCCACTTCTACTGTGCAGTTGTACTTTCTAATGTAGGTACAGCCTTTGAAACACTCAGAGATAGAATAACAGAGGTTTACACTGTATAACACTTGGAATCAGAAACTTTGGTTACATTATTCATTACAGGACAGTATAACACAATGAAGTGATGTGATCATCACATCATCACAAGGAATACTTGTGTCAGCATATTTCCTATATGGATGTATAAAACACAATAATGTAATATTAATACCTTTAGTCTAGAAGCTGAAGAATATATTTTCTAAAACTAAAAGGCCTTTAAATATGAGGGATTTTTTAGCTATGTTTATGACATTACTTGAAACATCTGATTTTCAAACAATATTTACTCTTCAGGTTAAACATTTACAGTGTCTTTACTTGAGAAAGCAAATTTGAGATTCCCGGAATCATGTTATTTCCTTTCTTTGACCCAAATTACAAATAATTTAAATAAGTAGAATAAAACCCTATTGATGTAGTTTTAATTTTCTAAGGTATACTGATAAAATAATATTGAAATAGCTCTATTTTCATATATGTATAATGGTTTAGCTGTGGATCTTCTGATACTGAGGGTTGGAATCTATCAGCTCTCTCTGACCTATTTGTTAATATGGATGAAAAAAAGTTTGGGTGACGAGTTACATTTACAACATATTTGTATATATTTTTGGTAATACACAATAATATATTTGTGCTAATCAATACATTATTACATTATCACATTATTTTTTCATTTTTCTTGTGGTATTTATTCCTAATACATTTGTACACCTTGCAAGAAACTAGTTTGATAGTAAATCTTCATTCAATCTATTATTTGATTTTAAAACTAAATTATGAGGAACCCTAAGGAACATTGTTTTAAAACCTTATTACTGAGTATTGTGCAAATTAAGGAAAATATAAATATTGGGAATTATGTGAAAAGGGATGTTTCAATCATGATAAATAAAATCTGAAAGCTACCTCTTGAAGATGTTCAACATTGGATCAAGTTTTGGTTTGAATCTGGTGTAAACATTTCAAATTTTTAATCTTTCTGTTTGAGGTGCAAGGTGGTTACTTTCACTTTTTCTGCTGTTGGTTGATTTTGTATAAAATCTGGTGTTGAATTGGCTGCTCTCACTTTGAGTATGTTGAAATTTGTACCTACTTTCTGACTTTTTCTACAAATCTGTGTGCTGTCCTTTCAGTGAGTGTATAACCAAGTATGTGGAGTGCCTTATGCTTTGCAGGGAAGCAGAATTGCCTCATCTCATTATTGGTCTTGAAATACTGTATAGTCATTTTGGTAATGGTTATTTTTGAAGATGAACATTTTCAGGTTCTGTTCTGTATCTCTATTTCTTTGTTTTCCAGATACGATACTTAGTAAATGTCATAGAAATTTTACTACACATGAGGGGAAAATGTTCTTGAGTCAGACTGTTCCACAGTACCTGCTAATTATTAATATCTTGCCTGTGCACTGAGACAGGTACTTTTTTAAAGTTCTGGATGCATCTGTTTCCTTCCAAAAATAGTAGTACAATGATGTTCCAAGAAAACCTCAGTGCCCTGTTATGAGCTCTATTCATGTTGTATCACTCAGTACTAATTACCAGGTGTTTCTTTAGGCCCTCATCTTTTAAAGATGTGATCATCTGCTCAATTTTATATTCTGTGAATACTTCCATTAAAGGCAAGGGGCTTCTCACTGAGATTAAAGGTAAAAGCACATGTTAGTCTTTATGAGATGTCTTTGGAGCAGCTATTATTAACTTTGATTTATGTATTGTCTATTTAAAAATAAAAAAATTGAATAAAAGATAAACTTTGATCATAAATTTTGAATCTTAATAGAAAACACTAGTTGGCCAGTAATTCGTTGAAATGATTTCTGAAATATAGCAAACTAATAAAATCAGTCCTTGGGCACATTATTATGTTAAGTACTTGGGTTTGATGCAATTTTAAAATCAGTAGTCCATATGTACTTTATTTGTTATCTTTTATGACTTTAGAAAGATATTATTTAATATTCATCTGTTCATCGCCATTTTGGGATGTCAGGAAACTAGACCAATTAATGATTCCAAATGTGACTTAAAGCAAATTTAGGATGAGTGAGGCATTTTTGACTTATATAGTAATTCTAGATGTATATAAGGCTGGAAAGCCATTGAAGACTGATCCTATTATTATTGAAAGGAGCAAATTTTATTAATTTCACCAGTAATGGACCTGGATTTTGGACAAGGGGTTTTGTCAGCTTAGTTTTAGCTAGTATTTATACTGCAGAAAATGTACTTCCATTACCCCAGTAATGCCTTATACATGTGCCACATGCTGTATTGATGTGTATCCAAAAATAATAAAACACTCAAAATGTGAAAGGAAGAAACTATTATGCATAAGTCACTGAAAGTACAAAGCCAATTTTGTATTGTGGGATGGTGTCCAGAAACATACTCAAAGTGAGGAAAGAGTTTTCTTTCTCTAAAAACAAACCTGAATCTTAATTTAAGCAAAGTTTAGTTGAAATTATTTTCTTTTCTTTATTTTCCCTGAATGGTTTCATTTCCGTCATGATACAGGGATTGGGTTTTGTTTCATTTTTCAGTTACAATGTTATTTACAGGTTTTATTCTTATTTACCATGAAACAAAACTTCTCTTAAATGTTTCCAGGCCCAAAACTAAAAGAAAAAAAATAAATAAAGAAAATCTCTTTGATTATCCTGATCTGAGAAACTCTCCTGCTGGCAAATCATTCCCTCTCTTTTACGTTTTCTTCCAGAGCCAAAGGACGTGGTAAGTTCTGAACTGCCTGGACCTTCTCTGCTCTAGAGAAGTCTGACAGTTATGACATGTGGTAAGCAGGTGGGAGAACAGTTTTTAGCTGCATTTTGTTCGGAAAAAAATGCTTCTTTCTGTTCTGTTCAAACCAATTCACTTCCTATAAATAATTAGATATTCTGCAGATCAGAGAATGAAAGGGAATTTCATCTTCAGTAAGACAGCAGTTCGGTGAGCTAGCAAGCAGATGGAATAGGTAGTCTTATGTTCTGCAACAGCCCACATCTCAGGTGAGGACTGGCACTGTTTTCTAGAAAGTTAGTTCCTATTTCTAAACAAAAAAATCAGCTTCACTGGGCAAGTTTTATTCTGATTCTGTTTTGGTAAATGTATAAAAAAGTGCCAAGGGAGAAGGAGGAGTAGCCAGCATAGGGGAGGAATCTCAACTACCCCAAAAAGGGATATTTCTGAACCTGCTAAAATTTTACATTACTGGTAGAGGCAATATGTTTTGAAAATGGTATGCTGCTAAAAACTTTGCTTTCAAAAACTTGATAATTTTAAACAGGAAAGAGTTGGCCAGGAAATCTCTGCTCATGTATCAACTTCAAAATTGAGACATGAACTATAATTAATTTTGATGTAGAATTCTGAGATAGTCTGATAAAATATGCTATGTAAATGTAAAATATGTTTTAAAGTAATTAAATACAAATTAGTGTAAGTAATAAAGTCATAAATAATACAACTACTTTTCTAAAGAATGGAGCTGAAGTGAGTGGAAACTCTTTATTGGGGTCATATTTTAACAAAGACTTGAAAAGGTAAAGAAGTGAGATACAATATTTCCTCAGAGAAAGTCATGTTTTCTTTCAAAAAATTACAAAGACGTTCCCATTATAAATGAAGAAAAATAAAACATGAGAGAAGCTTGGAAATGTTTGCTTTCTAGCTCCTCACCTTGCCTGACTCAATTAATCTGATGGTGCACAAACATATTTTATGAAAGTAAAAAAAACTAAATAAAACAAAAAAAATTGAAATATTTAGAAGCTTTCCACTGAGATAGTGTGTGTTTTCCCACTGATCATTGGTTCTGTTCACAACTTTTATAGATGAGGTCACAGAAGTTCATGAAAAGATTCTGATGTTCAGATGCCACGGTGCGGAACACTGTACACAATGAAAAATATACTCATGTGCTCACACTCATATTAAAAATATGTTTAATTGAATGAAACTGGTTGAAATGCACATAGAACAGCAGAAAATAAACTATTCCTCCTATCTTTGTAGATAGAGAGAATTCTTCACTGCCTCATCCTGGTGCTGTATTTGTATCTTCAGTGAATAAGGCTCTCATTTGGTGATTTCTTCTTGCTCCAGCCCTGCCAATGCCAATCCAAAGTTCTTGTCAGTGAAAATAGTCCCAAGAATTAGAAAAGTCAGTGGAGGAAATACAACCAAAACCGCATGAAAAAAAAGGTAGGGAGAGGATTTTATTGGTGGCATTCAAAAGCAACTTCAACAGCTAAACATTTTTCAAAGCATTACATTTCCAAGGTCATGCAGAGGTCTTAGCTTTTCAGCAGGCACTGCAGGTTTTGTTAGGCAGTGTGGGTAGAAGCTCGCAGCAACCAGTGCAGCAGCACAGGGGTGATGGCGTAGCCTTCTGTCTTCCCTGCAGGGCACAGTTTTGCAGTGTTTAATCAAAATGCTCCTCAAATTCTTGCAAATTCCAGGCCAAATCCCGCCAAGTAACAGCACAGAAAGAAGCAGAGTCATGGCAAGAGCTGAAGGACCATGGGATCAAACTTAGTGAGAGGGCTGAAGGGGTGCTGGCACCCTGCCCAGCCGCCATGGGCGCAGCCTGGGTGCCCCTGCTGGGCGCAGCATGGAGATGGCTGCGCGGGCTGTCTGTTCCGCCCAGGCTGCATCTGCAAGGAGATGAGGCTGCAAAATTGGTTCCTTTCGAATATTTTAAGCCTTTGGAAAGCTTCAATAGGTTGTTATTTCCTTCTGCTTCTAGTTAGCCCTTACAGTTGTGATGTTTTGATGTGAGCTGACTTTGCGAGGTCAGGCGGGTTAAATGGTGTTTGATTAAAATCAGAACACCCAACAACTACTGTTTCACAGTTTGACTTTGTTGGCCTCTTCATCTGGGAGTTCAGGAAGACACCTTTAGCTTCAAAAAAAAGGTGGAAAAAAAGGCAGCTTTTTTTTCTTTTTCCCAGCTTTTTTTTTTCCTATGGCTTAAAGAGAAACAAAGAGAAAAAGCCACATTGTGTATGTTTTTCTGGCAATGGGCCTGCCACTGTTTATCAAACCAAGGCAAATCCAATTAGCCTGTGGCCTGCCTCCCAACCTTATTAACCTGCTCAGCTGTGAGAAACTCAACAGCCCCTGCCAATATCTCATTTCTCCAGCAGCTGATAAGATCAGTTCAAGATATTCAATGGGGTTTCCTTTCACTTCGGCTTCATCACAGTCACTGGCATCTTAACCGTGGTAGCCGGATCTTATTTTCCTCTCATTTACTACATGAAATAGGATGGCGACTCCGAGGCCTATGCAGCTTGTTGGAACAAACACCGATCAGGCCTTCGCAACGTTTGACAGGACGGGCTGATTTTCCTTATCGCAGCTTGCCCACAAAGGCCCGGGCCAGGCCAGGGTTATTAGCATTCCTTGGTGAGATGCGTCAGGCCTATTTCTGTCACGCAGACAGATTGAGCCTTTCACTCAGGCTCGCGAATGAGTGACACATGGCCTGACTGGGAGGACAACATTGTTATTTGAGTTAAGAAATCAATTTGTATCAAATGTACACTGTAATTTATTTGTTGGCTTTGAAGGGAACCTGGCTGAGATAAATGGGAATGGGCTTCTTTCTTCCCCCCTATGCTGAGCTGATAAAGTTCTTGTGAAGCTCCAGATAGCTCCAGTCAGAGCCAAAGTGACAAACATGTTTAAAGTTGCACAGTGATCTTTAAATCTCAAAAAGAACACCTTGTCGGACATGATAGAACATTTTTTACCTTTTCCCTCTATCTGTCAGAAAGCTGCTGTGACACATTGCTTTAGTATTTTTGCTGACATTTTCTTTATCAAGCACATCTGTTTGTGGTCGAAAGATGCTTATTCCTATTTTCTTCAATCTACAGCAGCCTGGGAAACTGCCAAAAGGAAGGAAGAAAATGAGGCATTCTTTCCAAGAATAATGCCTATTTTATTTTTATTTAATTGTGACTTTTCTTCATCAGGTCCCTATTTTAATTTTTGCTTTTGCTAAAAGAGAGAAGAAATGTGTGGGGAACATATATGATGAGATCTTGTCTATTCCAAGAAGTTTGATAGAGTTCAGACTGACGGTGCATTAAGATGTTGGTATTACATGTTAAATTGTGAGATATGAGATTGACGTTCTCTTCTATTAGAGTTATAAATATGAGCCTAAGTGTTGGCTCTATGCATCAGTGTTTTTGTCTTTGGAATAACATGAATAATCAAAATACATCTACAGTTTCACGTATGCTTGCAGTTATGACTCCATAATGAAAAAATGCTAGTAACTAGCCACAGGCAGAGTAGCTCATTGACATTTCCATACAATAACCTGATTGTTTAGTTTTGGCTTTCAAAAGTGATCTAAATGCAATGTGTCATATTAGATCACTATGTAAGGTAACTTACCATTCCTCTGCATTATATCCACCTGCACATAGGCTCCTTTTTAACAGATGTGCATGTGTATGAATGCTCATACACACAAATATTATAAGCAATATAGATTACTGTACTCTGATTAGTCCACACAAGGTACAGCCATGATCAAAGCAAGGGCAAACTTGAGGTAGTCTAAAATGTGCATCCAGGGTCAAATGCTCTTCCAATTTTTCTGGAAGCTAGGTCAAATGTGATTAGTGCCACAGACATTTTTAAGGTAAGTTGGCCTTAGGAAGTGTTAAACTTATTAATGTCCTGATCACACCATCACCAAAACAGTCACACCATTCCCAAGAATCTCAGGGAGGGCCATGCATCAGGATTAACTCTTCTCTCTGGCTGCCAAACAACATATTTCACACCCCTCTTTCCTGCCTTTCCTCTGGGAATGTTGCAATCCTTTAGGCTGCGAGCAGCCTGCCAGCCTTAGATCTTTTTATACCTATGAGTACTGACACTGTAATAGTGTTAAGCCTTACTCTCAAGTTTCTTCTGTACCATGCCCTTTGGGCAAAGTCTTGCCCTTTTACCTTTCTGCCCAGGTGCATAACGACAATGCTGTTATTCTGAATTCCCTGACATTTTTTGTGTGGTGCTTTTTAAACCTTAACTCCATGTTTCCACATTTAGGCAATACCTTCATATTTTGTCTCAGTTTAGCAACCCAAAGACAATATATCATTTTAAATATCTAAAGTGGTTTCTGATTTTCATCCCTTGGCACAGTCTAGGGTTATGACTTTTGATTTTCAAGTGCTCAGAATAGGCTATACTGCAATCCAGCTCTAATTACCAAGAGTAAAGTGCTCCCTGTTTACATGCATTTATATTTCTACATAAACATATTCTATAAAACCTGCACCTTTTCAAATGAGGACTGTACTTTGCCACACTCTTTTAGCTATATCTCTATCACTGTTTACAATTATTACAGCCTAAGCACATCAATCAGTTCATTGTCAGATCAACTTCTTCAAGAAATCATACCAAATATTGTTATAACCTCATTGTTTTAGAAATAACCATTGGCAGCAGAGTAATTTAGACCCCAGAAATGTCAGTGCAAAATAAAACACCCTCTAGCTCTGATACAAGAGCACTCTGTCATGTCTACAGCTTCACTCTATTAAAATAATACATCCTCCAAAGCACTTGTTTTGGCCTTTTCCTACCTTATCTTATATCCCTTAATGACGGAAAATGGAAAGAGCTTAATTTCACTTCCAGGTTTGTATTAATTCATTATGAGCAATGCCAGTTTTGTCTGTACTTGGAGCAGGCCCCTGATGATAACATAAAGTTGAACCCTAGGCATGAAATTTGGAGAGGAAATGAAAAAGATGCAACAATGTGCCAGGTTTGTTTGTGATTTGCTGGGCATTGTGCTCTCTAAAGAACACAATGGGTGGCAGCAGGGGCAGGCTGCCATTTATCTGGTTATCACTAACTCACATGAATCACAGGGAATGCTCTGGACCAAGGGACTTTCTTCTGTGTCTTACCTGAGAGTGAGTGACAACAGATGGGAATAGCTGTGATGAAACCTGTGGGGCAAGCAGTGTGAGAAACCCAACAAGCAGAGAGCCTGCAGTAGGAGCAGTGGTCCTGGGGAGGGTGTTAGATACAAGAGGGCAGCGAAAAAAAAGAAAAAGAAAAAAGAAACCCAAACAAACCCCCCTTTTTCTCAAGAGTTGATTGCACTGAGTTTGGTCCAAGAAGCCCCTGAAAGCTGTTGGATTCAGACCAAGGCTCAAAAGAAGCAAGGATACAGTGGGCAAGGGAAGATTATATTTGTATTGTCTTACTAAGTAGGCCTCACTTGTCTCTTTATAAAGGTCCATTGTTTTAGTCTGAGCTAAGATAAACTAGAACTTCAGAGTACATTTGATTTTGTGCTTTCTGTAAGAACAATATCTGCCTCAAAACTCTTGTCGACTCAGGGTCCCTACTCTGAAGATATCCCTATGTATCCTGAAAACTGCAAGAAACAGCAAACTGGGTGAAAAAGAAAATGGATTCTAGCTATTTCACAATCAATTGCTACTAATCTAAACTTCAAATGTAAAAAGGATTAAGAAAGTATAATATTCAGAATAAAATTCTGGTCCCAACTAAAACAAAACACAGTTTATATCCTTAACATTGACTAATTACGCAAGCGAAGTGTCCTGCATTGTGCAACTACTACTGACACAAAATATCTCTCTGTCATCTTTGGGCAGTCAGACTACCAGAAGGGTGTTTATGAAGATGATGCTGTAAGTATGATAAGAGATGTGAATATTTATCTCAGAGTCCCCTTCCTTAGGTCTCAAGCACAACATATCTGGAAGTGGTTGATATTTTTATAAAACTGTTGTGCTTCTAGAGACCATGTCTCCCTAGATTCCTTGTGGGACAGAAGGGAAGGGGAGGAAGAAAATAGCAGTGTATGTATTCCAAAGCTGATTCTAAAGCTACTGTGGAAGTAACTTTTCTGGCTCTATGTTTACAGAACTAAACCACAGCACACACCTAAAAGATCGGGATGAAATGGGAAATCAGTCTACCTCCTTTGCCCCCAGCTCCGTGGGACTGCTGTGTCAATATGTGGCAGGGTGAGGAGGAGTTGAGTATGGGAAGCAACAGGCAATACTGAAATTAATTTCTTTTACATTTTACTTCATTGTGTTTGGGAGAACACCTGCTAAAAAGGAGGACATGCCACGAAGTGGGGGAGATGTTAAAACTGTAAAAACTGTAAACAATATAAAAGTTTGGACCAATACTAAACATGCCTGGGAGAAAGAGCCACTCTAAACTGAAGGTAGCAGGAGGTATAAGAGCTGAATGCCAATTTGAAGAATAAGAGTTAAAGTCACGGGAAGAAAGGGAAACAAACCTTCAATTGAAGAATATTTTAGGAATGGCAAGTATGTCTGTCTGTGAACAACCAAATAACCCATGTCTAGTGCCTGCATGCTACATGCTCTCACTGATGAGTGCAAACAGCAAAACAGCAAGTGCTCTCATGAAGCTACTGAACATAGCTAAACCTAAAATTATGATGTTCATTTTGGGGCTAGGAAAAATAGAGCACTAGAAAGTCCAGTTTCACTCCCCTAAATTCTGAATGATGATTAGGGATGGTGTTCATTAATTGACCCTATGTTTTGAATTGGTTAATTTTTCCTGACCATCAGACTGCTGGTTAATACAACGAGAAATGTATCACTTTTTTGACCTCTTTCAGTAAGCCATAGAGTGAAAGAGAAGTTGTTACCCAAGCCCAGCTTTCTCCTGCTCCAGTCATTCAGATAGTACAGGAAAAGGACTGAGAAGGTGCTGCTGTAGGTGTCTCTGAGGCAGCTGCAGGCCAGAGCCATAGCTGTAGCTTCCTATCTTCCCAGCAGGTTGTTGGAGGAGCTTCTCAAGGTGGATGGCTCCCACCATGGGTTTCTGCAGCCCATGGATGCTCAGCATCCAACAACTAGCACAGAAGCAAACTCAGCTTCTTTCATTTTCTTACTGCTCAAGCCTGGAAATGGTGAAGAAAAAAAAAAGCTATTAAAAAATGCAAAACCCTGATCAATGAAAACTAGGGCGTGATCTTTTCCGAACCCCTTTTATTATTTGACTTTGGCTCCTTGGGAACCACTTATTTAGCATTGTATTGCTGCTTTGGGTGCTAGCACGGAAGACCAATCTAGTTGTATTCCAAATCTCATTCATACTAAAAATAGGTTAGTTTACTAAAACTGTGCATGATACTATTCAGCAGCCAGCAATCCATTCAACAACCCCCTTGTAAATGCTTGCTTTGGGAATATGTAAGGTATTTTGTGATGTCTAGTTGACAGCGTTGGGTTAAATAAATTAGAGCAACTTGTTTCTAGCAAACTAACCTTAGAGTAAGTGATAGGCTTCCAACAATGTTTTCTGTCAAAGTGCTTGAGTTATGATGTTAGGAGACTTTTAATAAAATATGTGGTTTTAGTTAAAAATAGCAAAGGTAAACACACTGCGCATCAATAATGGGATAAACTTTAAATGATAGCTTTCAACAGAGTAATAGAGCATAGCAAACAGACAAGAGCAGCAGAGGCAAGTAAAAAGGAAAATAACTTTGAAACTCTACTGATTGAGATGCTAAAGTAGTTTCCAGTGTTTATTATAAAAAAACTAATTAAAGAGTTTACATTTTATCATGCACAGTAAAGAACTCCTGACAGGCATTGTTATAATATGAAATGCTGCAGTCTCCAATAGAGTTTAATTTAGAGCAACAACAAAGAAAGGAAAAAGAAGAAATAAAGCAATTGAAATGTTGCAAGCAGACTTCCTTAAGCTCAGGGGAGACCTTTCAGAAAAGCATTTCTCAGAAGCAATGCAAACTGAGATACTATCCTGGGAATAATATTTTTCCTGAAATTGTTTCAGATTGAAGTGTTTATAGGAGGCAGTATATAGGTTGTGTAAGCCACCAGCTAAAAGGTTGGGAAAGTATAACTGTTCATCAAAGGCTAATCATGCTGATTATGCAAGATCCACAGATGCTAGTGTAAACCATTCGCTGGAGAATTAGTGATTCCAGCATCATTACTGATCAGATCAACAGACGTCCATACTGGTACCAGTTAACCACATCAAATTGCTAACAAACAACATCGTGTTTATCCAACACATTCAACTGGAGCAAAATTTTGACATCTTGTTCAGTTATGTTAATTTCTTCCAAACTTATTTTTGACCTGAGAAGGCCTTGAATACTGTATTAATTTCACTCTTGCCCAATTGCTTAGTGATGATAATGATAGATTATGCACATCAATTATTTTAAACCAGTCAGCCACTGTTTATTTATTTTAACTACAATATTTTGTTGCCGTATTTGCAGACTTCAGGCTGAGAAGATGTTTCTACTTTTGGCTAGTAATTTTTCTGCAGGAGCTAGGAGAAGGCAGCATTGGTTTGTCGTTAGCAGCCCTTAGGATCTCCATGTTTTATTTCCCTGGCAGTCAGATGTATGAGCTGTTACATCGGATGGAGTTGAGCTATTGGACACTGAATACACAGAAGACACACTGCTCTCTCTCATTTTCTTTCACCGTTCAGTTGTATGATTTGCTTTCCTAATGTCTGACTTTGTGTCAGAGTTGGAGGAAAATTAATTGGCAGAGAACCAGCTCAGATAAGGTGGCAGCATGAGGAAGGACAACAAAAACCTGATTGCAATGTTTTTGCAGTGTATGTTGAGCAAGGATTCCCCATCCTTGGTTCAGCATATCATAATGATAGGAATTTTGGGACTCCAGGCTTCTGTTAGAATCTCCTGGAGCCCAGACAGTTCAACTAGAAATGATTATAGCCATATGATATATGGTCATAGACATATAATTTGTTCAGATTTTACATTTCAAATTAACAGAAATTAATCAGTCCAGTACTGCGTACAAGAGACCAGTACAGCTTGCTACCACAAGAGAGCATTCCCACTTTGTACACATTTTATTTATGGAAAGGTTTCCTCATACAAGTGGAAGTTAAGACATCATCATTTTTACTAGGTAGACTTCTTCCATTTCTGTTTTCTTCTGCTTTATTCCCTTAAACTTTTCTATTGTCTTTGCTGAAAAAAATCTTTTCTTCTTTCTCTCTTCTTGTCTCTGTTAGAAGGCAGTACACATTTCTGTAAATCACAGTGTATATCTTTCTTTCTATCACCTAGACATTGTTGTTGTACTTGTAGATTGAATTATCAAATTTATTCTGCACTAAGACTTCTTGAAATAGCTGGGTTGTCATGTGAGTGCTTGGCTGTGGAGTGATATTATTCACACCATACTGTCCCAGACCTCTGAAAATTTTCGGGGTTTCCAGACATAATTCACAAAATTTGTGTTTTCATCTGTAGTCTCATAAGTAGTATCTTTCCCTGACTTGTTCATGTAGTGTAACAGTGTTGAGACATTCATGTTGGTAAAATCCTCTGTTTACATTTCTATTGACTGTAGAAAAAAATTTTTAATAACATTAATTTACTCCAGTGAAGCTCAAGGCAGTAGATAGTCACAGCATGGTGCAAAGTCAATTAGTTCGCTCAGTCTTTTCAATGAATCGGATTTGAGATGGTTCTTATTATGTTATTATTGGCAACTAAATGCTCTCCTTAGCACTCATATCCTCCAATGTCCCCTTTACTTTTTGGTACTGTATTATCCTGTCTTGAAATTCATGCCAGCTGTGGATACCTTGTGTTACCTATTTCCCAGTGTGTGCCAGCACTGCCATCAGCATTTATTCAGGGTGCTGTACACCACCAGAGTTTTTAGCTCCACAGGCTATTTTTTCCAACAATCAAACATGGAGTTTCACACTCCTCTTTTTTATGGAGTACCATCTCTTATTTGTTGCTTAGGGCTTCGTCCCAAATCCACTAAAATCAAGAGAAATTTGTTCCTGTTGTCCCTATTCATTTCAGAATATTTTGTTTGTATTTACAAAGGTGTTCACACTGCTTTTGAAAATTTGCCTTCTCCTTGGTGACTGTAGTATATAAATAAAAAATTCTTATTTATTTATGTCTTTATTTTCCTAAGCTTACATATGAGAAAATTGGATGAGTCTTCATGCACCACCAGGCTTAAGCATACTCATTTTCTGGGTTGTATATCAAACAACATAATTTTCTTCACTCCTCACTCTTACTGTCTGTTTCCAACCATCTCCGTTCACATTAACCATATCATTATTTTACATAAAAAGAAGTTTTTCTCTAGCACTGGGCTCACAAAAATAAAAGATAATACAATGAGTGAATATCACTGAGAGCCAATTTTTCTCAGCCAAGTATTAATGCAAGTTCAGGCTAGCTAAAGTGAGCTGTGATGGAAGACAGAAATGAGACTTCAGGCAGCTTTCTAAGGAATGAAAATCATTCCTCTTGCTCTATTGTTGCACAGGTCCAGCAGGTTAATAGCAGAGAAGCTTTATAGCACACAGAATTCACTGGATGCAGAGGACAGAAAATGACATGACCAGGGATATAGTCCGTGGATTTGTGTGCTGATGTTAAGCATCCACAGGTGTATTGCTCAACAGAAGAGTGGCAGCAGTTGTTGGTGCTAGACCATACTGGAACACGATAATTTTTTTTGTCCCCAATGATGGCTGTGGTCTGATGTGTATTTACCTGGATATTTTTGAGAGGAGCTTAATTTTTATTTTTTTTTTTTTGTAATTTATAATACTGTATTACTTTAAAAATAATATTAATCAAACACACTGCAACTTTGATTTTTCACTCCACTGACAAGAAAATCATAACTATTATGAACTGCCAAGAGGATATCTACATCTCAGTACAGAATTCATTGTACTTACTCCTATCTACCCAATGTGTTCAAGAAAGAAGGTGTCATTGCCAGTGACTTTTCACGTACAGACACCATTTGCCTATGAATTACAACCCTAACCAATGCCATTTTGATTTCACTTTTATCTTTCCTTTCAAGGGCCATTCCCACAACCTTTACACCTCCCCCCAGGTAGGTAGACACTCTGAGGCATGGTGTCAGTCATTAGACACAAAAATATTTCAGTTATTTTAAAGCTAGAGTATTTGTCACAGACTCAAAAGATAGAGATCCAATAAGTTACCAGGGACTTTGCTTATAAGCACACATCCATGCTGTTCTCAGAGCTCAGTATTATTATTTTTTTCTTATTCTTTTCATTCTCACAGAATGAACAGAAACACATTTTCTCCTAGAAAATGCTGACAGCATGTCTTGGTATCTCAAGGCAGAAAGGTTGCTTTCCCCCAGGCAGTGTGCTGGCAACTTTCACATGGACACACATGACTGAGCTGCCTATAGGCACCCTTGCTTTCATTGTTTCCATAATTCAATATGTTTAAGAACAGCCATGCTAACAAACATTAGAAAGAGGAGAGGGAAGTGAAACCCTACAGGATTGAACTTCAGAAATATAGTACAGCTAGAAGGCTGTAGCATTCAGAGGAAAAATACAGAAGGGATTTGTTATGCAAAAATAAGATCTCTGAAGCTGAGAAGTTGCTACGTGCAGTCAAAGTGAAAAACTCTCCTTAAAATAATAAAGAAGAGATTGTATTAACACTTTTTAACAAACAGCTTGTAAGCAAAGCTTTAATAAATTCTATATTATCATGAATAATTCACTGATTACTGCCTTTTGCTGTGCCTAACTAACCCATTCTGTACCACACACAAAAGCACTCCTGAGTGGTCTACAAGGACTTAAGTGTATGTTCTCAAGTGTAAATCAAAACGATTTAGCAAAATTTTGGTCTCTTAAACGAGTTTGGATTACAGTAAAAAATGCAATTAAAAATATATTTCCAAGCTGCCAAAGGTAAAACTCATATTCATGATGAACAAGAATTTCACTGTTGTGTGGCTGCAGGGGGAAAAAACATAATATATATGGCAGAAATAATTTTTCTTGGGTTACTAACTGCATTTTTATCACTAACTATAATCTTCTGAGAATTAGATCAATTTGTATTTAAGAAGTGCAGATAATTGTGAGCAAACCAGAGTTGTGGGAGATAAAAGGTATGCAGGTACAACACAGTATGATTCCTTAAACACTTACTGAACTGATAGAGGACATGACAACAGAAAGATGAACTGAGATACAGAGAAGCTACTTCTCTCTCAGTATTGGACAAGAAATTATACCAATCCCTGAGGTAATTCTGAAATATGATTACTAATACAGTCTGTTAAGGAAAACCATAAAAAAGAAAGACATGATACTCCCTCTCACCACATAGTTGGTGAAAGAGCAAAGAACATGAAGATCTGCAGGAGCTGTGAATTTCCACATGCATTTTTACCTCTTCAAGAACATTTCTTTCGAGATATTGTGAATGCAAATATACTATGCATGATACAGATGACTTACATTTGAACATTTCAACTTTACTGTTGACATATTGTTTTGCTTTTGCACATACATACAATGATACAACAGAACCACATCACGGTGCAATTGCAAAACTTGAGCCCAACTTGAAAGCTGCGGCTGATTTATTTCATTACAAGAGGAGGTGTTCTCTTTTCTTATTTGACTGTGCAGAACATGACACTAGGACTTGACAAACTCTAAGAGAATTTTGTTCATCCACAGAGAAGCTGAAAGATCACTTGTGGCTGCGGAATGTATTTTTCCCGCATTTATATTACACAGAGTTCTTGATAATGCCTTGAAAAATACTAGTGGAAAAGATCTTATATAATGCTTTAGGACTAGCTTACCAAAAAGATTCATTACAAATTGCTGCATTTTTTGGACTAAGATGAAGTAACAGGGAATAATCAGTAACTCTGTTTCACCAGACATTCAGGGTACACTATGAAAAGCACTGGTTCAATTATTTACATTCTAATATACTAGAGAAACTTCCTATAGTTTCATAAAAACCTTCAATATAACTATAAATCTGCTGTTAAACCCTATCTAGAATTATTAATTTTCATGAAAACCATGGTATTTACAACCAAGAGTGCAAACTAAGATATTTGAGGATTTTGTTCATTATGTAGTGATTAAAAAATTTGCAAATATTTCAAAACTTTTACATATGTGGTATCTAACAATGACATCACTGAGCAAGTCTATTACTGATGGTACTAGCCTTCATAGGAAGAAAACTAATTCTTAGATGTAACATGGATGATTTTTTTCCAACCTAAATGATCCTATAATTCTGTGATTATTTCCATGAGTGTACTGGCATTATATGATAACAGTTCCATGGAGTCTTCTTTTTCTGGTTTAAGAGCTCATCTTACTAGGATAAGCTTTCAGTTGTTAAATGAGCTCAAAATGTAACACTTACAAACTTACTTTACGCTGCAGTAATATCAGATATGTGCATATTATATTTTTTGGTGTGTTTGCTTGCATCTTGTTTGGCACAGAATTTATCTAGTGAAATACAGCCCTTATATATTACTAATATACTGTAGTATAACACCAGCAAAGCACAAGACAATATTCTGTCTAATTGTTTTGATCAAACATGACATAGACTTTGTACTTGTGCTAGACACATATTTCTGCAAGTTATAGCTTTCACAGTACTTGCTTTCATTTTTCTGTAATCCTGTCTGTTTCAGACCCTGAAGAATGCAGCACAACCGTTTCAGTTTTCAACCTGTCAAGACTTTGCACAAATGATTTGTCAAAAAAAAGTCTAATTATGTCTGGCTTAAGGCTTCCATGTTAAACAGGAACAATTGCAGCGACTGTGAAAGAACCGCCTCCTGGCACTTGAGCAAAATGTGAAAGCAGCATGATTGTCCTGCCCTGTTTCTTTCCATCAACACCCTGTGGTCAGAAAAAGAAACCACCAAATAGTTCACTTCCACTTCTATCAGTTTCTTGTGACTGGCAGCACCTTGGCATTTGCCTTGTACTGTATGTGAGTCATACTGCTAGGGCAACAAGGAGAGCCTGTTGAATATAGAGCCTGAAACTAAGCAGACATCAAGCCAAGAGCAGTTACAGCAGCAATCAAGCAGATTAGCTTAAGTAATTCTGATGAGCATGTTAAAGCTCAAAATGAATGAGAATATTTTGAGGAAAACCATAAATCAGGCCAAGTGTAAGTGACCTGGGACTGTGAAACACTTTATATAATATCCCTAAAAACTATGATTATTTTTTCAACATCCTGACATATTGGTAAGCATTTGTCTTACTTTATTTGTCCAATTAAAAAATATTACTTATCTTTCCTTTCCAATAGAGTCTACAAACAGCAACAAAATTTGTATTCTTTATTGAGGATCTGATCCACGTGATCATTTACTGGTTTCATCGCTGATATCAGTGGAAGTTGTCCAGAGTCATTGAGTCTGGGTGTTTTGAGGCAAAATCCTGTGAAAACAATACTGATACATAGCAAGTAAGGAAAGATACAGCAAAACCAACAGAACACAAAGATATTGATTCAGTGGAAATTTCACCTACATTCAAAAAATGACTGCAGCCTTGGGTGCCTTCGTTTTAAGGTGATGGTCTCAAGACAAATCAAAATGTCTGCTGAGTTTTTACAAAGGAATGATCACCTACACCCTGAAAACTGTTTTTAACATCTTTAATATAAGCCAGCAAGACCACATCATAGGAGTCTATCCTGCTCAGAGGGAATGTTTACCACAATTAAAATGCTAACAAAACCTAGAATCTCACTTTACCACCTGCTTCATGAATCTGCCCTGACATAGCTGCAAAGTTCAAAATTCTTGGACAACAACAGTTTATTTCCTACTCTTCTGAATCCACTGGTTGCCAGCCCCCACTCGTCTGGACAGAGCCTTGGAGGAGACTAAAGGTTTTGTCAGCACTATCTTGTCTCCTAGGAAAATATGGACTGACAGTTTGGGAGATTTATTCTCCCTTTTTTATGATTAGAAACTCATTTCATCATTGACCTGCAGAAAAGCAGGGAGATATGAAAATACTGGAGAAAAAATACCGGAGAAAAAAATGTTCTCATTTTGTAAAAAGGAAATAAAACAAACTGATCATTCTATAAAAGACAGAGCCTCATAAAAGCAGACATTTAAATTGAAATTTCAGTGTGTTGACAGGAACCTTTGTGAACTGCAAGGATCACAGAGGCATGATAACCTCTTCACATTGTGCAAGGTTGTAGCTCCTATTTTTGTGGAAAACTTTCTGGAGTTTGGTGGTGTGGTTTCTTGTATGGACATGGTATCAATGATATATACCATAGACCATTTGTGACCAGTATCAACTGAGTGAAATTTCCACAGGGGTTCCCAAGAAAGATCTGTGGAACGAGTAGTTAACCAGTGACACTTATAGACAAGTGTCACCCATCAGTGATGATATCAGTACTTGGCTTCTGCATGATCTGAGCACAGCAAAGAAGCTACTGACAATTAAAAACCTAACAAAAGTCTCTGTTAGTCTTTTGATATCATGAGATGACACCTGGTGACACACATAGATTTTCATACAACCAGGTATATTGACCGGTATTTAGAAATAGCCTTTATGACTGCAACATTCTGATATGTTCCCTCAGAACAATTAACGTACATTTGTGTCTCACCAGACTTATTCCCATGTGTTTCTGCTTCTAGGTAACAGCCTATGAACTTGGTGAATGTGAATTATTGTCTTATTCATCTAATTAGAACATGGAATAGACCATTCCCCTCAGTGGTTCAAATCATCCTACATAATTGATTTGAAGGTGGTGGGTTAGGTTCTCATTATGCATTAGAGCATTGAGGTACTGAGTATAGAGAGACCTGAGTTATTGTCTGAGGATTGATCTGGTGGGTGTGCTCAAAGTGCTCATTTGAAACTCCCCTTCAGACAATATAGACTCAGATACAAGAAGGATACCTGCTTATGTTTACAAAATAGTCAACATTTCAAAGTCCAGAATTCGCTGTGCAAAGTCCACACTGAAACTCCAAACAGTGCATTTAGTGAATTGTGCTTTCACATCCTGATGTGCTGCGCACTCACTAACCCTTAGAGCATGACTAGAAATAATTATGCTGGTACAAGACCTAAAGTGATATCTGAGGAAGTTACATTTTGACATAGTGAAGACAAGGAGCCTATGGTAGTGTCTCAGAAGACGTCTGGATTCTTGGAATAAAAACTAAAACATTTCTTCAGTGCTCACCTAGAAAGGGAATGAAGGGTCAACAACAGTGGACGTACCACATAAAGTTGTTCTGCGTTCTTTGCAAGTTGGGCACTTCGTCCAGGAACACACAGAAGCATAATTGGGAACCTTTTCTCTATGTTCTGTAAGGGAAACGTAGCTACTGAGATCACAGAAGGGAACCACCATATCTTCTCAAAACATATGAGCCTTGGGACTGATGAAACAAAGGTACTTTACCACATTCAAGCAACAGTCCTTGATAGAATATGAAGATTTCAAGTTCTCAGGAAATATTTTTCTGGTTCTTGTTCCCTTTCTAAATTTAAGTTGCAATTTTATTGTGATTCTTAACAGAAAAAGGAGTTCTTCAGTTTTCAGATGATTTTGAGAAAAAGTTGTGTGAAAAAGAAAGGTTCTTTTTTCCTACTAAATGCATAGACCTTTTTTTTTTTGATGTCTAGTACTTTATCTACACCTTTGGCAAAGGGATTTGTATTTTTCAAGAATCATAGTATATAAAGACTGGACATTTCTTCTCTGCAACACCTTACATGACCATTTCAAAAGCAGATTTACATGATTTTACTTTTTTCTTTCTTTAAGGTTTTTCAAAAATGTTCCCTCCATTTTGGCCATCTACTTCAAATGTGCTTGGGGCCATAACTGTGTTTTTAAGAAGATCATGTAGATATTCCTGATTAGTTTTAGTTCAGATTGTTTGGATTGTCTCTTGATATGCTTGAATAAGTAGGTGAAATAAACAACAGCAGGAAACAAGTCTTGCAGTTCTCAGAAGCAAGTAACTGCCTTGCTTAACCCAGTTATTTGCCTCTTCTCTTTCTCCCTCTACCCCCACGTCTGGTAAAAGCCTCTTGCATAGTTTGGGTCCTAGTCATACAAGATACTTGTGTTGGTTACAGAAGAGACTTCTAGAGGGTTCAACACTGCATAGAAGATAGAAAGAATAAGAGAGAAATGTTACAGGACAAAAAGCCTGGTAATTGTTTATGCAAAGAAAGTCACAGGACACTGTTTCTCTCCAGTGGTTCTGGAGAGCATGGGAATTTACATAGTGTGCCTTATACAAAAAATGTTTATTATGAAGCATGGTTTGGCTAATATGAAAAGGAAGAGATAAAGAATTTCATATTTATTTGTATTTGGTCTGTTTTTTAAAAAGTTAATCCTGATCTATGTCAAATTCCATGTTGATTTAATTACGTTTTTTTCCCCACTACCATGTATCTCAGAGGAAGAAGGTTTGCATGTCTTTCGGGGTGTTTTAGTGATTCTACAATGTCCAGTAAAGCTGATCAAAATAAAAGAAACTTATTCTAAAACTTAAAGTTAAAATAATTATTTGACTGTAATATATTTCATGAACTTGTTATACAAGACCATGTTATCAAAAATAATTACAGTTATTTAACTCAAGCGAAACAATGTATGATGTGATAAAAGAGACAAAGTCGTACTGGGTACTGTGAGTACAAATTATCATCTACACAGGAATCTCCTTCTGTTATATGCCTAATTGCAATAAGAAAACTTTGGAAATTCTGTTTGAATTATTTATCTTGAAAAGTTTATGTCTCAGTTTTAAATCCAAGTTGCTCAGAATCCTCACTTTTAAACTCTTAGGAACATCTGTGTCATCTTCTTACTGAAATCATGAAACACAGTATTTTAAAGTACTTATATTGCTTATGGAACAAAATATATTTCTGGTCCTGTCATTGCATGGTGGGCCCCTCATCTTTGACTTAATTACGTAAAATTTATAAAAAGAGTGGAGTAAACAACAGCAAAAAAGACTTACCAGAAATGGGCATAACAAGTTTCAAAACACAGATGTGTATCTTGGAAATGTATCTTCTGAAAAGGTTTCTCTTAGCAAATGAAAAGATAAATGATCTTCCTTGAGAGCTTTCCAGTCATTTATCATTTCAATAATATTGGTCACTTTTTTGAGTGAAACTGACTCACGAGCATATGGTTCGGAGCCCTCAATTAAACTAGGAATTTAAGGACTTGCTGAGCTTTCAGGATGTGAATGAAGCAAAAGACAGAGGTGGCCTATTTGACAAAAACCCACAATCAGATCATCTTTCTTTGTCCATGTACATGGCTTAGGCCATAAGCAGTCTTTGAAGCTTGTAAACCCAGCCTCACAGGCACATCAGCTACAAACCTGAGTTGCAGACATAAGTGTGGACTCTGAACATTCACTTCCTACACAATGTTTCTTTGACGGTAAAAGTAGTTAATGGAGCTATCCGAGATTCATATCATAGAGTAGTTCTATTTAGATATGATTCACCCAGAGAAATTTTAAAATCTGTATTTCATTTTATTATTTATTTATAGTTGTATTTATCAGAATAAAATCTGGATTTATAATATTTTAAAATATGCTATGTTAACTTGTTTAAAAATATACAATCATATTAACTGATAAATTGTCTTATTATTAAATAATTTCAAATCCAACCTGCCTATTGCTACAGTACTTCACTTTTCTTTGATGTAAAACAACTGAATGCACTGTAATGTATGTGCTTCAAGGACTTTCTTCTTGCTCGGGAAGGGAAGGGAAGGGAAAGAAAAAAGAATCTAGTATAAAAACCCTCTTCCTCAATGGGCAGTCCAGACTTGTTCTCTGGTTCCCAGTTTTAGCCCTGAAAGCTTAATTGCTTTCAGAAAATTGTGTGGAATGTCCAATATTCTCAATAACTGCAAGCCTGAAATCATTATGGGTTGTAAGCAGCAATATGTAAGAAGTAGGAGAGTTCAGTGTGCCTGGATTGATCCTTGATCCTTTCTTTTTTATCAATCATGATACTCTGGTGAAGATGTGGACAAAAAGACTTTAGACTTTATTTCAGTGGTTTAAAATAAAATTGTGCAGCGGCCTCCTGCTAGGACCCTATGAACTTTGCCTAAAATGCATCTTCCCAAATAGAGACTTTTCCTTTCTATTCCCGCAAACCTGCCCTTGTCTAAGTGACTTATTTGCAAAAAAAAAAGAAAAGTAAAATTGATGCATCCAGTAGTGCATTGGTAACAAATTTGTTCAAGTCTTAGAAATTCTAGGCTACTGTTACATGTTTGAAGTGATCCAATATCACCGGAGTAGCCTTGTGTACTGAAGCAGCAAGGGCTGCAGACAACTGAGAAGACTCTAAACTTAGCTAGAGATGGGTCAGCATAATTATATCTCACTCTCTGGTATAGCATGCTGACATGTAATTATAGCATTTTGATAGTTGGTTGCAATGATACAGTGCATCAGATGGCAAAACACAACAGTGTCCCAGATTTGTCCTTTGAAGAATGCTATGTCCTAAGAGTCCTGCAAATCTCAGCTGCAGTTTTCCCATTGATTTCAATTCTGTGGAGAATCAGAAGAAAAAATAAAGCTTGTGTGTTGAGATAAGAACAATTTAATAATTGAAAAAAAAGTAAAATATAATTACAATGATAAATTAAAAAAAAAAGGAGAGGGAGAGGGGGATGAAACCCAAAAGAAAACAAGTGATACACAGTACCATTGCTCACAACCCACTAACTGTTTATTAGTCCACCCCAAGCAATGGTTAGCTCCTGCTGGACAACTTCCCCCAATTTGTATACTGGGCATGATGTTCTATGATATGGAATATCCTTTTGCCCATTGCAGGTCAACTGTCCTGGCCATGCTCCCTTCTAGCTATTTGTACACCTCCTTACTGGCAAAATATGGGACACTGAAAAGTCCTTGACTTGGGATAAGCATTGCTGAGTAACAACTCAAGCATTAGTGTGTTATCAACATTATTCTCATACTAAATGCAAAAACACAGCTCTGTACCATCTACTAGGAAGAAAATTAACTCTATCTCAGCCAAAACCAGGACAACCTGTGAACAGGCCTACATCACTTGACCTGGGGATTAAACATAGCTGAATGGTAGAGTTTCCAGAGAGACTGTAAGGTAAAGTCTCAAATTGTTGCAGATCTCAGCAAAACAGCAACATTAACTTTACTGGAAGGATAGCTGCATCATTTGAAACCTGTAAGTTCTCCTTGAGACTGAATCTTGGTCTTGTTTTTAGGACAAGTTTAAATGGAGGAAATAATGAGAATTTTTTCCTCAGAACCAACTGATGCAGCTGAGTATTTTATTCTCTACATCTTTCAATCATTCTCAAACCGAGAATTAATGTAGAGAAGAAAATCTTAGCTAGTATATTCATAAACAGCAGAAACTTATCTCCTTTTCTTCTACATATATATAAATGCATAAAATACACTTGGGCAGGAAGAGTTGGGTGGAACTGGGACTAGACTATTTAATAATGTTATTTTTGGTGAAAAATTCTTTTAGCTTATATGTCTGTGAAATAGTGGTTGACATCTATACATGCTTGAGTTGCAGTGCTAGACATGTTCCAAAATTTTGTTGTTTGGAATAAACTTTACAATGGAATAAGAAGATCAAAATAATTAGTCTGCAAAATATTTACTACTGAAAAATAAGCAAATAATGAAAAAAATAAATTCAAAAACTGGAATTATATTCCAGTTACCTCATCTGAGTCACAATGAAGTTATATATCCCTTATAAATATATAAAGCTTGGGTTCTCATAGAATATACTAGTTGTATGTTCACATTTTTCAGTGTAGGTTAATACATCTATAATAAAACAAAAATTTTTGCATTTGATTAGAACTGAAACAAATAATGGAAAACATAAGTTATAATTTTGAAAAGGGATGCCAGAAAACTAGTAAATCATTATTATAGCTTGTAGCAGCTTTCCTTGCTTAAAGCTCTTGCCCTAATGATCTGCTTGATCTCATTTGAATTTCTAGGTCTTCACAGAGGTCCAGTAGATCTTCCAAAAACCACTGGCAGCAGAAATAGGATGTAAGTGCAATCCACTAAATCTCTACTACTTTACCACTTTCTTGAGAAAATATTCTCAACTTTCTTATTATTAATTTAGATAATAATCTGAAAAGAATCTTTCTGTATGTTTTAAAAGTGGATTAAAAATTAAACTTTCAATTGTGCTTCCCTGATGAAGTAATTCTCTGCCATACAGTCTCACAAAGACAGGCTCCACACATTTCTGTGTGTCATATGATGTAAGTCTGAACTGGACTTACATTAACTAAAGAGCAATATGTTACGATAGGGATACACAGCAATGTCATGTGTATATGATAATGAAGAACCTCTTCTGTAGCACCCAAATTTAACTATTTTCCCAGTATAGCCAGAATTTGATTTCATAATCTCCAAGACGTAACTCAAACCATCAAAATACAGTTGATCACTCAAGCTCCTAGAGCACACCCTATTTTTTTCCTTGAATTGGTGAGTAGCTGAAAGGCTAAACTGTGATTGAAGGATGTTATTCTTGCAGACTGTATGGGGTCTTTGAATGAATTTCCGTCAAAATATGTGCATTGATAAAAAGAGCACAGTAATGTTACTAGAATTGTCATAAATCCTTTCCATAACAGTTGCCCATTATTCAGAGTTTTATCCTACTCGGGACAAGTGCTAATGTTATTTTGATCACTATAAGTGTATAATTATATTTCTCCTATGAATGCGTCATTGGAAGATGTCAGACAGACCTACTAGTCCAGAAATGTGTGCAGCATAACATTCCCTAAAGCCTAGTTCTCAACACATTTGTGACTGAGGGGAAAGAATATGAGTTGTTTAAAATGTGCAATTATGCCCAGGAATTTCAGATGAATCAAAGCCAATTTATACAAGCTAAATCTCTCTTTCTACCCCTGCCAGAATGTGTCATCCAACTGGGTTATTTTTGGGTAGCCAAAGTTTCCTCCATTGGTTTTAATGTAAAAACGTGTGGATTTTTTGATGGACTTTTCACAATTCTTCAAGTAGATTAAGGAGGAAGAAATAGTCTCAGATTTATATACTATCTTAACTCTCTTCTAAGTATTCTCTAAATCTCATGCTCCTTGGACATTATTTTTTATATTAAATGTATTTCTGCTGTCCTACTAAAATGAAAATTTGTGCTGATCCAGGGAAGAACTGTTTTTACAGCAGGAAGAAGGGTGATTTCCATTTCATTATATATCAGTGTAATAGTATTGCTCCTGTTAACATTATAGTTTTGGTTCTCCTGAGCTGACCTGTGAAGATTCAGAGCCTTAAAGTGCTGAAAAAGCATATTTATTATTGTGTATCTTTATGGAAATATAACAGATTCCTTTATCTGCACCCTTCCTTCTGTGTAAGTGGGTAAGAAAGACTGACACTGTACTTACACTTCCTTTCTTTCTTCATTTGGATACCACAAGTTACAGTGAAAGACACAAGCTGTTTCTGAGAAATTAATTTTCAAAAGTATACAGTTAAAAAGTCATATTCTGCATTGTATACTTGCCTGCAAGGACCACAACTTCCTTATGTATGTGTCAGGCAGACCTGTGCTCTATATTTCCTTTCTCTCTGCAGGGCAACATCCTGTCTACTTTCCTTTTCCCTTAATAGTTTAGCCCTTCGGTATCAACATCTTAAGACAACATAAGAAGAAAAGAAAAGCTGATTGCTGCACCAGACAAGCTTAACTACAATCTCCTCACCTTTGTGTAGTTGTCCCTGAAGACTGCTTCATATTTGAGATATAGATGTTGAAAGGAGGTTTCTCAGCACAATGCATGTAATCCAGTGTTTTTCAATCAGTGTTTTCCCTTTTTTTCTATACTTTGTATTTCTCTAGCCTGGACATTTCAACTCACCGTTTTTCTATCAGGTTAAATACTTCAACTTGCAGGAGGGGGAGTGGGATAGCGGTTGCATGGGTAGGAAGCAGTTTAAATGCATATGGGACTTTACAGAAATAAAGGTCAAACCAATGAAAATTTTTATGTTAATTAATTCTTACAGTTCTTAGGTCCTACCTAATTTTCTATTGATGGATAACAAAGGAATTGCCTATAGAAGATTTCAGAATATGAAGGAGAAAGTGATGCTAAGCAGAAACATAGAATAACAGTCTGCAAAACTTTCATAGAATCATAGAATTTTCAAGGTTGGAAGAGACCTTCAAGATCATCCAGTCCAACCATCAACCCAGCACTCCCACTATAACCACAACTGCTAAGCCATATCACCCAGGGCCACATCCAGATGCCTCATCTTCAGGGATGGTGACTCCACAACCTCTCTGGGCAACCTATTCCAATGACTGACCATCCTGAGAGGAAAAAAATTTTTCTAATCTAATCTGAGTCTCCTCTATCTCAGTTTAAGGCTATTTCTTCTAGTCTTTTGCACCACCTTTTTCCTTCATACATGCTGGGTTCAAATTCTCCTGTTTTTCCTTTCTTTCAGCAATACTGTGTCTTACGAGTGTGTTAGCAATATTGTACAGTGGCAATCATTTTGATCTATTTTATACTTAGTCATTGTATGTTTCATATTCTTTGAATTCTTCACCATTTTGTTTGACATCCTTTGTTGTAATTATCATGACATATGATTACCATTATTGTTTCTCTTTTCAGGAAAACAGATATTCAAATAGTTTCTTTTATTAAGAACTGGGATTATACCTCTATCATTGTTTCTTGAATGCATCTTATTAATGGAGAGAAGTCCTAGCTTTGGCATCACTGACAGCTGACCCCCAATTTTACATCACTGAGCTAGTGTACTTTGTATTCATTTGTAGGAAAGAGAAATTAAAACTGAGAAGACATGCTCAAACAATGAAGCTAGTGCTGTGCATGTTGTATGACAGGAAGTTACAAAAGCTTAGTTTGCTACTATATCAAAACAAATCCAGTGAGGGATGTCTTACTCTCCATTAACACAACTCAGAAAGAAACTTCAGCATAATTTGAGAAAAGGAAACACAACCATCAACTCATCTGGGCTGGTACTATTCTGGAATGGTAGGAGTAACGAGGACAAAAAAATAGCATAACAAATTTTAATGGAAGAAAAATTGAGGTTGGAAGGGACCTCTTGAGACCCTACAGTTCAAGCCAGGGTCGACTTGAGCAGGTGAAACTGCTGAAACTGAAGAACTTCTTGTAGTTCTTTTCTCCTACTACCCTTAGTAGTGTTGCTTGTGGTTTTCCTTGTTCACTCACTCCTATTGTTCACAGTTTTACCAGCATGGAATGTAACTTTCCTACTGTAACTGTACGGCACCATGTCAGCCTTCGTTTATCTGGGATTTCACTGATTTCCTGTTAAATAGATTTTTGGCTTCTGAATTGATCTCTTTCTAACGTTTATATTTTTCAGTGTTCAAATAAAAAGTAGAGGTGAATGACTTCATAGTAAGAGAACTTTCTTGAAATAAGCCATCAGTTCAGTAAACAGTTTCATCTATATTCTCTTAGATGGAATAAACCTTACTAAAACTAATAGCTGGACTTCCAACCTGCATCTACTAAGACAGAAACAAAATCTCTGAGAAGTTACAAACTTCAGGACAACATACATGGGATGAGGTCTTTAATTCACTTCTGTAGCGACTAAAACCCAAAAGACTCTTTCATAACGAGTTGTGGATAGCTGTTATTTTTGTATTTCTGGTATATAAACATTCCTCAGAGTTTAACATTTCCTGACAAGCACCTTCAATGGGAGTCAATGAAACTTATCAAATGTTTTTTTATTCTTTTTTTTCTATTTCTTGATCTTCCTCTTCACACCCCTTCAACTTTCCTTTCTCTGCCTCATCTTTTCCAAACAACCCATCCCAAACCATCTTTTCCTGTTAAGACCAATTTTGCTACATCCATTCCCAAATTTCTGATACTCTTACCCTGATGATCTTTGCCTTACGGGGGTGTTACTTGTTGTTGGGATGTTTACCTGGAAAGATTCTACTAACCAAAAAGTTCCCAGTAATCTAGTTTCATTTTCTTTGGGTTTGTGCGATTTCTCATCTAAGTACCCATAACCCAGGAAATCCAGACATCCTTAAACTCTTTTCTTCTAACACTGTAATCTATCATGTCCAGTAGCTTCTCATGTACAGAAGCTTTTACTAGACTGTCCAAGCAGCCTAACCTCAGATCAGGGAATACTCGGTGGCCTTGTTTTTCACCTAGAGCCTGGTCACTTGCCTGTAACACACTCTAATTAAAAATATTAGTTTTTTCATTATGAACTTATGAAGTCACATGCATATAGATGCATGTCTCACAGACAAAGACTTGCAGCACCTTTTGTGAGGGATATGAGGATAACAAAAGTGCAGAACCAGATCCCAAGGAAGAGCTAAAAATGTGAAAATCTGGTATGAGAATAATAAAAATGCTACTGGGGTAGTATCAACCTAGCAGAGACAAGAAACACACTAGTTACCTACTTGCTTTCTAATAATCATTTTGTCTTTCTTAGTGCATCTGTAGCCCTCTAGCATCCTTTCAAACTTTCAAGTTCTTTAACTTGCTACCTTGATATCTCTCAATCCCTGTAAACCCTTTGGGCATGCTTGCAATTTTTCCCTTGCTCAAGTAGTTGTGGTGCATTTGAAGATTTTCAAAAGATCTCAGACATTGGCAACAGATTTCCTCTTTCAAAAATAATCCCATCATTTCAGGTGATCATTTTGCTTTCTTCCTTCCCTGTCTTTCTACCTCTGCATGCACATAGTACCTAGCAAAAAAAAAAAAAAAGCAGCAGTCAGTCCTTCAACATTAAGACACTGCTTTGAAAAAGAAGCCAGACGTGGCTTGTTTGAAGACAAAGCAACGAACATCTGCTATACTTTCGAGGACACTGGATCTGTAGACCTATATTTTATTCAATTAGCATCAAAGAACTTGAGAACATATTATTTTGCTTTCATACAAAAAAATGAAAACAAATTTCTGAGAGCAGCTCAATCTTTCCCACCTACATTTAATTGTCCAAAACATTTAACAAGTACCAAGCCTGTAGGCAGGAGCACCATGCTTAGCATTTTCCTCTTTGCTCCTCAAGATAAAGGCCAAGCTCTGCACTTTTGAAAAGCAAACCAAAGAAATGGAAATACCTTCCCTTTCCAAAGATCTGCAGGTTTTAAAGGATACTGGGATAAAAAAAAAATCCTCAAAGCTGTCTGCATGGTGGCTAAACAAGATTAGGTAAAACACATCCTCTCCAATGCACACACAGAATATAAAACATCTTAATCCCTCTCCAGTATGGTACCATAGACAGTTACTATGCAGAAGAAACTCGCATGCAGTAAGCAGGCCAACAAATACATTCCCCCTTGATCAGACTTTGTACCCTAAATCTCTGCTGTTGGACTCCTAAGAGAACTGTACAAGACCCCTAGTAACAGAATTATAGAGAGATAGTTTTACCCTTTATTCTGCTAAAATGAAACTACTTCAAGTGTCTTCAACTGGTAGATTATTGCTATTATTATTATTATTATTAAAAGATTCATTTCAAAAAGATAGAGTATCTCCATCACATGAAAGTGTAAGATTTCTCTTTTTACCAGACTAACGACAGTAACACATTTTTAAAAAATCCTGAAGTCCCCCTTCTCTCAACCCCGTCAATGATGTAACCACTAAAGCTTTTGTGAGCTTAAGGAACCTGGCCAAGACTCTTCCCAAATATGCCTGTCTCCCTATCAGTTGAATTAACAGAGAGCTAAATCCCTTCACTGCAAGCTACCACTGTCAGTTCCCAGTGAGTACATCATTTACATGTATCACCCTGCTCTTTCTTTTATTATGTTCTTGTTTTGGTTCACTGTTTCCCTTAATTTGAAATGCCAGTTTCCCTTGCTGTACATTTGGAGGTATTTGGTAGCAGGACAGAAAAGACTTGTTATTGAAGCTGAATTAACCTAACAAAGAGAGAGAAAAAAATCAGAGCCGCACACAGAGCCATTAAACTTCAACTGCGGTTTCAATACTTAAACAGCATAAGCTTGATACAAACACAATGTTTCTTTAATTTATGCTTCTTTTTCCTCTGTTGTGAATCATACATCTGTATCAACAGAACGCATATGTTTGATATATCCAGTTATAACAAAGGTAGAAAGCATGTTATGTATAAAGAAATATTAAATCACAGCTAATTCCAGTTTCTTATTTGTAATGATAGATTATTTCTTTTGTTCCTGAAAAGATGGTTATTATCAGTGCAAGGACAGGTCTACAGTACTTCAAGTGCAGAGCTCAAATTGTACAGATTCGGCATATACAGTACAGTATTTGTTTCTTCAAAACCCACTGGGATTTCAAGTCACCAAGCATTTATTATGCTGAAACAGTCTTTTAAAATGGATTATTTTGAAAGCTTACAAGGAAGAGCTCCTCCATCTCTATTAGCAAGCTGTGGACTGGTTCTCTTTGTAAGAAGCTGCAGGGGATGGAAATACTTGGCATCACATTGCACTTTGCTCAGGAAAATGTTCAATATCCTAGTACAAAATACAATAAGAGAGCTGTTTACCATGGTGTCTATCACAATATCTGTTCAGAACTGCCAAAAAAACCAAGGGTCTTACAACAGAGATAACAAAATAGCCAGGAAGACAAAAATCTACTCAACACTTGATTTAGAGAATTTCTGTGGGAATCTGTGGTTCATGCTTGTGGATACAATGCCTCTTGTTTAACATAGTTAATGTCCATTGACTATTCCCTGCACCACCGCAGTTACACACATATTGTACACAGAAATGGGACACAAACACTGTGGATTACCACCTATGGTTTTATTAACTGAAGGATAGAGGAGGGGAGAAATATAATAAAGGTTTATGCCAACCCAAATGAATGGACTTTTTAACAGCGGTGGGGAAAAATAAGAAGCATTGTCATTGCAAGGTGTTATAGAAACTTAATACATTCTAGAAATAGGATGGTGACAATTTTCATTACAGATCAATTTATTTCTCTCATAAGTAAAAATCAAAAGGAAGCAAATCTCCTTATGACATCATAAAGCAAGCTCTTTTTAAAGACTGTCTGAGATGCACCTTCTCTAATGCAGCAGTGTAACGAAACAGACCCGTATGTACTCTCATTTATCACCCTGTATTTAAAATTTTGACTGTAGTAGCAATGTATTGGAGTAAAATCAAGTGAAAACAAGTGAAAGCAAATTATTTCAGGTTTAAATAAAATTTTATAAGTCCCCGCACCGCTTTTTAGGTCTGAATTGAAAGACCTCTAAAAAGTCTACTTGATTTTTCATATCCTGAAACAATATATGAGATGGGAACTAACGCTGATCCTTAACAATGGATCTTTGAATATGCATTTTTAACTATTTCTATATAGACTTTTATTATTATTAGTTTTGTTTGTTTGTTTCTGTGTCATTTTGTGGATTTGGGTTTATTTTATTTTTTTTTTTTCTTCTTGGAGGAGTTAGCAATATCTTTCAGAAGTTCCAGGAGCACCAGGATAAGAAATCAATATCTTTAAGAAGTTTGAGGTAGTTCAGGGTTCCACCTATGGAAAAACTGTCTCCAGAGACATAGTCTATACTGTGTTTTTCAGTCTTATCCAAACACACCTGAACCAATCACTTTTTAAGAACTATTTGAACATGTAAAGCTGAGCCCATATATGAGTCTGTGGTATCTACCCCTTGAACAGAAGTTTTATTCTGTAATGAGTGCTTAGTGTCTCTGGGTCACAGAATTTCTGAAACCTTCACCATGCTGGTGTTAAGAATGAATAATTTTCTCAAAAAATGCTTGTCTTCCACTTTCCCTACCGTAGAATGTTAAAAGTAGTATTCAGTGGCTACAATTACTTACACCAGCTGAGGTGGTAGGCGTTGTCAGTAGTCAGAGCAAAGTTGTTCTGAGGACTTTGTGTATCCCTGCATCAACAGGGGTATGTTAATATGGCTTATTTTTTTCATGCTGTGTTCTGAATAGATGAGTCATCACAACAGGCATAGAAGAGTAGCTTGAGATCTGGCTTCTGCAAACCGTTTGGTATGACCAGTGAAGGTCAAAGGCACGAATGTACTGAAATATTTTTTGAGTGAGCCATTAGTAATTTGAGTCAGCATAATAAAAATATTTTTAAATAGCAATTTCATTTGTCATAAGCAGTTCATTACAGAATCTTTTCTCCTTCTCCCTCTCCCTGTCCCTACTAATTTTTTTTATTTTCAGTTTTCACTCTAAGGCTTTGAAGCCATTGCAGCAGCTTTGGATTTGAATACTCTGAAGTATTCAATACTCTAAATACTATGTAGAAGGTATAACATTAGTAAAGGCAAATTCCCATAATAAAGATGCAGCTCTTCCCAACAAAAAGAATTTTGCTGTGAATGTTTAAAATATATTACTTTAAATATTGCTGGAGGGGTTTTAAAAAGAAAAATATAAAGCATAAAATAAAGAATTATAAGAGGAAAAAAGTTTGTTGTCCAGAGTTGAGCACTGTCCAGTGACAGAACATGCTTCAATATTCTTTCACTTATATTCTTTCAGGAGATCTGCCAATATTTAAAAGTCAGTCAAACAAGTATTTAGTTATAGGAGTGCATGAGAATTGTACCTGTCCAAAATACAAATACCACTCTTAAAATCCCAGTTTGTTCTTTTTTTCTGTTTGTTTTCAAGGATCATGAAATATGTAGTTGTAAATCTAGAATTACAAATGATAATGAAGCATTAAATCAGAATTTAATTTTGATGAAGAGGACAAAACTTTGACTAATTTTGACTGGTGTGCATAAAATCTTTCATTATGACACCAAATTCTGCCTGGGGTTAATGGGCACTACTCACAGCACTATTTGTGAAATAAACTTATTTATTCATCTGTAATCATAAGAGGATTCTGTTACTTGCTTCCTATCTCTCAGGATTTTCTGGTCTGCTGAGTAAAACCAGATTTTTTGATACCATATGATAAAGATGAATTATTTAAAGTCTTTCACCTATTACCCTCTTACTACCAGATCTTTTCAGCTGTCCTAGTCTTCTTACCATAAGCAGCAACAACGAAACATGAACCAATGTAATTTGTTAGAGGTAAAATTACTATAGATGCAGAAGAAATTGTTCAAAAAGAAAAAAACAAACAAAATAATAGACTTACTTATGATGTAAAGATCACCTTCCTTTATTGAACAAATATGACTAAATTGTGAACATTGGCTCTGAACATGAAAATGCACTCTAAGAATGAAAGAAAAAGAGAACAATCTTTCAGATTCAAAGAGCTCTATCATCACCTGCAATTATTTTATCCCTACATTCTCTAAAATGAGAAAGAGTTATTTTTCATTCCATTATGCTTTATATGTCTGTTAGAGTTCAGTATCATAGTCTGAGAGGTTACTTTACTCTTCTGAAAGTCAAGTCTACTGAATTGCAGTGTCTGGTCACCCTGTACACTAGGACTTTCCTTTATGTTAAACACAGTACTTTGTAGTTGATTTTATGAATCTCGGCATGACCTGTAAACCTATCTGTTTTCTGATTACAAGCATTGTTCTCAAGGAGGTGGTTTCAGTTGAGAAAAAATATTGGTTTTTTTAAATTCTAAAACTCTCCTCCCTTGCTAATTCTTTGGTAGGTTGTACTTGTCCTATCCTGTCATCTAATTCATGTTAGTATTATTAAAAATCCTCAGACAGTTATTTATCAGATTTAAAAAATTAAATAATATTAATTGCAGTCATATTTGAATAGTATTGCTCTATCAATTCAGTCACTGGAAGTTTAAATCACTTACACAGTTATAGTAGTCTACTGTATTTTAGGCAGGGAGTTGGGCCTGCAAATTTTTGAAACTTTCATGTTCCACCTTCTTAATTACATAAGCAAGGGGCCTTCTGCATGTCTGTATTACATTTGCTTTTGCAAGAAAAAATCTGTTCCATTTACAACCCTGTACTTTGTGGGTTTACATGCCATTTTCCCTTGTGTAATTTTTTTATAATTGATTTATTTCTGTCTTCCTTTACTGTGTAGGCACTCTCAAAAGTTTATTTCCCTTTTTTTCATATGTCAATACATAATTGCTACAGAAATCTAGACCCATTTCATAGGTTTTATAAATTGAAAGGGCAGGATTTACTTCAAGCACTGTCTTGAAATATGAATCACATACCACAAATCATTATTTGCTTAAATAAAATATCTTGTTGCTGACCAAGTGGAACTCCAAATATCACAGCCTCTAAAGCCAGCAGTGGACCTTGTGTTGCAAGTTACCTTTGTGGTGAAGGACAATGCCGAGGTGTGACAGCTGTAGTTCATACACATGTGGATCACAAATGAGGTCTGAAGAAATTCTTCTCTTGTTATAGGCAAATAAAGCCTTCATGAAGATTGTGGGATCTCTTTTCCAAGTAAAGGGTCTTTCCTTTCACTGTCACTGCCCAAGAAGCCTGCATCTCCTTTTCTTCTGTCTTCAGTTGGTTTGTGGTACACTAAAGCTGAAGGGTGCAACCTGTTGTAATACTGTGCAATACTGATTCTTCAGTTTGCCTTCCAGAGAAAGGAATTCCAGTGTTCAGAAGACAGTTCCCCTAGAATTATCACCAGCTATATCATACTAAACAATCTGAGCAACTTGTGAATGCTGGGCACGATGCCACTGCAACAGATGGGCATGGATGCCGTGAGCCAAAAAAACATGTATATGTATCAAATGTGAGAAATGAGGGCAAGACTCCAAAGACAAAAATACAGAAGTGTCAGTCTTGATCTAATATAGCCTTCATTCAGAGGTGGTTTACCACTAGCATCTTGGCAGATAAACTAAAAGAAAAGATGCTCATACCATGCAATAAGAAATGTGGCCTGTTTAACCAGACAGAAGCATGGCAGTAATCCACAAAATAGTCTACCATCTCTCAGAGTAGCTACCAAGGAACTGGCTAAACCAGCATAATAATTTGACAGACCTAAACTCTGTATGCTCATCTGTATTTCACTGATACAATTATATATGCAGAGCCATACACACATCTAAGAGCTGAATAGAAAGTAATGAACAGAGGAGTGCAGGTAAATCCCATCCTGTGTTAGAGTACTCCTGGACATCTGCCAGTTTTCTTCTGTTTAGGAGATTTATGAAGGATATTAGCCTCATGATGAGGCTTGCACCTAAGCTCACGGCTTCTCAAATATTTTCGTTTCCAGTCTCTATGCTGTCCTTTTTCTAATCAGTGCAGAATTAAACACTGCAAACATTTCAAGTCTTAATGCTACTCTGTGCTAAAGAATGACCAGTGCTTACCCATGCTATTTTTCCTGGTTAGTCTTCGCTTAGACATCCCTGGGGAAAACACTTTTCCATCAATGCTGTCTCGCAGTATCACAGTCTCTCAAAATACTACTGTTAGACTATCCAATTCAGTTTGGTTTGTTTGGACTTTTTTTTTTAGAGTATATTCCTTATCAGAATATAAGATAATTGCATGTCTCCTACAGTAAGGAAGGGAGGGAGGAAATCTTTCAATCAGCAGGTTCTAGAGCACAAGTCTACAATCATCCTGTTTTTAGAATTTGTTCCTACTTACAGTGCCCCTGCAACTAGACCCATTGTGACACTGAGCCTGTTTCAGTCTTCACTGAAGTCATTGGAACTCCATGCAGGAACACAGATGCCCTCTCCATGGATCTTCCTGAAATACAGAGGTCAGAAGGTAAAGTGACCAGATCGGAACTATGAAATAGTTCCATAAAAAATGGCCCCTGTGAAGTTCATGGGTGTTGTGAAGTTCAGCAGATTAATGAAGCACACTTAGAGCATGACTTAAAGAGTCATTGCTATAGTTGAGGGATGTAGTAGAGGAAAAGGAAAAAGTCAGCGTGACTGTGGATGTTGACACTATCGAAGTGTTGGGTGAGGTCTTTAGATTTGTCTTGAAACACTCAACTCCTTTTAAAAGCCTAACTTCTTTCAGATCTAATCGTGTACAGAACTACTCACATATAGATTTTAAAAGTTGTTTTCCGCAATGTAAATAATACAAATATTGAGTTTGCAGTCTCTTCCTTCACTGTAATTTTTGTTCTCTCCGTGATATTTTCCCTCTCTCCACTTCTCCACTACATTTGCCTTTCTTGCTATCTTCTTAAATTTTGTTTTTCCTATTTCACCTGACGTAGACAGGGACATCGCGATTTACAAGTTCAAATTTCACTTAAAAAGTGCTTGTGATCAAATGTGTTTAACGTCAGGCCAAATCTATTCGCGATTTTTGATAGACAGTCAATTGCAATGGATGTATTTAATACATCCAGTAGATAATTCTCTATCTTTGTACAAAATGTCAGTCAATAATTTCAAAAATGTGAAACAGTAGATGAAACTAAAAGAAAGGTGCATTTGTCTTGCACTGTCATTCCCATACACATTGCCTGCTAGTGAAAATCCTAGCTAATCAGGAGATAATATTTCATGAGGGATGATTTTCAAACGTGATTCTTACCCAGACAAGGTTCCTGCAATTGAATTAATTATGGGACTATCAAATTATTTTATATAGGATCTACCATTTGTAAGCTGTTTAAAGTATAGTTAAAGCTAGCACTGTGGTAAAAGACTATATATGGTAGGTCTCTACATCTTTAATGAGCAAGGCTTTATTTTTTGTTAAAAAGAAATTCAAAAGGGGGCAGTGTGCCTTAATTAAATAAAACACAATGGAGATTTTTTTTCATGGTCTCTGCAGTAAAACATATAGTGATAAAGCCATGTGTGTGTGTCTTGTTTCCCCCTCCAGATTCCAGTGCTAGCAAAAGATTTTGCCCTTGATCATGCGGTTTTAGACATGAAAGGCTTCAAATCTATCCAAGCTCAAGATGAACACAGAATGCTAATTTGAGTTCACATGAAGAACTGGACAAGCAAAGTCTTTTATTTTAAACTGTTAAAAATGTGCTCATTTTGAGATCCTTTTCCTACTCTGTATTTCTGAAGTACATAAAACTGATTCACTAATCCTTTATGAAAGAGTAAATAAGTTCTATAAAATATATAATTGATACTAGTATGATTCCCTTTATTTGAAAAAGCTTTAAGTGATATTTAATTGAAAAGGTATATGCTTTTTTATATATTCTATACTTTTCTTTATCATATTGCAATTATACATTGTTAAATGAAAATGATTTTATACACCACATTGTATACTGAAAAATACAAAAGGCTTGAAACCAAAATACAACAAAACACACAAAAACAGGACAGCTCCCCGCAATATATCATCTTGGGAAGAGTTATTTTGAAGAACATTAATGAAGAGAACAAAGGGTGCATTCACTGAAATAGCAATATTCTAAGCAACCTTATATGGAATCTATGAGAAACTCCAAAATGATGTTAAAAAATTATAATATAAGAAGGCAAAACAGAAAATAAAATGCATGTTTTACTGTGATGAGTTTGGTATGGCGATGCATCCCTCTCTCTCAGTCCAAAAAAATGTCGAGAAAATATCTCTAAGTAGAAAAATATCATACCTTGAAGTTCAGTATATGGGGCTGTGCTAAAAACAATTACTCCATATCTCACTGGAACACAGAGACTCTATCCCTTTTAAAAAATGTGATGATTCTAAACCACTAAGTTTGTAAGGCACAAAAAATTAACTTACTCTTGACTCATCCATGAACGTTGTTCATTATTGTCACTGAACAATTATAATTATATTTGGGGCAAAGAAAAGGAAGAGGAAAGGAAGAACTAATAGAATTATTACTACTACTAGATACCACATCTGACTAGAGACTGGCTGACATTTCTCTACCGCCTTGAAAACAATTACCTCAACACTGTAGATTGCTGACCTCTAAATCCGACTAGATCAGTCTACTTCCAAAATCATCTGTTTCAGTTGTAAAGTAATCAGAAGCATGTCTCTTCCTTGTAACTGCAGTTGCTCTTGCTGTCCGAAATTATTGTTGTATTTGCAACCAAAATTATTCGCTTGCAGAAATGTTCTGTAACTCTTAGCTGAAGATGTGAATGAATTGATAATTAAAATCCAGTATAATGGAAATGAAATGAAGGTGAGAATTGGATCCTTGTCCTTCCTGAATTCATTTTCTTGCAGTTTATGGAGTTTAATGTTCTTAAAATATTTTGATTTTTTTTCTTTTCTGGAAACCAGATTAATAGGAATGTAGCATTCTGGAATTGCTGTCTCATAGTGAAGATGATCTGACGAGGTACTCATAAAACCAGAGTTAAAACATGGGTAGAATCAGTATCAGAAACAAAAAAACTCAGGTCCCAGCTACAAATTTTGATATTAGTGGGAAAATTTCAACGACAATTAAATCTAAAGATTGGAGCACTGCAGTGCCTTTCATTACAGATGACTAGACTTTTTACTTTCTCATTTACTACCCCCTATAAGCTGTGAAGCACCCAGCAATGTTGATCAACCCTTATGTGGATCCTTAGAAGCTGTACAGTGAAGAACAGAAAAGTGATCCTTCAAATTTGACAACAGGTATAGAAATACAAGAGTAATGTTAATGTAATGTATGAATCCAACAGAAGAGAAAACTGTTCCCCACAAGGTTTTTGAGCAAAGGCTTTTGTTCTTTCCAGCACTTCATGAGAGATTGTTAGCCAGACTGTGGGTAAAACACACGAAAAACAAATCACTTCTCTTGAAAAGTGTCTTGAAAATATCCTGAAATTGAACTAAAAGAAAGTGAAATCAATTAATTGCATCTTATCTTTGAGATTCTACTCTCTGTCTCCTTCTAAATAAAAAATGATAGTGCATACTAAGTAGGTATGTATTTCTAATATACATATAAAGATCAAGAAAAGCTTAAATCTCTATGCCTATCAAACACATATATTTGTGTTGATGACATGTAGTTCAGGCAGACATAGTTGACTTAGAACAGACATGGAAGTGTGCCAGCCTTTAGAACACCTACAAAAAATGTTGCTCCAACCACCAAAAGGCATGGAATTATGAACAGTAAGCCCCTAGTACTCTGATATACATTTTAAATGCTAAAAAATACTAATGTAGCACCAAATATCTGCTATTACCAACATGTGTACTCAGACACCATACCAGATACTCTATTTAGCCAAACCATGTAACAATATTTCACTAAAACTTTCTTATATTACAAAACCTTCACATAATACATTAACTTTTATCTAGACAAAATAATTTTCCATTTGATATTTATTTATTTATATTTATTGTGCTAATTGTAAGCATTCTTACAATAGCCAGTGAAAGTCTTCAAGTATTTTCACTATTATATTATTTGTATATCAGTGTTAGTACAATTTTTTTTGGTGAATTTACTGTCTAATTAGATTTCCCACTGAAAATGGCAACATTTTAAGAGTAATATCTTAAACTAAGTTATGAATGAAATTTTGGTAATTTCAAAATCATATCATCTCTATTCACCTGATCCAAAATGAATGCATTATTCCTGTGCTCCCCTAGCCCCCTGATCCAACCCATCACAAGTAGTACAATCAGGTCCACTCATGTACAGGGATGCTGTGTAGCATGATGACCCCTAAGCAAGTTTTATACTAATCAAATCCAATGTATCATTCCTCTTCTTGCTGTTATTTTTCCAAATTTGGCTAATCATTATAGGTAAGCTTCATTTAACTCTATGTCATGAAACCACCTGGAAGTAGAAGATTTTCTGACATTTTCACTGCCAATCAGGAGTCTATCACTTCAGCACCAATTCTAGTCACTGCTGAGGAATCTCACCAGTCTTTGTCTCATGGACAAAAATACACTCACCAGCTTGTGACTTATAACAGAAACATCTAACGTACATATTCAATCTGCAAAAATGCGTTTCTGTTTATATGTGTATTCAACAACTCTCATTCAATTCTTGTGCATCAGCAGCATAATTAGCACAATCTAGAACCAATTCTGAAACCATCAGGTCAGACGTGACATTATAAGTGTTTTTTCTATTACCATTATTATTACTATATCTGTGTGCTAAACATTGTCAACATTCCTATGGTCAGACATTTTAAAACACAAACCAAGAAGACAGTTCATGTCCCAGGGAATTTCTGGACCCATTACAATACGAGAGAATAGGTAGAAACACACAGATGATGTTTCATAAGAAAATAATGAGGCAACATAGATGCATTGCTAAGTCCTCCATAGGCATTCTGGCAAAATATAGCTTTATGAGAAATCTAAACATACTGATTTCTGTTGAGAATTTGGAGATATTGAATTGCTTAAAGAAAATTATGAAAACTAGCATGGTAAAGAGCATGAACATTATTTTTTTTTAATTTTAAAAGTGGTTGGTGAAGACTTGTCCAATTGAATACAGTTGTTAAACGTCTGTAAATGCACAGGAAATTATGAAAGCTGTAGTGATAGTCTATAGCTTGAAAATTAAAAGAATCATCCAATATTGAATATAACCAAATTAACATTTGTTTTATGATGGAAGTAGTAAAATATTCACAGGTCCACTCTGGGTGGATGCCAGCTGATGACATTTCTCAGAACCATTAAAAAAAATTTTTGCAACAGTGCTTGTATGCAATATTCAACTGACAGAAAGGACTGAAGAATTATGAATGCTTGGGACATAGAGAATCAGCTAAACAGAGACATGTTTTTCACAACAATATCTATCTAGAGGCACAATCAAATTGAAGATAACAATAGAGACAGAAATCATGGCCATCATGGTGACATGGCTCGTGCCCATTATAAAGGATGGAGGAACTTCACTGTGTGCTTTGCACTCCTGGTCCTACATATGAACCTTTGTGTGTCTTGATTCTTGTGCTCCACCATTTCTGACTAAATTTTTTTTAAGAATTCTTAGATATATAGATGAAGAGGCATCTATGGGGAACAAGTCTTCTTCTCAGTTTTGTTTCATTGTACAGTCCAGCTCTGACTGCAGTATACATCTCTGAGGGCATGAATGTACTTCTCCCACAGTGTAGGCACAACACTTTCCCACTGTAGGGAAAGAAAAAAAGTTTTGTGAAAAACTTTGAGGACAACTGTAGAAGGAAAAAAAACTTTATAATTTCATCCCTGGGTAGATCGACCTAGAGCTGGCAAGTAGTAATTGATGAGGATTCCTGAGACCTATCCCAGTATTTTCTTTGGTCAAAAGGAAACAAGTCAGGTTTTGCTTTCAAAACCTGTTGCATAGTTGCTCTTAATTAAGAGCCTGCAAGCGAGAACAGTGGTATAATAAGTAAGGCTAGCATCCAGATTAGCTCTCATGCCTGATCCTTCTCCATCATTGTCCTTCCTAATTGGACTACGACCCACAGAAAGTCAGATTTATGGGTTGAAGAGATGCAAAACGCAACTTTTATCACAGAGAGGAGTCAGTCCTTGACCCAGCCACCAATAGTGCTACTAAAAAAAAAGGAGATAGGAATTGTTTTTTGTGGCACACTTAGAAATCTGTAGGAGGTGAGAAAGACTATTCAGTCAAAGAGTGGAAGACCAATCAGAATGGAAATATGAAAACCACAGTAAACAAGAAATCAAGAAAGGTCCTACTTGTGAGAAGAAGAAAATGAGCTAGCTCTGTCAAGATAAGGCAATAAATCAGTGAATATGTACTTTGAAGAGTTTTTGGTCTGAGAAGGTGTTTAGGGAATTAGATGGCAGTAATTTCAGTTGCATTGAACATACAGAGTGGGTTTGAAAAGCATAGAATATGATTAGAAATTAATACTGACCAGGAATTGAAAATATTCTCAGTAAGCACACTGTGAAAAAGAAGGTCAAAGTTTGTAGAACAAAGCGGAGTCAAGCAGACTTTTTCCTACGATAGGAAAAACTGAACCGTTTTGCTGAACAGTACTGGTTTCGCTGAACAGTAGTTCACTTTGTGGTTCTCTACTGTAGAAGGCCATCAGGAAAGAGGGAGGAGATTAGAGTGAGTGTATTGGAACCAGTGGGAGAGAGAAAGGAGATAAGACAATATACTGTGAGAAAGAAAGAGCAGAAGCAGAAAGAATAAAAGGGTTTGAAGAATGGCACCATGGCAGCTCAGTTTGTCCATATAAGGTTCTGTTAACCTGGATAAGACTTGTTCAGCTAGGACAAATACAGTTCTGAGGACCAGGAGATCAAGTACAAAGGGAAGGAAGTCAACATAGTTGTGATAAGTGCATACATTTGCTTCTTGCTGAGAGCTGGAGCTTAGCATGTAGGCACTGCAGCTGGCAATGATGGGAGAAACGTGCAGAAAGCAGCAGCATAAAGTGCAAAAGAGCCTTGTTCATATAATTGAAAAAAAAAAAAGGAAAAGAAAGCAGAGAGAAGGAAACTGTGAGATTGTAAGAAGGCACAGAATGGTTGAAGAGGAGACTTTGAGAAAAAGGTAATGTCAAAGATGGCATGACTGGGTCACAAAATGGTGGAAGAAAAAACAGGAAAGCTGAACTTGAAGACTGAATGAGGAGGGATAAGAAAAGGTTCACCTAAGGTTTCAGATGAATAATCAAGTACAACTGAGTTACTCATGCTATTGACCATAGCTAAACTGTTCTGTAACTACCTGTAAACTTCTGTCCTTCAAATCTGTACTAGTAATATATATAATTAACTGTACATTTCTGATTATTTGAAGCTTATATAGAGACTTCATACCCTCTCTCTTATACCTTAGCAAGCTAGTTGCTTCCTGGAAGTCTATCAGAGAAGATGAAAGCAATTTAAAGGAAAACTTTTTTTCCTGGAGCCAATACTGGCAATTTTGCTTGGATTTACACATCACTGTATGGCAACAGAAAACCAGATTAAATGGAAAAAGATATAAATGAAATCATTTTGAAAGAGTACTCGAGGATTTACGGTACTGTACTTGACTAGAAGTGATTGGCAGCACATTAAATAGAGCTTTGTGTCAGCTGCAGAGTGGACTCTGCAAAGACAGGATGTCAAGTTACGAACTGCAGACTTTGCGACTCCAACTTAACTCCTTGTTACATTTTGTGATATTAGCTAGGAGAAAGTTTATATCTACAGTGATGGAGAAACTAAACACACACATATACACATTGTCATGTTAGCCAAGTAAAATTTTAACTAAAATATAATATTAGTGAAACAAAACTAAAAAGAGAAACAAAACAATCTTGGCTTTTTATAAGTAGGTTATTTCAACAAGAACTAGATGGGTTGCAGAGCCCTACGCGGAGCTGTAACTTTGTCTTTGAAATAAAGCTACTAGCACTCCCTGTAGGTTAGGGCCTCTTTAGTTTGACAAACTTCACTTAATTAGTTTCTAAAGATTGCTTGACAATTTGTACTTCAGCTTTTTTTCTCCATTAGTGCTGATAACACCAGTTACAGTACAATATCACCATCAGGGATAGAAAGGCCTGGTTTATATACAGGTAATCAAGCTTATTTTATTTTTTTTCTACTCATTTAAAAGATTTTCTCTGGAAATATATACTGGGATCTAATTGAGTTCTGGAAACATATGAGAGCCTAGTATATGTGGACACTGAAACCAAAGTCACAAACATTCCCTAGTGGAAAAAAAATTTACTTTGAACAGCTATGTTCTTTTTAGTGAGGATTTCAAAGTGTTTTGCAAATATTCGACAGTGATTATACTTTCACAATGGCCCTTTGAGAGAAGTAAGAAGTGTTTTAATGTCACTGTCTACAGTCCACAGACTATGGTCAGAATTCCATTGCCCTTGTAAACTATAGACCTCAAGGAGGCCTATAGACATCTTTTAGTACCAAATCCCTCTCATAATATTTTCCAAAAAACTTAATAAGTACTCTGAAGAGTTTTACTAGATATGCTGTTGCTGCCACACTTGTAGTATATTAGTTTGAAAACATGTAGTGCTTTGTTTAGACTTTGCAAATACTGTGTATGAATGACAGCTGCAAATAGGAACAATTTTGTCTGAGGGACTCTGGGAAAGAAGGATTTAAATTTTCATACGTTCAGAACACAGCCTGTGCACCACAATTACACTTCCCAGGATCTGACTCCTCTAAAGAAGCAAAATTAATAAACAATCTGTATCATAATTAATAAACAGTTTTTTAGAAAAAAGACCAAACACTTATAACATCTATTTATTTTAAAAGTTGCTTTGCACAATATTTCATTATTCCTGACAAGACTAATGAAGCTGCACATATTTGGTACCTCTGAAGATCGAATCCTAGCATTTTTTAATTACTCATGAGAAGAGTTAAAAGGAGTAAATTCTTGTCAATCTGTTCCTGGGAAGTTTTATAGTGAAATTCTCATTTTCCAGGGTAATTTCACCAACCAGAGGAATAAAGTCCATGTTCTGTCCAGCGCTAACTCTTCAGCAAACACAGAAAACTGTATTGTAGTGTTAAAGATGCCTAGTGTTTGATGTCACAAATCTGTCACATACTAAGGTGAAAAGCAAATCAAAAGGAAGGAAGAAAAGCTTAAAGCATGAAAAAAGTTGAAATTTGGATGGCTACTGCTGGAATTAATAGTTTAAGAAATAGTTTTCTCTCCTCAGAAAAAATCATTACCCAAGTCTTTATTTTACAATATTTTATTTCTTCTTTACTATGAAGCATAAGAAATTTTAATTAAAACCATGTGCTTCATTCTTATGAATTGTTTCTCTTGTTGGGGCTACACAATGCATAAATATATTTACACTCACATAGAATCATACGGGTTGAAATGACCTTTAAGATCATCCAGTCCAGTCATTAACCCGGCACTGCCAAGTCCATGACTAAACCATGTCCCTCAGTACCGTATCTGCATGTCTTTTAAGTACACCCAGGGATCATGACTCAAGCACTTCTCTGGACAGCGTCTTCCAGTGCTCGATAATTCTTTTGGTGAAGAAATCTTTCCTAATAGCCATTCTAAACCTTCCCCAATGCAAGTTGAGGCCATCTTCTCTTGTCCTATTGATTGTTACTTGGGAAAAGAGACCGACCCCCACCTGGCTACAACCTCCTTTCAGGTAGTTGCAGGGAGCAATAAGGTCCCCCCTCAGTCTTCTTTTCTCCAGGCTTAACACTGTGCTCCAGCCCCTTCACCAGCTTCTTTGCCCATCTCAATGACCTTCCTGTAGTGAGGAGTCCAAAACTGAACACAAGTTTGAACACTTCCTTGTAAGTGACAGGTGTACTATATCCTTCTTTACATCATACAAAACTTACAGTCAACAATGTTCAACTAAATATACCTCTATGCATTTTTGGATATGCTAATCCTTAATAAATTTTCAGATCACATAATGATGATAATAAACTGTAGGAGATGCTACCGGTATCTGTCTAGTAAGGAAGTTAAACGCAAGTGTCATTCAAAGAAATGGTTCCTCTAGTGAGAGATTGTATCTCTGCAATGCTCCAAACGTGCAGTAGCCTTCCAGAAAACAAGCATCAAAAAATTATTCTCAATCTTAACATCTGTATAACAGTCGAACAAGTGTTCCATATCTGTTATTTCCCTTTGGTTTGATTTCTAGATAGAAGCACTAGATAATCAAGTTTCTTGAGGAAAAAAGCCAGAGTGAGTCTATAGTAAATGTAATTCTACATCTTGTTTCATTCATCAAAAATCCAATCATTAAAAAAAATTCACTGAGAGAATTTTGTCTCGGTTTGCTCAATCTAGAAAATTAATTACAAAATTAATAACATGAGAAACACATATTTGTTAGCTGAAAATCTCATTTGTAAAAGAAATCTGTAACTTCTTCCACTTCTTTAATACTTTTCAACTTTTTTTTCAACTTCTCCTTTTTAGAGAAGAAGAACTATGTTATTGTATATTTAAAAATATTTCCAACCCCAAAGGTCTCACTTTTTGTTATTGGCAAAATAACATATTGACACACTTAAGAGCAGTGAAGCATTCTCCATTTCAAAAAAAAAGAAAAAAAATTAGCATTCAACAAAATTTCACCAAAACCATGAGCAGTAAGCTTTGCCTGACTGGGCTCTCAAGCATTTCTTTCCATGGTCTCAACCACATAACCAATATTCTAGAAACAATCCATCAGCCAAATAATATTTTTCTTTTAAAAATCCCAAACACTTGAGTTTTCCACTTAGAGAAAGTAATTTATTGCAGAACAGATAATGCTTACCACTTGATCACTGTCAGGTATCCCCACGGAGAAAGAAGAGAGACACTTTATGTTGCCACAGATTTATTGCTAATCTTATTAGAATTATTTCTTATTATTGCTTATTTCTAATCTTGGCAGACTGGAACACATCACACAGCACACCTTTGTTGTGGGCAAAGAAGCCTCAACTTGGGTTCTTCCATAGGTTGCAGTCCCCTCAGGGATTTCCCTGCTCCAGCATGGGTCCTCCCTGGTCTGCAGTCCTCTCAGAGGGCCCTACTCCATCACAGAGCACCTAATCCCAAGAGTATGTTTCCAGGATTGTTCCCTACAATGTCCCCTTCCATTTTCACCCAGATATGTCTAAGCAGAGATGCCACATGATCCTTATATGAGTTAAAGTTTTGGCATCTGACAGGGTGCTTCCATCCAATGCTGAACCATCTGGAGTCAGCTGTGACTGGCGCCAACATCATCCCTGCTACCTACTCAAACCTTGCCAGTTATGCCCAATACAGAAATCTATTTTTTACTCACCAAAATCCCCAAGCCAGGTGTCTCATCTCAGTCTTATTTCAACTGTGCAAGGTATATACTCATGTAATTCTCTCTGACAGTATCTCCCTACCCAACTCAAACTCACCATCTGCATCACTCTTCTTTGTGGTTTTGCTGGATCTTTTCCATCTTTAACAAGGTCAATGCAAGTTCTTGATACATGGACTCTTGCATTCAGATCTGAGCTGGTGTAAACTTGCTATGGTCTGAGGTGCCCTAAGAACACCAGCAGCCAGTTCAGCCCTTGGGAGGTCTATTAGGCATCTGTAAATGCCCAAATAGTTACACTTTCAGCCATACGCCTGCCCTGCGTTTTGGCGTACCGTGTCAGCTCTGAAACTGTGAGCACATTATATTTGAAAATGTCATAAATACACAGTAAACTCAACAATTTCAGTCAAGGAAAATACATCTTATACCTACAAACATGATTGGAAATATAGGACCCTGTAGGAATCACAATTACTCAAAATTACATAAATTTTCCTGTGACAATTGTGAAATTGGAAATTCTTGTGAAAATATATTCTGCTTATCAGATACAACATCCACTTAAGGTATCACCACAGACAGCAACTATAGCTACACCAAAAAAAGCAGTACATAGTATATGCCACCTAGACTCGACCAGCTGTATCCGTTCTGAAAACACTTGGCCTGATATCTTCTCTGTTTCATGTGGCACATCTGTAAATCCTATGACAGAAATAGGAGAATAGGTTTGGTGAATCTTGTTATTACATTCTAACATCAACATCATTATACCATTCCCTTGACTGACATTGTCTTGGCTGCGCCATGGGAAAACATGAAAAGCCTGGGACTGTTGACTTGCATAAGTTTGACAGAGTCAAATATGAAAGGGGCCCAGTTGTGCAGCCTATGGGCAGTGTTACCTCGAATAAACTATTCTTAGGGCTGTACATAGGTTTTGTCTCCTATTTGAATGGAAAGAGAGCCCAGGAAAAAAGTAATACATACAAAGCATACCTTAGGATGGTATCACACACAGTGAGGCAAATAAAAAATATACTATTTGACAATATCACATTTGATTTTTCACTTATGCTTATTCACAATAAAACTAAGAAAATTAGTACAGCTATTTAACCTCTTTAGGATACATATGGACAGGATTCTTTTATGTAATAGCATAAAGGAATTGGAGGAAAATTTGTTTAAAATCTAAGGACCTCTTTCCTAGGGATAGATTACATTGACATCATTCACATTAGAAAAAAATTTTATTAAGGCATGTATTTGAAAAATAACTGGATATAATTTAAAGAATAGGATAGTCTTGTTTGTCATCACTAAAAATAACCACTGTTGTTGCTCCTTGTTTTGGAAGAATGAATGGTGTTTTCCAAAATACAAAATGTCCTTGGGTAATTGTTATCCCAAACCATTGGCAATCTATTACCTGTTATATTCTTCACGTATGGACTGAAGCCACATAAAGAAATCTGTCAAGTCCTACCAAGGGTGGGAAGAGCACCAACCCTAAGAGCTGCCTCATTCCCTAGGAGGTGTCCAGTGCAGGGCCTGGGACTGCTCCTGTGCCTCCCAGCTGTCCCTCTGAGCTCCTGAATGGGTTGATGGATGAGTTCTGTCTTCCAGGCCCTCTCCTGACACACCACACAGGGAGCCCCATCACTCCCAATCCCTGGGAACCACCAGCCCTCAGGGCATCCTGAGAATGTCGTATGGCCCCGGGAGCACAGATCTTCCTCTGTAAAACATATATGCTGTACCTATAAGCTCTCAGGGCTACTGTGAGAATTAATTAATTAATCTTGGCAAAGTGTTTTGAGGTCTTCAGATGAAAACTACTATGAACAGCCTCATTCCTCAAGCTGCTGCTGATTATTCTTGTTTTGTAGTTGTGTTCCTGTCTGATTGTCACACACATGCTTTGTATTACCCTTACCTCATGCTCTGGATCTCATAATGAAACACGCAGTCTCATGTGCGTAGCCCATCCAATGACATGTCTGAGTGAGAGGGAAGTTGTGCTACGGTGATGAAAATATTTTGTGGCACTGTAGAAGAAATAGTGCCTCCTACCAAGCAGGAGAAGTGATGGAGGGAGAGTTTTAGCAGTTTAAGGTGTTATTCAGGTCTTCTTGCACTGCGGAAATCTGAGCTAAGACAGTTTCACGTATTTCTTTTTTCTTTTTTTTTTTTTTTAAGAAAATGTCAACTCTTGACATGCAGGAACCCATTCAGAATTTTTTTTACTTAAAAAAAAACCAACATACTACCGTGATTCTGTCTTTATATGCATCTGTATAGTGTTTCCTTAGTTAAAATCTGGAATGTGACTGGGAAAATTATTTTGTGTTATACACTGTCAATGTAAAGACAAAAGAAAAGGTAGGGGAGGGAGTTTGATTTGATTTCAATGCAGAAAATTAATGAAAACCAGAAAATGGTCTTGTTAAATCAAACCTTTTTGTTCAGAAACTATGATCTGTCTCAGCCCAGCAATTAAGTAAAAGTTTAGATTATGATCTAAGTGGTGGTTAGTGCTCCATAATCAGTGTTTGGTTCTGGGTGGAACTGAACACTTTGTCTGGTAGTCTCTGACAATGTTGCACAAAAAAAATCAACCCAACCAATGTATGGCAAATATCCTCCATTCTCTCGTGCTGAGAGAGACTTTTGTTCAGGTTCTTGGCAAGAGGAAAGAGCTGACAATATTCCAGCCTTTGCTACAGTCTTGTTCCTTTCAAACTGACTGTTAGCCTCCAGGTCTTCCAGATGTTCCCTTCCATAAGCTCTAAACTTATAAAATAAAATTATTTAAAACACATAGGCTTCTTCTAATATATTTGCTTTGCTCACCCTTATATATCACTACCTTTGCTTTCCATAACAGGATTTTTTTTCAGTTTCTATGTTCTCCATATAACAGCTAAACAATGTATTCATTAATGCTTAAAATCTATTTTATGCTAAATTAATACATAACTTAATTTTAAAAATTATTATTTTTGGATTATTTAAGGTAACTCAGTCCTTAACTAAATTATTGAAAATGCACAATTCACTGTCACATCCTGTGTCAGATCCTATTACCATGCTAAACTCAATTGTTAGGATAATTGGGTTAATGTGCATTTATTGATCTCTTTTTAGTGGGAAGAAAATAACTTTTCATAATCTTGTGCTTTAATAGATTGTCTGGGATATTTCTGTTTTTGTTATGTCTGTAAAAGTAAAACTATGATGAACTTACAATCTTTCTGCAGAAAAAATGCAAAAATAGTACTATTTCAAAGCTGGATAAAACCATGAGAATGTCATGGAGAGGTACAGGAGTAGGAAGGTATTCATTGAGTTGACTGTGATTTATAATCAATATTAACTACATAATATACTGAGAAGTGCAATACTCAGAGAAAAGGTATAGTTGGTACTGTTCTTTTATCCTATGAAGGTCATAATAAGATGAGTGCAATGAGAAGAAAAATTGATGGAAGATAGTTTAAACTACAGTGGGGAAAAAGAAAACATCTGTTTTGATGAAGAATTCCCTCCAGAAATCTTGCAAAAGGACTGACCTCTGCTGTAAATTTGCTTGAGAACTAGAACAGAAAGTTTAAATGAGATCTTTAGTGATTTCTGGCCACACTGAAAGATGGAAAATGACAATTATTCAATTTAAGAGTCTCTCTATCTCAGAAAGGTAGGAAAAAGGGTCTGACTTGATGGCTCAACAGACTAATGTTACAGCCTGTAGTCTCTCTTGTTTCTGAGAACTGGTGTTCTAAACACTGCTAATCATGTCAGCACATTTGTTTTTTGTGTCAAGTACTAGAAGGCTTTGTGAATTGATCTTGATTTCAGTTGAAGGGAAAAAGAGGAAGAAATGTTGATAAAATTCCCTAAGGAATTTCCAGGTAGATGAATGTAAGTAATTTCACCAAGTAAAATTCCCATAGAAGCTTTAAAGTGCCTTAATGTTTCTCCTGGTTTTGCTCGCCTCTCTTAATGATCCCTCATAGATTTTCTTTCTGATAAATTTTGAAATACTCTAGGCCAAGGAAGGGTCAGTACTATGAACTACCATCTCATATTCCTCAGCAGAGCAAGGAAGCTAACAATACTATGAATCCCGTTTTTTTATTATCTTCTTTACTAATTCTTCGTAAAGGGTTCCTTGCTGTACAGACCTGCCTCTCTCAGCTTAATACTACTATAAGGAACACTTCTGTGTCATTCTGAATGAAGTGGTCAATGAAAATTAGGGAAACATGGTGTCATCCTGGTCTATCATAAGGTGTAACACTAAAAATGGTGAAAGTGTACTTGTGTGAATGTTAAATTGAAAAATAATGTCTATTTGTTTCTAATTTACAGGTGATGATTTCATCCCAGTGTAGAGGTAAGTGTCATGAAACTCAGGATCACAGAGATAAGTCTGTTGGAACAAGCGTTCCCTGCTTTTTCTAATCAACAGGCCTCCTCATTATGTTTTTTCTTTGTTTCAGAATAGGTTTGTTGCTGATAAAAAGCTTGTTCCTGCTATCCGCTTCTAACCTTCAAATTTTAAAATAGTATTAGTCTTGTTGCCTTTCCCACTATTCTTCCAAAGCAACAATCTAACTTCCACTACTTTCTAAAATTAAGCTAGATGGGAGACACAGAATGAAACATGAATTATCATAATTAGATTAATAAACATGATTGTTAAAGACCAATCCCAAATACTTTAAAAAATGTCAGAAATGCTCTCAGGTACTGCTTGTTCCCTTGCTAATATGTCTTTTAAAGATAATCTCTGGATGCAATTTCCCCAGGGCTTGCCATTTTGTGTTGGAAAGGTCACACTATTACTGAATGATAATTAACACAATATAACTGTCATTAATAACTAGGAATTGTAAACACACCTATCTGGTTTTAGCATTGAATCCAAATACTTTTCAGGAATCTGTCATAGAGGTAGATTCCCATAACCACCAATTCATAAAAGGCAACTGGAGATGGTATGCTCATTCCCAGAAGAAGGAGAGGTACAAACCTGTAGTGACTATGATAGTGAAACCCAGTTTAGCAGGCGCTCATCTCGAATTCAAACCTGTCTTCTGATTACATTTCCAGGTCCAACCCTCTGCTAACAGCTGCTCACATTACATAGCTACTGTTCTCATTGCAGTCTTTCTCTCTCTTGACTGCTTTCCCAGTTTAATTTACATTGCCTACCTGTACCTAGTAGGGAAATGGAAGATGCTCAGAAAAGGAGGAGAGGGCAAATATGGCAAATTATCTTTGACAGGAGTGAAATAATTCTCAATCAACATTAATTTATTTAACTGTTTTTGTGAATTGAAAACCGTTGCGTTTAAAAAACAAATCTTTTTTTCCATTGTTATACTCTCATATTTGAATATTAAAATACCAGTCGATTTCTTTGTGGAATTTTCTTTTCCTATTTGCTTTTTTAACAAGGCTTTTAATACATTCAATTGAAACCATAAAATGAATGAACAAGAAGAACAACAAAAATATCCACAAAAATTAAAAAAAATAAAGTGAAACTCTAGAAAATTATCCCTTCACAGTTCTGTAGCAACTCATCCTCATATAAATTGAATGTAACCCCATAGCAACCAAAATGGGGATTGTGGAAGCTGTCAAACTTCAGAAGTATGCCACTTATTCAAGCATCTCATTTTCTGTTTCAACAACAGATTCAAGAATTAAAAAAAATCCTCAAATTAAATACAATGGGAACAGATATAGAAGACATTTTCTTCTCTTTAGTACAAAACTATTGACAACATTTCAAGCATTTTATCTTTTAGTTCACTTCAAGTAAAATCAAAACCAGAATATTTACCATTTGTTTAATCACTTTCCACTACATTTTCTATATACATATTTACACATCTTAACTACCTAAAAAGTTTGTTTTGAAAGTTTGCTTAAATCCATCCTTGCAACAAACTATCAAAGAGAACAGATTTGAGCTTGAACACTACTTTAATTTCCATCTGTTCTATGATACTGCAAATATTTCAGAATGCATTTGGTGCAGAACACTGCAAACATTATTCTGCAATGCCCATTATGAAACAAAAATACGCTAGCAATAACGTGCTACACAGCATTTGTCTATATTCCTGTACATAACCCAGCTCTAAAAAAGAAAAAAAAAAAAAAGAAGAAAAAGGATATTCAACATCTGGTGGAAATGAACTGTATAATTTTACTGTTTTAAATATTCCATTTTGTCAAAATAAGCATCCTCTTTATGCAACAATGACTTTTCAAAATCTCAGATTTTGCACATACAACAATAACAATACATACTGTACGGTTTCCACTAGAATTTACAAGGCAAGATGAGCAGGAGAAAATAAGAACATTCCTAAAATCCATTTCTCCTTGTCAAATCCCTACACAACACAGTACACTTAAAGTACACATATTGTCACTTTTTTTCCCCAATTAGGTGCTATAAAAATCTAAAAATTTCTTTTATTTTATTACTTTTCTAGGCAGCCTTTTTAAAGGACAATTTGTATTGACCATGCTTTCATTCTCAGAGTTCACATAAGGCAGGATTTACTTTAACTAAGTTCTAAAAAAATATGTCCTACTTGTCCCTTAAAATTTCATATGTAGTGTTTACTTCTTTGTGTTATTTATTATGCCTCCTGACCCAAATCTGAAAGATTAAGTTCCCTCAGGAAAAAGTAATCCTAAAGTTTTGATAAGAAAGACACAGTCAGAACAAAGCTCCTGCTGCAGAGAAGTTAACCTCTTGGCAGGGCTTAATATAATTCTCCTTTGACTTTGGGTTGATAGCAAGACGTTGTTTTATGCCCTACAATATTGTGTGCTCGCAGAGGTCATGTGTCACGCAGATACACTTGCTTGTATTGAGTGGCCTTTTAATTGTCTGTCAGTTCTGTCTGGGGTCCTGCCTGTGTACCCTCCAAATGCAAATATGAAAAGCATGAAAGATGGAGCAGAGCCTGTGCTTTCATCTGTGTATCGTTTTTCAGAAGAACTGAAGCTAGCCTGCCGTATTATGGCCCATGCATTAGACAGTCTTGTTTCACAGTAGCACAAATCATAATGGGAGTAGGGGCCAATCTGTCAAGCAAGGCTTCCAGGCAAATTCTTGTTCAGCACTATGGGAAAAGGTACAAAATTCCTTTCTTCAACCTCTCACTAAGACAGGTTGCAGGACCTCTACCAATGCTGACAGTTTGCCTGAATATGATGCCCTGATGATTCATACTATGGTGCTTCTGTGGCTTTGTCTCAGGGACAACCTCCAAGATTTTTTTGTTTCCTTGAATAAAGAGCCTTGCTCTTTGTCATTTTGCAACACTGAAATCACAAGTGTAAATTGCTTTTGCATCAGTTCCTTCTTTAAAAATATGTCCAATTGTCTCCCAGACTATTGTGCTTTCAAATTTTCTCAACAGGATATAACAAGAGACAACTTTTACATAGGTAAAGTAACCATTAAACATGCAAAACCAAAGAGAAATAGATCTCACTGAGGATCACTACCTACCAAATGTTAGAAATTACTATTCTGAATTCAACATGAGGCTTTCCAGCCACCCCATATAGTTGCACTTGCTCGTTTCAGTGGACTTGGAGTAAACACGTGGGGTGAATTAATTCTGAAGATGAACTTTCCTGCTGTTCTGTGTATTTGCCACAGTGAGTCTGTGCTTTGAGGCATGGAACTAGCTCTTGTGTATGAAACATAGTGGTCTGGGGTGGCCCTGTGTCAGAGAAATCTTCCAAGGAGGCTGGAAGATGGTTGTTAGTTGCAGAGACCATCACAGACTATGATTCCTCTCATGTTGTTTCTAGGCCCAGTGCCTCTCCTAACTCATCTCTTACTTATAGTTCCATCTATACACCTCCCTGAACCACTCTGTTAGCATGGGTGTCTGGGGAAATTCTCTGGGACCAAGAGATCATGGTAGTCAGTGCCACCACTGTCTGGTTGGGGAAAAATTGGTCCATAAATATTCTCACTGAAATCAAATCTAGGTGTCTCAGAAGTCAGTGCCATATGGGCAGCATGTGATTGCATCTGTATGACAAAATGTCACTTCACCTCTTATGGGCGATTTTAGTATAAATGAGTAAGAAATAGCAGTGAAATTAGCCTTTTATTTGAAAGCCTTGAGTTTCAGCATGTTTTCTGGTGACATATGTCAAAATTAGAAGAAAATACAACTCAGGAAGTTGTCACTTATGACCTTTGTCTGCCCTTTCAAAAAGTGATAAAGGAAGTGTGTATATTTGGATTCCTCCTAATAATACACAGACCTCTGCCTTGTGAACAACTGAATGATTTTTGTGGGTATAAATTACTAACATGTGTGTTCACATGCTCCACTATCTCTAATGAACAGTATTGTGTGATAAATATAAACAGTTTTATAGCTACTGATGTGTAAATTTATATACATATGCAGTCAGTATTACGCGGCACGATAATGAACAGTTGATTTGACAAATTGTTTGGAACAGGCATTCAGAAAATCATTGTCTAATGAATTTCTGTGGGTTGAGCCATATGTCTCCTTTTTACTCAACTTGTTTCTAATAACTTATGTCTTTGGACTATGAATTCCATACTTGGTTCATATCACTGAGAGGAGTCTCACTGCTGAACTAAAATGGAAACAGCAGGCCCAAGTTCTGTAGCCTTTTTTCTGCCAAATACCATGGTTATTTTAAAGGCATTTGCCAAACCACTTATGAAAATTTCCATACAGGAAAAAAAAGGATCCAGTAAAGCCATAAATCACAAGGCAAATATTCTTCATTTGACAACATTGGTCTTCTTGTGGTCTGTAAGAGAGCAATGAGTGGTTGAAAGAAGGCATGATGATTTGACTTTTCATTGTTCAAATAAGTTCACTGTCAGTCAAAAATTTTCAGGAAGCCAACACAGATACATGTACAAATTCTTTTCAAATGTAGGGAAAATTGTCAATTCAAGAACTGTACCATGGCTTTACCATGGGTCTTACAAACACCAGATTGATTACAATAATCATAAATTGTCACTTCTTGGCAATTCATTATGTTTCTCACTTTGCCTACTAATGGGTAAATTAATTCAGTCCACCAGAGATAATGTTAAAGAACGTAAGTAATTTAGCAGAATGATGAAAAGACTAAATCAGCTAGTGGCAGTTTTTAATTTTCACAGACAACTATGTTTACTTTTTGAGCCCACTAGTGAACTCAGTCTTGAATGACATATTTGGAACACATGAGATGTTCCTGAGCACTGTACTATTTCTAAAGTATAAACTTTCAGTGTTCACTTACATATTTTGCTTCAGATGATAGCATTCTGATACAAACTGAAGACGACCATAATTTTCCTTTGAAAAGACAACCTTGCTATCAAACATCCAGCTAGAAAATTCCTCATTGGAAAGTTCCTTTATCAAGATTATATGCAAGAGACTTTTGAAAGTCAATGGTTTCAAAAAATCTCTACTTGCTGTATGTTTTTTAGATGCATGCTTCAAACTGTCAGAGTTTTGTTATTGTTGATAAAGCTGGCCAGGGATTGATGCCCAGAAGGGGAGTCTGAGTTGAAATTATGAGGCAAAACCTGAGTTAAATTCTCTTGGTAGGACAAGCAAAGACAGGAGACAATACACTCCTGTTGCCATCTTACTAATGGTTAATCTATGATGATTACTTGTTACTAAATACCTGCATTTTCTAATTTAAAAGACGTATTTATCGTCCAGTTTTCAGCAGAAATATATTTATCTCTTTATTAGTCTTTCTCATTAATAAAAATGACTATCAAATATAGAATCATAAGACCTAAATATCCTACAATACTTTACTGTACTGTGAGTAGAAATAACTTCAAAACTGAATGTTAACTCACTTTAAATAATTATAAAAATGTACATTAATATATGTGACAAAATCTTTATTTATTTTTCTGTAAAGAGGGTGCATTAAGTTTCTATTTCAAACTGAGCACTACAGAGGCTGTGAAAAAAATATTCTTTTCTGTTATCTTCCAACTTGCTACATACAAGAGAGACAACCCAACAAGGTCTGCATAAATGCCTTAAATTTTCAACAGGAAAAAACTCTATAAAAAATACTTGATTTCTAGGAAATGTGGAGCCCTAACTTTGGCATGTCATCACATACACAATGTAAGACAATAAGGTAGTCCTTTTTATTTCAAATTTAGGCACATTCAAACTATATACCATGTATTAGCACAAATTGACATTCCAAATTGCTCCTTATCATAAATGCAGCTCAGAAACAGAACCAATTGAAATGTTTTACATTAAATGTTTTAGTTCACAGGGTTCATTTCACAGGATTGTAAAAACACTGTGGTATCTCTTCTGATGCAAGTTCAAATACTATGAGCTCACCATATAACTTGACGTGAGTTTCCTCGTCTCAACTTATTTTCATTCCATACCACAAATGAGTGTAAGGGTGAGTACTAAGTGAAGGTTGCTACTAAACCCATACTTTTTAAATGCTGTCCTTTTCAGTCTTTTCAACTTCCTGCTAAGGTATAAAGTTCCAGGTCAGCTTATACTTTAGCAGTTTCACCCACAGAGCGAGGTAGGCAGAGCACTAAGAAAATCTCTAGCCTTTCTTTAGACGTCTTTGAGATGAGGTGTGACATTACCAAGGAAGAAAAGGAAGGAAAAAGACTTTTTGCCAATGTGCTGGAAAAGTCCAACTTGGCATGAATACGTGAGGTATTAGCAGACATGCAGTTGCTGGTGCTCTTACACATATCCAGGGGGAAATCCTTCCACAAAGTAGGATCCATCCCCAGCATCCCTTCTGTTAGTATGACTTCAACCAAAGCAAAGTTTTCATGACTGACATAACACTCAGTGACTCTACTCCTGTCGATCAGGCTTCTGTTGCTTTTGGTACTGTATAAACATACATATAAATGGCTACACATATTTTATATATAAAATAGAAAAGTCTGTAGAACAGAGGGCCTATGTAGGACAGATTTCGTGTAAAATATTCCGGTTTGAAAACTATGAAAACCTTAATTTTTGAGGCAATAACTCCACACCCTCAAAAGCAGGAAAAAGCCAAAGCTGTTCATGCAAGCATATAGTAATAAAAATGTGATATAAAGGCAATGACAGAGCTTTTTTTTCTGTCTGACTGTCTTATTGTTTAGTCAGTTCATCCTATGAGCTGATTTATGCTTGGAATTCATGCGAGGGTAAATTTTTGAGGACTGAAATTCAAGCCATGAGAGGGAGCAGCAAGAGTGAATACAGCCCAGTATGGACCCAAGATGGCAAAAATCTAGTTAGCAGTAACTGTTCAGTGATTGACTTAATTCATGACACACATAAAGTAAAGATGCTAACCTCAAGCTCTGGGAAGGAATTTTTCCTTAATATGTGTAAATAACAATTTTGTACACTTTCTGTGTTTTAATTCGTACTAATTTTGTGCCATTTTCAAGAGCAATAAACTTTATTGAAATCCCATTACTGAATCTCTAATAGCAGTGCTAAGTCAAATACTATAAAATAAAATAATAGCATAAAATAATAAAACAAAATAAAAGCCTGCAACCCATTAGTGTAGGATTTAATGTCAGTTTCACTGGAAGAGAACTTGCACACTCAGCCAAAGATAACTGGGTGGAAATGATTTTCAAAATGCAAAAAAAGACTTGGCTTGTGGTTCAGTTTTGCTAATTTGGCTGTGACTTTTGTTTATCTGTATTTTGTCTACAAGGACTTAGAAAGATATATCAATAAGAAACAGAAAGCACTTTTTTAGTAATTTCTAATGCCTTCTTTCTGTTCTGTAAAGGCATAAGCTCTGTCACTAGGCTGGGACTGAATGCTAATCATGGTTGTGTTGTAACTGCCTGTTATTACAGAAGAATTTCTAAATTTTAAGATAGGCTTAAAGCACAGAACAAGATTTTGCCATAATGAGATATGCTATGAGTTTAAAATAGTTCTATAAAGCTACATGTAAGTGACCAAACAATGTGGGAATAAGACATCCTGAAATTAAATGGAAGAAATATTTAATCAGGAACAAAATCCTTAATTGTTATGCTGTTTCTATAATACAAAACTCTAGCTGTCTCAGCTGCCTCTCGGCTGCACATCTATATTATGATAAGGAATTCTTGTCTACTGTAGAATATGAAATAACATATTTATGTAATTAATTTCATAAATAAGTCCATTTGTTAATTTCTGTTATATTAATGTGTGTCAATTGTCTTCAAAATGGGGCATGTACACTTCCTTAACCTTAATTTATTTGAATGCCCATAGACAACTGGAAATGTGGCTTGTGACAGATTTTTAAAGGATTTTTCTTTTTCCTATTGACTGATAAGAAATAATAAAACAAATTTTGTGTTGACTGGGCATACATATACTGGGAATGGAGTAGAAGTGAAATATTGCATCAAGATATGAAGGACACTTTGTTATGCCCCTTGTTACTCTTTAATAGCTTTTTTTTTATTATTAGATGATTTTTTAATGTATTTTCTGCTAATGGATACTGCCAGCAAACATTTACTCATCATTTTAGCTATGGCATCCTAACATATAATAACTTAAAGTCATAGCTTATGGCATATAATAAAAAGAACAGGAACAAATATGCCAAAAAATGCATCCAGAAATAATTTACATTATTGGTTACTTTTTATAGGCCTTCCTTGTTCTTGCCATGCAACTTCAGCTGGTGTCATCTTATGTCAGTACAGACAGGACAACCATGGTCCTTCAGATTTCAACAAATGTTTTGAGATCTTCTGGCTAGCCATTGTACAATGTTCAGAAGCACACCTCTTGTCTCACTTAGAAATTTTGTCAGATTGGTCCCATGTTCACAATGAAGAAAATAATTCATATGGGAACATGAGTTTTAAAATCAAACACATTCTAGTGTCATAATAAGGGAATGACAGAAATTACTGTAGTAGAGAATCAGACAATTCAGACTTTGCTAATATGCCTAGTAAGGTTGTTATGGAAAGTGCAAATGGATTATCTTGGGCATGGATGGAGGGTTGATGGAGTCTGGAATGTCTTTTTTGCAGAAAAAGTGAAAATCTTTGCTTACATGTGAAGGCACCAGAATAACAGAATTCTAGTAAATTTATTTGTTCACTACTACTTATAATTCTTCTAACACATTACTATTAGGATGAAATAAGTACACTTACAATAATTAATTACTTTAATCTTTATCATGTCAGACACCTTCACTAAATGCTTGGTGGCGATACTAGGGGTTCTCAGAACAGAACTGAGCTAAATGTAGAGGAGATAATTTCCTCACTTTTTATTTGCCATTTCAGTAATCTCACTTACTATGTAGACCCCTTTACAAGTTATGTTCATCAAACAGTTCCTAATTTTAGAACCTCATCAATAGCATCTTATAAATCGACAGTAAGATTTAGCAAGATGTTAACATAAGAAAGCATTCGAAAACATAAAATTATGCAAGTTCATATAAAAACAAAAGAAACAAATCCATGAAATTGTAAACCTTAAATTTTGAAAAAGGGTAATCAATCTAAATAAATGGGAACTTTTTACAAACAGTAGGAGCTGAGAACTGAAGTACAGAGAGGTATGATATTAAATCAGAAAGTCTAGTTAACAGAGACCTTTTCCTGTCCTTGTCTCTGATATATTTTTGTCCTCAAGCCATATTAAACCCTACTATCATTGCTAGTTTGAAAGATGTGCTTTATTAAAGCTTAGGAAAATCTTACCTTCCGAAAGTAGCTTTACTGGAAGAATTATCTAGAAACTGTTTTGAAGTCCTTAAGTGACAAACAGTTTAGTATGCTCAGGAAGCAATCTGTGAAAGGGCCATTGCATTTTGTCTCTAATCATCTTATTATAAACACTCTTGTTACACTATTCAAATGTTGCTAACCATTGTGTTTGTTATCCCATTGTGATAAGGGCATTATTGCTGTACATATAATCATGCTTTTGTTTGCCTTAGGATTTTGAGGTTCCTATTTAAGTAAAAGTATTTATGAAGGTTACAATTTAAAGCACTGTACTACTGTTTCTTCAAACAACAGTAATCAGTATATAGATTTAGCCCTAACAAAGGAAGACAACATTTCTTCTGCGCAAATATTCAGGCATGTTTTAACCTTGGCAATCAATACAGCACAGTAACAAAGCTGGTGTACAAAACTTGAGATTTAAGACAACAAATATTTACTGTAGTTGCTTCAAACCTTTCAGTATGCAACTGACAATTACATCTTTGCTTTTATGCTTTACTAGTAGCATTTGAAATTTCATGCTTAAATACTTACTCTGAAAAAAAGACTAGTTTGTGTAACTTTATAGCAGACTATGCAAGCTGTACAGTCTGTTGTGAAAACTGCTGGTGTCGTATGTATGATTCTATGTATTTCTTTACATTTCTTTGCATTCTGTTATTGTAATTAAATTTAACACTCTCCTTTTAATAACTTTGGGTCTCAATCTAGCATAGGTCTTGAGTTAAGTATGTGCTTAACTTTAGCTGTGCATGCTTCAGAAGAGCAACCTGCAGGGTGGAAGTTAAACATATGCTTGAAAGGATTTTCTGTATCAGGGCCATATCTGCTAATCATGCAACTCCAAGGCTATTAAGTGTCATTGAAGCTTGAGGAATTTTCTTTATACTTGAGTCAATTGGTGCTTATTTTGTAATTATTATTGTACAGATACTTTCCACACAAAAGGGAGGATGCTGTAGTGTTCATTTCTTCATACGTGAGTATAACCCGTTCTCCTGGGATTAATGGGACTTCTACATGTGCACGTAGATACATACTACGGGAAAAGTGGTAGTAATGTGCTAACACTTTACTGTTTTATTTTTCAAATCAGTTTGATCTTTATGCCACTTTTATTTTATATGTGAAACCTCTTTATTTTCATATGCTTTCCTGCTGTCCTCAGATACAGGCATTACTGGAGGACCTACGCCTTTTGCTGTCAGCATTCATAAGCAGTTTCCTGCCATCATTCAACTCTGCAGTTACTTAAACAATGACCAAAACATTCAAAATAACTGTTGATTCCTGAATCAATTTAAAGCAGTTAAATGAATATCCCTAACAATTTTCAACAGTGCTTGAGTGCTTTCTGTGTAACAACAGGATAAGTGGAGCTGTACGAGGGCAAAACTTTATTGGAGAGGCAATTATAAACCAGATTATTCTTAAGAAAATTTCACCTTTATATATTTTCAAGATATTCACTCAAGATGAAAGTCATCTTCCCAAAAATTTGATCTCCTAGGACTTGATCCATCAGCAAGCAAAAGCTCTTCACTAGTCCCACTGGCACAAGAATACACCAAAATTTCTTCCTTAGAGATATAAGGATAAATTTTGATGAGTTTTACAGGGAGGTAATTTCTTTCTTTGGGACTGGACAAGGTGGGATTTGTGTGCTAAATGAGAACTTTCTTTCCTTCTTTCTCCATTTGTAGGAAAAGTACATACACATATTTAAATACAGATAGACAGTCTAAAGTAGTTCAGCCAGAACGGTGCTGAGTTGTTGTGGTCCTTACTTAACTTGGGTCAATGAGAATTACAGATTCACCCTGGATCAAGCCCAGAGAGTAAGGAGGATTAGCAGCAACTTTTTCCAGAAGAAAGATGAAACTGATTCTTCTCCACTCTGAATGTTTGAAAGATTTACAGTAATGACACATGCCAGACCTAAAAATCTACTCAAGTACCAGTAAATTCAGGTCCTTTTGGTGTGCTCTAAGAGTATTATGATATCAATTTCTTTTGGCAAGAAATGCCTAACAGTAATCTTTTCCTGCATTCCATGAGAGTTATTAGTCAAAGTAATAGTTTATTTTTTTACCAGAAAAATAAACCATAACACACTCAGTTCTGCAGTTCACTAAACCATAATTCTATTTTGTTTGACTTATAAAGTGCTCTATATTTTGAAAAATTGTTCTGTAATGGATGAGGGATTTGTGAAAAGTTCTACTCCACATTAATTTGCTAGCTCTATTGGAATTGTGACTGAATGAGACCACCAAGAATTATCTTCCAAGACTGTGCTACTGATGAGATAGCATCATGTATAAAAGAATTCATGCTGAAAATAACTTTAACCTGCCCTGGTTAATCTTTGGTTACAATGTGAAAGTAAAATTGAGTTAAAAATAAGTCTTCTATAGAAATTGTAGATCCTTCAGTAAAAGGAAAGTTGAAAGAAAGGGCTGTAATGAGTTAATAAAGAGAAAATAAATGTTAATAAAAGTATGTTTACAAAAGAAGATGTAAAATGTATATGCTGCGTCATATAAAGTACATGGCATTCAAAACCTTCCACGCTCCACCTTAGTAATTATGGCATATACATTAAATTAATTTAGTTCTTATAATTAAGTAATAAAATCTTTAAGAAAAATACAGATATGTATGTGCAGCATGTTGATGTATAACATACACCATAAAAGATTACATTCCAATATGTTTCTCAGGAATTTAACAGATTGGGTTTTTTTAGTTTCTCAAGAAATAATATTTCCTTTTTGTCCACTTAGATATTATATGACTCTATTAATATTTTTTATTTCCAAAATTTAAGGAAATAACTTATATCTATACATAGATACATACATATGTCTACAGAATATAGAACCAAGCACTTTGAGTCTATCTCTTTAAATGACTGTTAGTAAATTCATCCTTAAGAAAACTCTTTGTTTCTTAGCTAGAGCAGGCAAGATGTGGTTGGAAATGCAACAGCAGTGGATTTTTTTTTCACTGAAATACAATTTTATTTGCTGGAGATGATGCTGTAAACCTTAAGAGTACCCATGGTAAAAGACAGTAACAACACAGTAGTCTTAACATGTCAGTCACAAAACAACAAGACACAAACTACAATGAAAATAACAGGATATATGCAGCTTATTGTCTTCTATTTCATATGCAATATTTACAGTGACCCTCCCCACAAAACAGTACTATTTGATAAATGCTTAGAAGGTCCGTTGTTTTTGTTTGTTTGTTTGTTTGTTCGTTTTAATCTGGATTACTTTTCTACTCACTAGAGTTTTTCTTTACACATGAAGTTACTCTCACAATAACTACTTCCCAAAAATTTTGCATGTGTATAAATGCTTAGTTACTAAATGATAGTGTTCTTAAGGCAAAACGGGTTCCAGAATTCCAATGAAAATACATTTGCTACAAAATTATTTAGATTACTCCAAATATTTACTATTATCATGCTTTGAGAGCATTAAGTGGTCTGTTCTCTGTTGAAAAGCAAATTTTCCTTTACCTTTGGTAAAGAAATTCCATGTTCCTCTATATTGGTTAGTTGACTATATAAAGTTTTTTACATTTTAGTTCTCAGAAATTCTGTTACTGATCTAGAATTGAGTTCCTTATGCCCTTTCTCTTAGATGGATAACTTGGTATGACTTTAAGTAGAGCAGAAGAGGAAAAAGGGATACGCCTCTAGAAGGGGATTTTGAAATAACACCTATTTTAAAGTCCTATGAGGATAAAATGTTAGAGTAAGTTTCAAAAGGGACATATTTGTGAGCAGGAAGCAAGTGCTCTGATAACAGATGTGTGAAAATTCATTGCATGGCACTGCTACTTATTATACAAATGTCATTTCTGCATACCTGGTGCGCAAAACAGTACCTCTTCTTTTTACCCCACCAAAAAAACCAAAAACTGAACCCACTTATGTTGAAAGAATGTTATTTAAATTGTGAAATGAAGCCCTTGAGAGCTAGGAAATGCCAGAAGGTAAGTTATCCATGTAATGATAAATATGGCATGTTCATAATATAAAGTACAGTTTCAGAAGTGTCTAGATGTCTTATGAAGAAGAGTTTTAATGGCACTTTGAAGCCTGATGGATTTCTGCATTGATAAAATCTCATCAACAATCCTACTCACACAGTATTTTTTCAATAAAACTATACCATTATCCAGGGCACAAAATTTGCATAAGGTCATAGGAAGCCAGTTCTTACCCACATAAGATTTTCCTTTGTAGTTTGTGAATTCTTCACAAAACAATACAATTGGTCTCTTGGTGATCATATTACTACAAATGTAAGATAAAAATCACTTCTTCACTGGCTGAAAATATCACACACTGTGGAACATACTTAATATACTGTAAGCATCAATTTCATCTAAAGAATTCTTAACATTTCCAAATTTTATGTGATTACTTTGTTTCTCCTGTCTTTGCTTTCCACTTTAAACTGCTTCTTTGAACAAAAACAACATTAATTGAGACCAGTAAAGCAGCAGTAATATGTTTGCCCAATGCGAGCAATTTTTGTGATGATGTGAGTTAGTTCTGTTGCAGAAAGATTTCACACTCATCTAACTGTATTGGGTTTTTTCTTCTCTATACCTCTACTCTTGAAGAAGATTGACTTCCTGCTGTTTAGCAGAGGCTTAAAAATTCACTGTCACTGCTAGAACTGCAGTTAACACAAGTGTTTAGATTTGTCTAGACCAAAACTATGTGTTATGGCAGTGTTTTCAGAGGTAAGCACAGAAACCCCAATCCTTGTCTGCTTTCCAGCAACACCAAGAGAATGTCAGATACACACTTTAATTACTCATTATTTTGAAAATATTATTGTTCACAAGTATTCAGCACAGCTTGAGACACCTTCTGCTCTGTAAGTCTGAATACCACTCTGGAATCAGACTGAAGGCTCTACTGATGCTTGGATAAACTGTTCAAAGAGATGGTGGATTCAGGTAGTTTGCTTCACAATATTAAACAAACCATCTGATATTTGTCTGTCCCTTGTTAAAATTCCTTTCGGTCACTTTTCTTTCAACCTCTCATCTCAGCTACTTGAGTATGCTTGCCAGCAACTGTGACAAAGAAACACTGACAAAATTTCAATAAAATATGACTGCATCGTAAAAGAGATGAAAGAATGAAGTTGTACCTTGTGAAGCATATATTTGAATGTAAAAGGAACAAGCTTGTCTCTTGTATCACTCAAATTATTTTGAAATGCATCCAGTGATGATCACCTAAGGTATTAAAAAAAAAATGACTGAAAGAAGGTTGAATCTGAAAATTTTGTTTCAACTGTTTAATGACATTATCTTTTCTAAATAGCCTTTTTTAAAAACTGAGTCATTAGAAATTGGGTTTGGGGCTTTTGTTTCTGACCTAGTCGAGAAAAGAGGAACTCAGCTGTGCTGGACAATTATTGGAAACATAACTTCTATATGCTGCTTCCTGAAGCCAAATAACTAGAGGCAGACAAATATTTCCTTGGATATATCAGTTTCAGAATGTAACAAACTCTGCCACAGTGTAGTGCAAATGGTGCTATGCCAGGATTTTTTATTTATATGTTATTTTCTCAACACTTTTAGCCAAATATGTAAAAGGCAAACACACTTCTGTGGTATTTAGGCAGCATTACAATCTTTGGCAGTTCCATGGAGGTTAAACTACTGTGGAAGTGGAGCAACAGAATGAATCAGGTCATGAAATACATATATACAATAGACAAAACTCACGTGAATGATGGAGTTGAATGAGTTCATCTTATTTAAGCTCTCCACAGAGCTGGTAGGACCATTCTGGACATTGGTCATAGCTTTGTGAAAAGGATATTTGCCTTGCTTTTTTTTTTTTTCTCCTATTGACAGTCTAGTACTCATAGAAAGGTCAAATGGAAAATCACTTAGCTTCTGGAAAATCATGTTTTCCAAGTACTTAGCCATCATATTTTTATTTTTGCCTATGACCTTATATCTTTAAAATTATGCAGGCTCAAGACTACTTCTGAATTTAACCCCATCCTCAAATGAACTACATTCAATTAAAAAATGTTTTTACACTGTTCTGATGTAAATCTAGCTAAAAAGTTACGGTCAGTGAAAAAATGTACAAGAGTTGCAATTATGTATTGGGTCTAAATTAACAGTGACTAGACACTTTTAAATTAAACAAAATATTCTAAAAGAGTTTGGACTAAACACTGCAGCTTTCAAGCTAAAACCTCTCTAGTTTGCCATTCGTTCTAGCAGAGGTGTGACTAACACAGATCAAGGTAAATAGCTGAAGCAAATAACATTTATGGTGAACAAAAGAAGGGGATATGTAAACTTGACATTGAATTATGTCTTGAATGTATGTAGCTTCTGTCTTTTCTTGTTTCCTTGATCTGATTCGTTTTTCAGTGGATAGAGATATGTGTTTCTATACTATCATGGTTTGAAAACAACATTGAATAGTGCAAATAGGAAAGAACTAGATTTAGTACTATAAATTTCTAAAACTTAACCATGTAACCAAGAATCTTTCTTTGTCGTTCTTGCTGTAGAGAATGAACTTTCAGGTGAACTAAAACCATTAATTACGGGAGTGTTGTGTACATTGCTCATTGATCCCTTGAATATTAAATCAATGTTTATTATATTTTATGCTCTCCAGCAGAAACTTATTCAAAAAAGGAACAAACGACTTGCATGAGCCAGTCAACACTCACTGTCATACGTGGGGGTTTGAGGCCCTCCCTAGGACACCTTAGTGGCTGATGCATAAGGCATCTTCTTATATTGTTTGTGCACATCTTTTTGCAAGGATGGTCTGCTTTGTTCAAGACTTTGATCAGCATCTGTCAGCCTCGAAGTCCTCAGAACCATTTTATTTTAAAGCATTGCTTTACTGTATGGAAATCCATTATTACATCGCGTTATTTTAGATTATGCCAGGAGGTGACAGGATGTCAACAGATGGAATAGTATAGTGCCAACTCAGAAGCCAAAATAAAAAGGCTCATATAGATCATAATTTGTGTCAAATTTATTTGATCTGAATCATTATGAACTAGAACATGAGGACACAAGAAACCACGTTTTCTCCCCTATTGCAACCTAATGTAAATCTGAACAGTAGCATATTGTTACATCTCACATGGGGAACTGGAGCAGAGAGGAGAAGACTCTAATAAGCTTCAGGGAAATTATAAGTCAGCATAAACATGTCTTCAACCAGTGGTATAGCCTCACTATAGACAATTTACTGTAAATATTAACAAGGAAGTGCTGATACAGTGCAATAAAAAGTCGCTAATAAGATAAAGTCAAATAATATATTTTGATGCCCTGTTCTTAAATTAAATTTTCAAAACTGGAATCTGTCTTGCAGCATCTAGCAGTGATGGTACACGACCAGGAAGTCTCAAATGACTCAGCTGCAGTAAACAAATAATGGTCAACCTCTGAAAAAACAGAAAAGCCAGATACTGATCTACAGACCACTTTATGCACCATAATTAGAGCTGAATGCAGGAACAAACACATAATAGAAATAAATATGTGGGTACTTTTTCTTCTCTACAGGTAATTGAAGGTACATTGAAAGTATACCAACTTAGCAATGCTTCAAGAAGGAAAATAACTATTTTCTCTTCAGCTCATCTTCATGCACTACAACTTTTTCTCACACTAGTTATATAAGAGGACCTCATGATTAGTGTAAATAAGAGTCTCCAAGATTTCCGGTGCATCAAAATATTTCCCACGTGATTCTGGTGCATCAAAATATTTCCCACGTGACAGGTTGCTTTGGTCCTCTTCCATTCTTTATAGCCTTAGGAAAAAAAAAAAGCAAACAAAGACTTCATTGATTTACATATACGAAAAGACAAATAAATAAGATTTGATAGTTTTCCCCAATGCATCAGCAGAAGTGTTTTCAGAGGATAATTTGCGCAGGAAGACTCTTATAGTTCAGTGTGTCTTATTAATCATATTAACATGGAAACATAGAAGTTTATACAGCAATACATACTCCTTTAGAAATACAATTCCCATGAGAAAGCTCCCTCCTGAGGCACCTACTCTTTTAACAAAATCTTTGTCTGAAGTCTCCTATTAAAATCAAAGGAAATATGCTGAGTAGAACATTGAGGATTTACTCATTAATACAAGCTAATCTGAACACACTCTTATCACAAAGACTAACTACATAATATCATACAGCCCATATTTTTTCATTTTATATTCATATAAATGTCCATACCTTTTGTATGCTACCTATTGACAAAGATGTTTCTAATACTGTGCATCTAAAAATTATGGTACTGGAGCTAAATGCCAAACATCAATAAAAACCCCTCATCCTTATCTTTTTTTATCTTAGGATTTTTTTCCCTTTCTTTTGCATTGATATTTTTCAGAAGAAGCATTTATTTCTGGACCATGTAACAAAGGGAAGAAAAAAGAGGAAAAAAAGTGACCTAAAGAGAGAGACAAAAAACTCCACTTGGCCAATTCTAGGTCATTTGAATATGTTAAAATAGCCCAAATCTATGTTTGAAAGATAGACTCCAAGTGTTTTTATCACTCAAAGTCATGTGTGCAATAGCACATATGTCTTAAAATCTCAGACTAGGCTATTTATTTTCTCAAATAAGTAATTTGAACTTTGTCTTGTCCAAAAAAACTTAACTTTGAAATGGATATTGTTGCATGTCTCTGTAATGGTGGAAAACACAGAGTCTCTTGAGCTGCTTTACCATAGAAAACAGAAATGGATGGTAGGCAATTTGAACATATCCTGAATGCTTCTTGGTTCCTGCATACCTGAAACAGGGTTGGCACTGCTGTGTAAGTTTGGACTTCCTCCCCATCCTGTTCCCTTCAGCTGGTGGCGCTGCACTGCCTCAGTGAAACACTTACACCCCAACATGAACAGAGAAGCAAGGATGCAAGGACATTTACAAAGAGCTGCAGTTGATAGAGTCTATGCCTGGGGACCTCATATCAATATTTTGACCAACTTCAGGTAAATGGTACCCGGAAGATCTACTTTGATGTTGGCACTGAAGATATATATATGAGCGTCCGTGTTGACACATAAAATGTGTTTTCTCACATTCTGTCTCCAGTTCCAGTTTCACAGCAACTGGAAAGTCTGTAGATGTGTCTCTTGCTAGCATACATTTGCAGTATATTAGGAGAAAAAGTAAGAAATCAAGTATTTCAATATATTTTTACATTATGTGAGAAAGGATATTTTTAGAGAGGCAGGACCCATTCACACTATGATAGCCAGTTGGTTTATACATTTGTTTGGACCCTGAAGGTTCCTTATCTGTAGATGAAGAAGAGTTCTAAACATCATTATAGCTGGGACAATATCCATATTATCAGGTTACAGCATTTCTGAATGTATGTTTAGGACCCATTCTAACCTGTTGGGTCTTTTTTGAGAGAGGAACTGGATAGTCAGAATCATAGAATCATAGTCATAGCATGATTTGTATTGGAAGGGACCTTAAAGATCACCTAGTTCCAACCCCCCTGCCATGGGCACGGGCACTTTCCACTAGATGAAGTTGCTCAAAACACTATCCAACCTGGCCTTGAACACTTACAGGGATAGGACATCTACAACTTTGGGCAACCTGCTCCAGTGCCTCACTAATTAGTGTCAAACCATTTCCCCTTGCCCTATCACTATGTGGCAGTGTAAAAATGCACTGTCCCTCTTTCTATAATCTCCCTATATGTACTGGAAGGCTGCTCTAAAGTCTCCCCACAGCCTTCTCTTCTCCAGGCTGAACAACCCCAACACTCTCAGTCTCTGCTTCATAGGAGAGGTGCTCCATCTTCATGACCCTCCTCTGGACTCACTCCAACAGGTCCATGACTTTCTTGTGCTGAGGACCCCAGAGCAGGATGCAGTACTCCATGTGGGGTCTCACCATGGCAGAATAGAGAGGGAGAAGCACCTTCCTTGACCTGTTGGCCAGACTTCTTTTGATGCAGCCAGGTTATGTTTGGCTTTCTTGGCTCATATCCAGCTTTTCAACCACAAGAACCCCCAAGTCCTTCTCCTCAGGGCTTCTGTCATTTAGTGCTTCTCTTAATCTGTACTCATGTCTGGGATTGCCCCGACACAGGAGTAACACCTTGCACACAGACTTGTAGAACTTCATGAGATTCTTGTGGACCCAATTTTCAAGCTTGTCCAAGTCCCTCTGAGAGGCATCCTATCCTTCAGGTGTGTCAACAGTATCATTAATCTCCGTGTCATCTGCAGACTTGTTGAGGGTGCACTTGATTTTGATGTCTCTGTCTTTGATAAAGATATTAAAGAGCACTGGTCCAAAGACAGAGCCCTGATAGACAGCACTCATCACCAGCCTCCACCTTGAGACAGAACTGTTGACCACAATTCTCTGTCTGCATCCATCCAGTCAATTCCTTATTCACCAAACAGTCCACATTTAAAATCGATGTGTCCAATTTGAAGATAAGAATGTCATATGGGTCAGTGGCAAATGACTTACAGAAGTCTAGGTAGAGGATATTGGTCAGTGTTCCCTGGTCCTGTTGCTGTCACTCCATCACAGAAGACCGCTAGATTGATGTAGTGGGTTTCTGTGGCTGGGTTTTTTGGTAGTGGGGGGGAGGGGCTACAGGGGTGGCTTCTGTTAGAAGCTGCTAGAGGCTTCCCCTGTTCTGTGGAGCCAGCCAGCTCCAGGATGGGCTTGCTGCCACTGACCAAGGCCAAGCCAATCAGGAGTGATAGTAACGCCTCTCTGATAACATATTTAAGAACAGAAAGCTTTTGCACAAAAGGAATTCCAGCCAGGGAAGAGCGGATTGAGAACATGGGAATAACAACGTAGACACCAAGGTCAGTGCAGAAGAAGGGGCGGGAGCTGGAGCTGTGCCCCCTCCAGCCCATGGTGAAGACCATGGTGAAGTAGGTCGTCCCCTGCAGCCCATGGAGAAACATTGGGGTGCAGAGACCAGCCTGCAGCTCATGGAGGAGCCCATGCTGGAGCAGGTGGATGCATGAAGGAGGCTATGACCCCGTGGGAGGCCCAAGATGGAGCAGGGTCCTGCCAGAGACCTGCAGCTTGTGGAGAGGGAAGCCCACGCTGTAGCACGTTTTTCCCAGGTAGGACCTGTGGCCCCTGTGGGGGACCCACACTGGCACAGCTCATTTGTTGTCATGGTTTGAGAACCCTAAAATCTAATTGCCTTGTCTAAGCCCCCTCCCACATCTCAACCCGATGTGAGATGGTTTTTTTTCCAGACACCACACAAGACTCAAAATGGGGGAAAGGGAAAATATATTACAATGACTGTACAAAATAAATACTACAATACATTATATACAATCCTAATTATCTCTACCATGACATAAGTATTTACAAGGGATCAAATCTCTTCTCCCCTCTAAATAAAAGTCTAGGAGGGAAGAAGGAAAAGATCTCTTTCTACTCTCAGAGCAGCAGTTTCTCTAGGGCAGCAGTCTCTCTGTTTCGCTCTTCTTCTCACGCAGCAACTGTAGCTGGATCCCTGCCAGTACACACAAGGGGGTCTTCTTTCAGGAAGGACTGCACTCCATGGAGGAATGACCCATGGAACGGCAGTTTGGGAAGAGCTGCTGCCCAAGGGATGGACTCACACTGGAGAGGTCCATCAAGGATTGTCTCCTGTGGGAGGGACCCCATGGAAGCAGGGGAAGGACTCCTCTCTCTGAGCAGCGGCAGAAACAACAACTGACCATAACCCCCATTCCCTGTCCCTTTGCACCGCTGGGGGGCAGGAGGGAGAACATGGAAGGAGGGGTGGGGGGAAGGTGTTTTTAAGACTTTTATTTCTCATTCTTTGACTCTTATCCTGTTAGAAATACATTTAAGTACTATCCCCACTTTGAGTCTGTTTTATCTGTGAAGGTAATCAGTCACTGAGCTCTCTCAGCTCTTATCTCTACTCATGAATCCTTAGCTGTTATTTTTCCTCTCTCTCCTCTGCCCAGTTGCAGAGGGAGACTGAGAGAGTGGCTTTGGTGGGTACCTGGTGTCTGGCCAGGGTCGACTCACCACAGTTGGTCAGGTATGATTTGCCCTTAATAAAACCATGTTGGCTGTCTTGAATCACCTCCCTATCTTTCATCTGCCTTACCACAGCTTCCATTAGGATCTGCTACATGATATTCCCAGGCACAGAGATGAGGCTTCTGGTCTGTGACACAAATGAGTTAGAAAAAATCTGGATGTAACCTTTGTTGAATGACCGTAGAGCAATAGCTGTAATGGTTGTTCTAAAGCACTAAAACAGATTATACCTAAAATCACCTCTACTTTCCTCATTTGTACGAGAGTTCTCCCAGCTTCACTGAATTAGTCTTCACTGAATTGTGAGTCTACTATTTTTGCTTATTAAATATATATATATATGTTATTGACTTTTTAAAGCTATTTGTTAAAAGACATGAGGCTATATGCATTGATATGACCTTATCATACATCTTTACATTTCATTCTTATGCACATCCACTTATGCTAAAACTTAATTTTAGACTACATATACGTTATACATTATCTTCATCTACTGTAATACCATATGATAGAAAATCTTGTTTTATTACTCAAGGATTCTGTGTTCCCCATTATGCTATTACATTTTTTTTTTCTGTGCAAGAGCTTACAGTGCAATACTTAGCAATGTATGTAGTCATATTAATAAAATTGTTTAAAAATTATAGTTAATTTTAAAATTGCAATATATTATTGAATGTATAAAATATGTATAATTTTTAATATGCATATAATATGTATGTATAGAAAAAGTTCTCTGAGGAGCTGTACATGGTATCATGGTTTAGGAATGGTATTCTCCAATTTAGTGCTCCCACTGAAACATTCCAAACTGCACTGTTCGCTCACTGCCCCCTTTCCCTCCCCCTCCACCAGCAGTGGGCTGGAGAAGATAACTGGAGGTGCAAAACGTAAAGATCACAGGTTGAGATAAGAACAATTTTTACTGGAAACTGCAATGAGATAAGAAACAGACAGTACAGTAACAACATTAATAAAATGGTGTTCTCACCATGTGGGAACTGACAGTATGGAAACAGTCACCAAGCTACCCCTGACCAGAGTCCCTTCCCCTCCACCCTTGAAATGATGTAAAGTAGAACAACCACCCCTTCTGACTATTGCCAAAAATTAACCCTGTTCTGGCTGGAATCAGGACACCTAGTTATAGGTACCCCTGTAACCCCCATAGGTTTTCCAGCATAAATACAATTTCTCAGTGATCACACATAGTATAATTTCTTTGAAAGAAAACAAATAAACAAATAAACAAGAAAAAATTAAAAATAAATTACAGTATTAGTTGTACTTCATACATGTGACACACATCTTTAAAAAGGGATTTTCACGGACTTTGACAGAGAAAGTTTGCTTGACTGTTCCATATATGTAAATGTAATATATAACTGAAGCATTTGTTCAATGCTATCTACAAAAAAGAGCAAGAAGAGAATTAACAAAGCACAGATTACTTTTGCTCACTAGCTTGGACAGTGTAGATTTTATTGGCAATTAGACAAATAGGCCCTTGGAATGTAGTTTCTCCCCTGTTCTGGCTTATCTCCACATAGCAACAAAGCATGAACAAAGCTGTTCAATTAAAGGAATGTACATTAAAAAATACAATAACTGATTTGCATCATCCCAGTGATTTGGGATTGATGTCTTGTACCTTTTAATAGCACAGCTTGATTATTCAGTCCTCATTGGGTCCCTTGCCAGTCATCAGGCTTTTCCAGCTGCAGACTGTGGTCATTTGCAGAGTTTTAGAGACACTGAAGAGGTCTGTCTGAAGGATAAGAAAACACAAATTAGCTTTTGCAGATTGGCCTCAGTCAATGCTGGCTTTATGCTACAATATCCTCATTCAAACAGTTGGATATATCACTTTAGGCATGTTGTGTCAAAGAATTATACAGAAAATGACTAGAAGGATGGTTTCCGTTTGTGTGTTATTGTGGTTTGAAGCTTTTGAGGACTTCTGAACTCCTTTGAAAAGCGACACTATATGTATATGCTGTGAAAGGGAGTGGTAACCAAGATGAGAATTTTAGGTCAGACATTTTGCAAAGAAACAAGAAAATGCAAACAGTCTCTTCATTACCTGCCAAAGGAGAAAGAGAAAGGCTCCTTTTTACAGTTTTTCTGCCTCTAAATGAAACTATGATAGTGCAGGTGATATGTTTCCAATACTCGGATATTTTACTTGATTTATATATATATATAAAATTAACCTAATGGTGGAAAAAAAATAGTATGTTCATGGCTTCAGTATTTAAACACATTCAGTGATAACTTAGTCCATTTTTGGTGTCTTTTTAATTTAAGATTTTACAATATGAAGCCCATTCTTTGTTCATTAGTCACACATTTCATTTGAAGAAGCCAAAGGGCTATTTCTTGATCTCTGAATAGTCACAAAAATGTGAACCCCACCTTGTGCATGGTGTGTAGAGCAAGAACATTTTACTGAATACAGCACCTTTTTAATTCAGCATGTATAGCTTGAGAATTTAAAATTTTTCTCAGGAAATTTGCCCAAACATGGCATTCATTAACTAAATAATTCATTACAAACTATTCACTCAGCTTTATTATTAATAAAATTTCTTTGAAATAGTTGAAAAATCCTATGGATTTTAAATTAGTTAGAATCTGAAATTTTTAGAAGTGACTGCATTTCTCTTCCTATTTGACAGTGTTGATACTGTTTCTTTCTAGTGGAATCAAAGAAATTATTCTTCCCTCTAAAAGTAGTCACAATTATAGCAAACCCCCAAAACATTTGTTCTTCCATAGTATTAGCCTGAATGTTCAACATATTTTGCAGACTGGCTCTGACAATCAGTTCTGCTTTCTTTGAACCATCTCCCTTTTCCTGTCTCATAATAAAAGCGGAACATTTGGGGGGGGGGGGATGTTCATTTGACATGGGCTTGTTCATTTTATCCATAATGTATTAGGTCAATCAAGATAGTTTCTAGAAAACATTATTTGCAAACACATACTTACATCTCCTTAATTAGCTTTAAACTATGTTCATTTTATGGAGTGTAATCAGGATGTCTTTTCTGTTACCAGCATATTTCTCTGCTTACAAGAAACCTTTACAGAGAAGCATAAAGTCAAATGCTGCTCCTAGGGATGTTTTGCTCTATTGGGGCATAATAACAGGCACGTCCCAGACCTTGCTTGTCCAGCTCCTGACTCTGCATATGAAAACCATACATCTCTCTGGAATAGGGCTTGGCATTTTTTTCATATGTGATTTTGCATTCTGATGGAAAGTCAGAGACCTGAATTTTTAGCTCCATAAAATGTTACTACTACTCTGACGTGTTTTGTGCTAACATATATGTATAAAGCCAAAATTAATTGTAATTACAATCATTCACCCTTTGCTTGTATACTAGATTTGAATGTCCAGTGGTTTCATACCAAACCCCTTTAGAACTATGTCTGCATAGAGCAAATCCTCTTCTTCTCCAGTGAGTTTTTATTTTCTTATTTGGATTTTTCCCTCCACATTAAGAGAAATCCCATAGTTCTACAGAGTTCTGTCCATTGTCCAACGGAGTGGCTTCCTGGCATCAGAGGTTAGAATGTACTGTCAAATGAGAAGGACAGGAACATTAAGAACAAGAAAATATGAAAGCAGAGGATAATGTGGCAATGCTAAAGAGATGTTTAACATTCTTATAAGTTGCAGCAGGTTTAATATACAATCAGTGTGGTCATTCAAGAAAATTAGTATGACAGACAATCATAAACTGCTTTGTGAAGCTTTTTCTTTCAGTAACTTCACAGTCTCTAGTATTAATTATGTAATCAGATATGGGATTTTGATATGTGTAAATGTAGTACATCTATATAGTTACTTTTTAATGCATATTTAAATACAAATATATATGTATGTATGTATGTATTCTGACTGCTAGTATATTCCCTTTGTTGATTTTAAGACAAATATAATTTCAACAAAAGTTGGGCTGAGTGAAATGTAACAGTACCTTGAGTGAGAAAGAAAGAAAGAAAGAAGAGAAGGAAGGAAGGAAAGGAAAGGAAAGAAGAGAAGGAAAGGAAGGAAAGGAAGGAAAGGAAGGAAAGGAAGGAAGGAAAGGAAGGAAGGAAGGAAGGAAGGAAAGAAGAAGGAAGGAAGGAAAGAAAGAAAAAGACTTTTTCCTGTAAACTTCTGGTGCATTGGGAATACCAAGAGGCATCTCTGCTGATATACTCCATATTAAAACAAGCACTTTCAATTAAGTTTAATCTATTATTTCCTTCTGTATTGCACTTCTGTAGTATTTTTATACACTATCTTAAAAATCTGTAAAAACAAGAAATGGAGAATAGAGACTACTGTATGAAAACTCTCAAAAATTTCTATTTAAAAGCCCTGAAAACAAGCCATTCCTTTATCTACCCATGGGATTTGTGCTGGTACTGTAAGCTGTTGTTGTAATTAAGTTATTTACTATGGGTTCTAGAAAAAGATTAAAGTAAGACCAGGTTAGGAATGAGAAATTCTCTCTTATTAATGAGTTTTAGGCAAGTTACATGGAAAAGAGTAGTTTCTGTTTATTTGCATAACATATGTTGTAGCTTGCTAAGCAACTTACATGGAGCTAAGTCTGAAAGTAATTAAGACAGTAGTTTGCAGTAAGTAAAAGCTCCAAATCAACAATTTGTGTCTCTGCTTTAAAAGATAAGATCATTAACATGCTTAACACTTGAAAGTTCAGAGAGAAACTGATAGACAGCAAACTGCTGAAGGAGAGTGGGATGATGTTCCTGTCACTATTCCTTATGTGCAGTAGAAGTACAACAGCAACAGCTGACTAATACAGCTGTTCAAGTCATTACAGGCAAGTTACACCTTGGGAATCAAAAATCCCCTTAAAATTCCAGACAAAATTTATTTTATTCCTTTTCAGGACTACCTAGCCCTATCACGAAATCATCAGACATGCTTTCTCTTAGGATGAAAATCTTCTGGATTGCCTGTACAGAAGCATTCAGGTGAGCTTATAACCCTTATCTAAAACATTTTTGCAATCTAGAAACAACTGATACAACACTTTACAAAAGCTATTTTTATTCTAATTCTGTTGAATGTGACCCAGGAAGTCCCAGGTAGATCTTAGGTCCTATCTAGACATGAACCTGCACAGAAATCCCTTACTGAAGGCACCTCTTCATGAAAGGATTTCTTCTCCTGGAAGGCCATGAAAGGTAATGATGGAAATACAGGAAACATGAGTTCTATCAGAAATGATGCAAGGTGACACTGGACTCAGCTCCACAGAGGTCAGGGTGTTCTCCTGAAAAGTAAGAGGCCTAAGCTTTTACCATCCTGCTCCTAGAGCTTTTTAAATTTTATTCAACAATATTCTAAGGATAAATCCATATACATTCAAAGAAACTCCTGGGACAACTAAGCACCATAATCAGTTCAGCACGAAACCAGAGTAGGGCCTTAATACTACATGCCCCTCAAAGGATTTGGTCATCACAGCCTCTGATATTCGATAATTGTTTTCTTTATGTGCTCACACATTAAAAATCTAATCTGAATGGAAAATTCTATTCATTTTTATTTTTTGCACTTAATTTGGCCAATGCAAGGACAGGTATACTTAGAAACATATTTTTCAGGCAAAGAGAAAAAGATCCTGGCAGTGATCAGCTTCCTCATTACTCTTGAATGAGGTCAGAGACTGGCAAGAAAATAAACAAAATTTCAATTGCCTCAGCCACCCCACCTACTCCTGTTTAGCTCCTCTGCATGGCAGAATGAGCCCTAGGACCACTTGGACACTCTTGTCTTCTGACCCCCATACAAATTCATAGTCCATCATCCAAACAAGAAAGACACTTCTAAATTGGGGGGATGTGATGTGTTATTTCTCAAAAATACAGGAAACTAATCAAAAATTATCACTATTTATCAAACATAGATAATTTATGTATGTTCCTTTTCCAGGTTAAGTATAGATGGCCCATTCACTTTCGTCAATCTCAGTAGGATTTTGTCCCAAATTGATGGTACATAATGTCATGATACAATTCCTTTGTCATGTCTACCTACTATCCCCATGGTGTTAATTGGATTGTAGTGGTCTTAAGCTCAAGTGTTTGCTTTTAGTTCCATGAAACTTTATTATTAAGTAAGATGATGTAACAGTACATGCTCTGCCAGTGAACATATGTTCAGCATCTACAGAAGTAAAGAGTATCCTGGGGGCTAGGGCCCAGGTTGACTTTTCTTGCCTCAATCCGGAGAGACCCAGGGCCCTCAAAAGTTCGTAATTTCTATGTTAAGATTTCCCACGTGCTCCAAGGGGAAGGCACATAAATACAATGTCTGCCACATTCATTAGTTCCTGAATTTCATTTTGAAGATGCTGGTATTTCCTCACCTTTTCCATTGCGGCCTCTTCTGTAGGTGCTTCAGTATACTCGTATCTCACAATGACATCCACCATATACACCTGGGTTTTCTTCACATATACTAGGTCCAGTTTATATAACTCATTGTTATCTCTTATATGTGGTCCCTTGAACCTTAACCAGTCTTCCTTTTTTGCTTCCTTTGATAAAATTTCACAGGTGTAGTTGTGCCTTTTAATTCTTGCATCTTGTGTGATTGCACAATTCCTGCTGATATGGGAGCATGCTTCATTCTCAGCCTGGCAAAGTCTGCAGGATCTGATGTACCTTTCTTGCCTACCCCTGCCTGGAATTCTCTCGTGGGGTAAATATTAGATCTCAACTGTATTTCTCTTTTGAGCTTTCTGTGGAGTATGCCTCTGTAGTGGTGATCCAATAGTTGCTGGTCATATCCTCTTCAAAGTTGGTAATACCCAGGCCCTGGAATACCAGCTTGGACAATTTTACAAACTCTTGGTTTTTTCCACTTACAAGGCTTCAGATAACTGATCTTTTGAGTGGATACCTCCCATTCTGATATTAATTCCTCACCATCCCTCTCAGATAGTTCTATTAGTGTTTGGGTTCCCGTATCGATGGCATGTTTCCTTTGTCTCCTCCAGCTTTTATCCATGGTTTTTCAAATGTTTGTTCAATTGCTTCTTTTTTAAGGATTGTTCTGATTGTTTCATCTGAGAACTGAGTCTATGCAATCTTCGGGCTTGTGCACTTGGAATCTATCCCATCAATCTAGTAATACCCCAACCTCTATCCTTTGTGCTTGAATATAGGATGGCATCATATGTGCTTGGTGGTAAATGCAACCATTCTTTGACAGCTGATTTTATTGCTAAGCCAACGGACTAATGGAACCCTGCTTTCACATCAGTGTGGTCTACCAGGTAGATTAATCTGAGGATGGTATAAGTTTTCAAGACATCCCCTTTCTGTAGTGGTTTTAGCACTGCCTTATGGATCTCTTGTAACCAATCTCCTAGTTGTTCAGATAGTTCTGGTTTAGATATACCCATCCAAGGGTTAACCTGCAGGCCCAGACATTTCCCAGAATTACCGAGGTCAATCACATTGAGGGGAGTGGCGCTAACAGTCCATGCTAGACAGTCAATGATAGTGTACCATTGTTCTGTTGGCCTGATGTAGAAGCCATTGCACTTTTCTCCCTGTGTCTTGACACCAGTAAGCTCAAAAAAGGTTTCTAAGATTTTGATGTTGTTTTCCATTCCTTCCCAGGATCCACTTAATAATAGCAGATCATCAACAAAGGCCGTAGCTGTTACTATTCTTCCACCACATTTGTAACCTTTTCCACACTACTCCAGCCTTAACAGTAGAGGGTCTACAGCCAAATTGAATACAATCATTAACATTGGATCACCATGTTTCACACCCATTTGTTTCTGGATGTGATCTGTCTGTTCATTTTTCATGTCAATATATGTACAGATGTTTTCATACATGTTTTAAATCGTGGTGATAATATGAAGGTCTACACCTGTCTGTTTAAGACTTGTTGGGATGTGTTGATGGTTCACTGTATCCAAGGCCTTCACGATATCAACAAATAGCACTCCTGTCCTAGTTAGGACAGCTGAGACCAGTTCATCATGGTATGGGTGTAACCCAAAACTCTGTATTCTATAGCCTTCCATGCCATTTCCCAGAAACTGTTGTCAATAGACTATTCGCACCCTCTGCCCATAGAGCCTGACTCCTCAGGCTACAAACTAGGTGTTAAGAGGCCTGTGAAAAGGAGGATGCTCTTGTCCTCACACCCTTTGTGGAACTCCCCGCTCTGAGGGAGGTACTGAGCATTCCTGCCTGAACTGGAGGATATATAATCTTGAAGTCTCGGAACATTTTTAACCCACTCGTGGGATCCAGAGGAAGGCTGCATCTCATCGCTCTCAACCAGACTTAGACCATCACTGGACTGCAATCACCACTTTTGACCAGACTGCAACAGCTCTCCCACCAGTAGGTTCTTCCCCTCTCCCTTTACTTTGGACTCAAGCGGGGCCCAAGGAACACCACTTTGTTCATGCCCCAGGGTACTGGGTTATACATTTGGGTTTTGTGGGTTAAGACCAATTGTTTGTTTGTATGATTGTACTTACTGTATTATTTTAATAAATTGTTATTCTGACTTATAATCTCTCCTTTGAGTTGAGTTCATTTCCCCTGCTGGTTAACTCTTAAACCAGTACAACTCCCAATTCTCGGTGTTCCCTCTTCACATTGAAAATTAACAGTTTTAACGGGTTCAAATTTTTGGAGGATCCTGCTGATTTTGTAAACCCTCTCTGCCTGAGATTAATGGGGCATACCTTGATCAGCCTTGTTGCTATTACTCTGGAAAACAGTCTTAAGATGGTTGATCTAGTGGGGATAGCTTGCCACTTGTTGATGTCCCTCAGGCTTTCTTGTTTTTTGATTTTTGTTATTAAAACAGTCCAGAATCTCTGGACATGATACCATGTCCGGTATCATTCTTGATCCTAGCCATAGATTGAAAATTTTCATAGTCTAGGAATATTTGGGATCCATTTCACTAAGGTCCCTCAAAGTAATCCCATCTGGCCCTGGGGAAGAGCTCTTATTCATCTCTTTGATGTTTTTGGAAATTTCCTTAGCTGTGATCATGGTTTGGAAGGCGCTGTTGTCAGCTTGGCCAATCAAATGAAATCCACCAAGGACTTGTACTTCATCAGGTGGTATTTCACATTTCATGGATTCTAGATATTCATAGGATTTCATAGGATTCTAGGTAGAATAACCTCTAGTATCATAGATATTGTCCCTTTTTGATGGCACTCTTCTTCACCCACTCTGTCTATATACTATACCAAAAGTGACTTTGCACTACACAAGTAAGGATTTGGAAAATAAATTATTTTCATAGAGTGTTTTTCATTATTTATTTCCATGTTATTTTGTATCAACAGCTAAAGAACAACATCATAAACTTCACCTTAATAAAATCATTCTTTCATGATTTAGTATATGGTTCTAAGTGTGTATATTCAAAGATAATATCTGATTGATTCTCAAACTTCTTAGAAATGCCTTTTGATGTCATACTTCCAATATAACATTTTTATTTTAAATTTAACTTCAACCTGGAAATTGATGTTGATATGAAGGTGTGGTTCTAGAAATCAGAACCAACAAAACAAGAACATCATATACAAATTGTAACTTTGAATCTATGAAATGCCTAGATAGAGCTAAGGCCATAAAAGAATTTTCCTTATAAACATTACAAAATTCTTCATATTAAATTATCAAGGACATGATAACAAAAATTCAGCCATTAAATGATCTTACACCTCCAATGATACTTCAGGATATCTGAAAAATTCTTAAATACATGAGGTATTCAGGAAAAATTAGGGGTTTTTTTATACTAACTATATAAATATTCAAAATATAATGCAATTGAAAAAGGAATTAGTTTTATGAGTAGTATGCATGTAAGTCCTAACTAAGTATCATTGCATAAGTGACTTTCAAGACTTCAAAATGAATAAAGTTTAAGTATATATTTATAGGCATTCAAATACTGAAAGTTTTATCTCCAGTACAGAAAAGCTATGATGTTGAAAGTTTTTAACAAAGGTTAAAAAAATCTTACTAAATTAAAAGTGAGGTGAACTTTGATGTTCACCTCAACAATGTTTAATCACATGGCTAAAGATTGTGTGAACCCCTAAACCTGTTGCTATGAAAATGCATAAATTTGTAATACCTATAAACATCTGCAAGTTTTTTTCAAATAGATCTTTACATAACACACAGTAAACAGGTTTAGATCATGTACTGCACGAAAATTACCTTAGATATTTGAAAAATTACAATCAGGATTCATGATTCGAGATAGTCATATTCTAATCTTTTCAAGATTGAATTCATATATGGGTCTAAAATTTCTTTCTAGATCAGCTACATATATTTACTAGCTGAAGATATAAAAGTCTTCAGTTTCTGCAAACTGTAATCTGGTAACTATATTCAGTAATATAGATTAGTTGGAAAAGAAAATTGCTTTCAATAGAGTAAAGTGAGGTAATAATATCTATAGTATGAGGTCAGATTTTAAAGCTATAGGTTTATTTTTAAGCTGGTAATAGCTACTGTAATTCTAACACACTTAAATGAAAGGCTGAAGATTTTGAAATATTGTAAACTAAACTAAACAAAAGCAAAGGGATACAGACACATAAATAAAAAAAAAAAATTCCACATTTTTGTCAGATAAAATCCACTCTGAATTCAGACAGGGTCCCAGACTGCTGTCTGTGTTGTTCTGGGTTATCCAGAATTAGAAGATGCAAATACCATCTGCAGATTTTACTGCCTGGACCTCCTGAACTTCTGCACTTCCATAGCCAAAAACCAGATCTAAAAATATTAGGAATCATCCAAAATGATCAGAGGAATGTTTAAGCTAAAAAAAAAAAAGGAAATAATTCACGAGATCAGTGAATTTCAATTCTGTAAGGGTCTTAGGTAGGAGATATACAGTTTTATCTCTCTTGCTGTATTTTGCAAGGAAATGAAAGAAAATTAATAGCAATTAATTACATTAGGGAGATTTTTGCTCTCAATTTTGCTCTCGATTACACTGATGTAAAACAAACACAACTTCACTTATATCAGAAATGCTAGCTGAACATTCATGGACTTCACTGTGAGCACTTGGACTCATTTTCTTTACTATACTGTCATTAAAGGCAAACACACAGTGTCTTGAATGTGGACAGTGACAAACATTTATTGTGAGTTGATTGACCTCTGACTTGGAAGGACTGATTTGCAGAATTGTATGTGTATTGACAAGAGTTTTGTATTAATAGTGTTTCTGAGATAATAGATTTCAATTTATTCATATTTTTAGAAAAAGAACCTTCAAGTTTGCTTTCAAAATACTTCCTTTTATACATTTTAATGAGTTTTATAGAACTGTTTTTTAATTTTTAACAGTGATATTCAAGGTGGCATATGCAGGATGCAGGATGAACAACTAGGAATTTTAACAGGTGTTTATGCAAAAAATGTTCAGACAATCCTCTGTAAACACTTTGCATCTATTCACACAATAAAAGGAATGAATTAACTGTCATCAATAGTTTTCAGACCACCCATAAGTTGAAAAATGATTGCATGAAGAATCCACTGGATCATTGGAGATAACAAAGTTGTTAAAAATAAAAATGTAAATTAGGAACAAAAAATATTAATCTGATCAAATATACTATAGTCAAATAAATTGCCCAGTCTTTTTCCAGGAATGCCAATAACATCCAAGTTCCTGTCCATATTCTTTTGTGGTTTCAAGTACAAAAGAATGAGATGAATGCAGCTGACTGGAAAAACATACTGAATGAGGAAAAACTCTAAGCTGATGAATAAAGATATTGGAAAGTAAAGTGGCTAGGAAGCTAACTTGAGAGACAAAACAACCTGATTTTAAGACTAAGTCATTCAGAAAGTCAATCCAAGAAAGGCTCAGAAGCTATAGGGTTGCTTTTTTCTCTCAGTTATTTCCATATACCTGAAAGTTGCTGACCAGGTCGATGGAATGTCAGGCACCACACACGAATACGTCAAATGGCACAGCTCACTCTCTGGAGGCCCACGAGGCTGCTATGCTCAGGGGACTAACACTTGGCATACAGGAATAGTATGACATTTGTCATTCACACTCTAATGGAAAAAATTAGCTTTGAAATACAGAAGATACGAAATATTAGGGAATCATTATCAAGGAACTGTAGCAGACAATTCTGACAAAACTTTGCTGACAGGAGAATTTAATGAAAAAATGGAACAAAAAAATTTGTACAAACCTCTGCCTTATTCAACAGCAAGTTCTTTCACCCAGGAAAATTTCTACACCATAAAAAAGAGGCAGACACTACCTTAAAGAGCCAATACCTTAATTCACTCCAAGCAGTGCTGTAATGTCTTCAATGAAACAGCACAAAAACACATCCATGCCAGTCAGAGTATTGATCTTTGTAAGTGAACCGTCTGCTAATTCTTCTCACAAGTATAGGACTATCTTCATGCATATGAAAACCAATGAATGGCAAAGAATATGAAGGTGTATTATTTTTAAAGCTAATGGGATTGGTGGTAGATGTCATTGCCTGTGAGTCCATGCTCTAAGCACATATTAGAAGATATTCCGAGTCTCTGAGCAGTATGACCTCATATTAACATGAACTATTCACGCATATTTTTTTGTTATTGCTACCCGTGGCAAAGAGATTAAGTTAGCACATGCACACCAAAGTTGCACCTATATTTTGTTGGGTAGTCCTCCAAAGTCCATATGCAGGGCATTTGTAAATACACATTCCTTAGAAGATGGGAGTACTACCGTAGGGAACCAAATCCAAAAAAGTGTAAAACTGCATTAGACAGATTTTCAGGCATCGGCATTCTACTAATGTTGGGTAAAATGATATAACTTTGCTTACATAATCTCTCTGTTGACATACTATCTCAGCTTGAATTCTCCTTAATTCTATTAATAAATTTTGAGCAAGGGGATATTGAAAGAGTTGAGTGTGACTCCTCTGCAGATGATGGTCATAACATAAAAAAGAAGACTCATGTTTCATTCTAGATCTTCTCTGAGTACTTCCACAGAAAAAGTAGCAACAGCAAAATATGCAGTTTTGTTGAAACCAAATTGATTTTTGGAAACATAGAGGATTTGCATAAAGATTTCAAAACATGAGCCCTTGGGCTGAAAGAGAGGAACATTAGAATACCTATTCGCCATTCTCTTTTCTACATATTCAGAACTTTTAATACAACGTCATGCTCTGATATATTCAGAGAAGCATTATAAGTGGATCACTAATGCTTGCTGTATTCACGTTGTGAACATGTTAGTCCATTTCAGGTGTGTGGAGACTGTAAGAGTCAGGAAGGACAAAGTGGTATCTCTACAAGACCTCACTCTTTGTCAGGATGCTTGCAATTCCTCTTCATATCACATTCAGATCCAAATCCTTGCCCCTCAGCATTATAATCCCATAGCTGCTTCACTGTGACTCTTGTAGAGTGGTAGGTTAGACAAGTTCTCTCCGCAGCTCAGCAGGAAGAAATCATTCTTGCAAAACCAATTTGGACAAAAAGATATACAATACTGAGATGTCCACTGCACAGCCTGACAAGAGGGAAAACATTACATTTCCTCGAGAATAGAGAATCTGATCAGTTGCCTTCTCAGAAGGAACAAGAATGGCTTTAATTGTACGATGTGCTGGATGTTTCTCCCTGCTGGAAGTTAGCTACCAAATTCCCATAACACCAGAAATATTAGTAGCTCCATGTATCTGTATTATTGAATAGGCCTTACACACTTGCATGTGTAAGAGAACGCCAGTTCCCCACCAGGGGCTTTAAACATGTTAAGGATATAATTGCAGCCAAGACAATCAGAGAGGGTTTTTTATTTTTGCTTTGCAAAAATAATCTCCACATCTGGATTAAAAATTTCACTATTACCGATAAGATCATGAATTAAAAGTAAGTTATAAAACTTTAGTGGTATGTTACATTTTCCTAGACAGTTTCTGAACCACAGAAAGGCTCCCTGCAAAGAGAGAAGTATCCAGACCTCAGACCTCCCACATGACAGCCTTCATCACGAGGCAGCAGAGCCAGGCTTCCTTTTTCTCTCTGCTGTAAATGGATGTTGGATTCTCATCTGTGCAGTGATATTATTTTAATCTCTTGGTGCAAGAAAATGCAGAGGATTTAGCTGTGACTCTATAACTCTCTCTGAAACAAGGTTTTTACAAGCTTCAGGTCCTCAGTCTGGAAATACAAAACAGCAGACAGAATTTTAGGTTTTCATTAAAAGTATGCAAATAAAAGAAAAAAAGGAAGGTAAGCATTTGAAATACAGATTTTTAAATAAAACTTTTAAAATATTTCTTCTTTTACTTTTAGCTATGCAATTTCTAATATGGGGAAAAATAACTTCTTCAATGGTGTTACTCAGGAATTTAAAAGCTAATTCTCCTGGAGATACCTGAGAATCCAAATAATATCTGGCAGATTGTACTGCAGAATTTTAGGCTGGAACTCTGGTTGTTTCAATTATTTGTGCAAGCATTGGTTGGAAGCCAGTGATTTTTAGTCCTTCTTGCAGCAGGAGGTGAAAATCTTGTGGAAGAAACTAAGAATGCCTTAATGAGATCCACAAAAGTGTGTTTCTTGCTGAAACTACTTAAGTGAGACATTATCTACCCGGATGCATAATGTAATATGTGTGGTGCTGAAGTACAAGACTAGGGTTTGGCGTTTAAAGGATTAAGGTGAACATACATCATACTTTTCAGGACTTATCGAATAATTTGTGACTCTTTAAAGAGTTTTACAAGGTTAAACAAAAGCTGTACAGTATATTATTGCCTCGAACAATTGCATCACTCCTTTAGAAATGTTTATACTCCGTGCACTTTATGGTGTCATTGTCAAAAGTGGTGGAAGAAAGCTATCAATACTTGTTAGAAAATACATGGCATAAAAGCCTGAGGAAAATAAAGTTCACAGGTGCATTGACTGCAACACTGTTGCAGTAACAATGTGGTTTTTTAGTCAGTGCTGAAAACTTTTCAAAGAACATTTTGGGAAATAAAATTCACATTTTTTACTCACTGTGACATTTTAAAAAGGCTTTCCTCATACACTGGCCCTGGACACTTTAAGACATTTTATGAATTTCATTTACTACAACTTCACATACATTTCCTTCCTTTTAATGACATAAAATTCTTGCATACCTACAGTGGAATGTCTAGGATGCTTTTTTCTTTTGTTGTTTTTACCTGTTTGGGGCCAAGTATTCTATGAGCTATTAGATATGTAGTTTTGATAAGATTAGTTGAGATTATATCTTCAGCAGTTTCTGTTGGGGGTGAGTGTTTTTCCAGCTCCTCCTTCTCATGTGGAAGACAATCAGTATTTCACATAGCGGAAGGCAAGAATCCTTTTATATGAATAGTGGACTTTACTACTCTTGTGCCTGTCTCTGACATGTCATCACAAAAGGCTCCATGTGTGTGTCAGTTTTATTGCAGAATTAAAAACTAACCTGACCACTGGAAAATTCTTCTCCTAGAGCCCTTATGGATCACAGGTTTGGTTACATCCTAGGACAGAGAGACCTTTGCCTTGTTTTTTTATTCTAGTGTCTGTACCTCTTGATGTTCCAGTGCACCAGGAAAAGAAATTGATACCTAAACCCGCTGAGATTACTGACACCCACAGGTATCTAACCAGGAGACAGAATCAAATACACTGATTTGCTTTGCTACTGGCTGCAGATTATCAGCCATGCCAGTGCTTCACAGCATGCTGAAAGAAGGTAGATAAGTACAGTATTAATTACACCTGGAATGTGTCAGGAATTTTCAGTCCTTTGTCAAAAGACCAGTGTTGAAAAGGGAGTTAAAAACTACTGCCTTACTGTTAATGAAAAAAATAAAAAAAGGAAAGGAGCGTAAAATTTGTATATTTATTCATGATAATATTACACCTTTTCCTTCTTCCCAGTGCCATTGCTGCAGATTATTTATACAGGGGCTTCTGTAAAGAACAGCTTAAGGAATCAGAAAATCTATTTGAAGAGAAATAAATGTTTGCAGATTTTTAGGGGATATAAGACATCTGTTTACCAGCTAGGGTGGTACGATGTAGATGTGCCCAGGTCACTAGATATCTATGTCCCACCTTGGCTGAGACTCTCAGCTCACACTGGTAAAGAATTTGTAAGCACTGACTCACTACCAACCCTGTAGAACCCAAACCTAGTGTTCTGTGGTAACATATACTTATTGCAACCAGAATAGCCTTCAAAAAAGCATGTGTATATTCCATGAATATGCAGGTTTACTGAGTTGAATATGGGTTTTCTTGGCAAGCTACTAGTAAAATCCTCAGTCATGCCAAAGGATCCTATTTCTGGAAAGAAACAAGAAGACACTAATCTTGTCTCCATATATTCCCAGGATGAAAAAATTTCATATAACGATAATGTATTTTTTTGATGTTGCCCAATTTCAACACACTGTTTGGACAACAAAAATGTTTAATTCTTAATAAAGTGCTGCATGACATTTCTCCCCCTTAAAATAAAAAGATGGTGAGGCCTAAATCAAGGCTTAGAAACAAGTATTTAAATATTCCAGCTCTAACCACACTGCTTATAAAAGGGGTTTTGAATAAACGTTCCTCCTCCCAGGAGCTGCTTTTAACTTTCAAATGAAGCATGACTAAATTCTAGTAAAGTAGATATGATGTTTCCAATTAGTTCAGAGAGCTGAAAATAGTTGTGATGTTATCAGACAGTGGGTGCTGTGAATAGGAGCCACATCCTAACATAGCCTGTATCCTGGTTAAAATTTCAGAAGAAATATAAAAATTACTTAATAACATAATTGTGCATTCTGACTTTCTGTATTTTTATAAATTTTCCAAAGAATTTCTGGTCATAACCAAGCATCTGCATTTTATTGCTTGGTCATTTTTTTTGGCAGCAAATTTGTAAGTTATGAATACTGATCTATCTTAAAACAGTAACCCTCCACGACATCTTTTACCTAGGGCCTAATCCAGATTTCTCTGGAAAAATGTCTCTAAAAAAAAAATTGATATGAGTCTTTCCCAGTTTTATGACTTTTTGTTAGTTTGCTGTAATGTGATTGCAAGCAATAATACCAGCTAAGGCCACTATCTTCCAAAGCCTGATCTTTGCATTACACGCAATTGCTGCTACTGGAGACAAATGGGACAAGCCTGAGTCTTGCACTTTTCCTAACATTGGAAAATGTAAAAAGAAAGTATTATGCTACTGATGAGTTATTCTCTCTTTAAAATGCGTTTAATAAAATAAAAGACCACAATGCGAGCTCTAATGTAAGATTCCTTGGTTCACATGCTGTATTATTATTACAGTATTATCACTGGCTCCAGCCTATGGGATTTTTGTAATTATTATTATTTCCTTGTATTCTCTGTTTATTTTTACAACTAGTAAAAAACAGGCTCATCCAGGACATACAGTATAGATTAAACTGAACAAAGCCTTTTTAGAGACAATAAACTAGTTGTCTAGCGGTTGGAGTTTGGCCAATAAAAGGGTTCTTAGTGATTGCAAAATGACTATGCAGCATTAACGTATTTTTGTGAATATTTTTTATTTGATTTTGATGTAAACATAGAAAACAAAATACAGAACAGAGATTTTGAACAAAACACATGCATTTTCCTGGGTTACCTTCCCTGTATAAAACACTACAGTGTTGTCATTTTCCTGTTTGATTAAATGCTACCACTTTGCTGACTTCTGCCATAAGGAATCAGGTGGTGGCACATCTTTTTCAAGCCTACACTATATATAATAAGATTGCAAGAAAAAAGTAAAATATTACTTTGACAGAAACTTTGTTTGACTCAGGTGGCCAAATCAGCATCTGTCATGAGTGTGCATGCCTTTGAATACACAGAACTCCATAAAATATTCCTTCTTCCAAAGAGAAATTGTTACAGAAACAATACCCATATCATGAGAAAGAAAACAGCTTTTCAGCAATGCTACTGCTGTTTCCAGTTGTTAATTTCAGAAGTCAATAACAGTTTTGAAAGGAAAAAACCCCTTATTTCGGGTGAAGAAATTATATTTAAATTGATAGTAAGCTCTGTGGGCCTTCAGGGATTTGAAGATTTCACCACTAGTTTTTAATCTTCAAGTACCTCTGTTATGTGTGATCTAATTGACCTTATTTTGCCAGGAAAGTTTTCACAAAGTATATTAGAAAATGAGAGTACCTTTTCAAGGACCGAATATGATATGGAAATTGGCATGTCATGGAATACATTTTTTACTAGTGTCTTTTTTCCAACATCAGTTTAGAGGAATACTGATATTTTTCTTTCTTATTTTGGCTTTATGGAAAAAAAAGCACCCTGCGTTTTCTGCTAAGAAAATGTCAATGTCTTCTAAATGTGAAACTAGTTTCAGCCAACAATTTAAAAAGAAACAGCCAGGTTGGATGGAGCTCTGAACAGCATGGTCTAGGGGGTGGAATCCCTGCCCATGGTGCAGGAGGGGTTGGAATCAGATAATTTTTATGGTACCTTCCAATCCAAAACATTCTATTATTCTATGAAATTATATGCAAGTTTTCTCATCTGTTATACTCTATAAAAAAAGCTGCTAGAGTACTCACTAGTTTATGAGGTTTGTTTGCTTTGAACTTGATAGAGAACTTCTACTACCTGGGAAAACCTATGGAGGAAGTCCAGCCTCTTTGAGCTGAGGGACTTCTTGTAATGTGGTAGATCTCTCTGCATCTATTACGCTACAGCTGTGTGCAAACATCTTCTTTATACTAGCTAGAAGGACAGAAAAGCAAAGGGTCAGCTGTGTAGTAAATAGGCTTTGTCCGGGAAATGGAACTTAGCTTTGCTTGGAAGGTGGCTTTTTTACTTGGAAGGTGGAAATTTGAGAAGTCTGAAAGGGGAATATAAAAAGATAATCAGGTAGTCATCATTCTCCATTCCTGATGCACACACCACTGTCAATACTTCCTGGTCTGAGCTTTTTTCTGCTCAAGAAGGAAATACATATCAGATTGTTCATGCAGTGATTAACAACAAAACAACCCTGAACCCAGTGCTGTAACTATTGGACCCCCAGGTATAGCCACACACTTATTCTGAAAATGGAGACAATCACACTTAATTGCTTCCATGCGTACTTAGATCACAGATGTGACAGGCACTGTGCCTGACCACAAATTATTAAAGAAAAACATTAGCTGGTATAAGTCTTGCTTATGAAAGCGTGCCAGTGGAAAAAGTCACAGGATCATGCTCACCAGCTACTACACAGATGCCAAGGGAAAGCATAGCAACAAGGGCCGAAGTTTATAAAAAGTACACTGTGCTTTTTGGAATAAAGAGGTTTCTGACTGCATTAACTTATATCGCTGTTGTTTTAAGAGTAAATAACATGCAGACATCCAGCTAGCTAATTGGCTGCTGGAGGTTTCATTTGGAATAATTTATAAAACCACAACATAAGTTATTATGCAATGATTGGCCTTCCATCACTATAATTTCCTATTACAGCCCTATTTAAACCAAATACTATTTGGGCAGACATCGTCCATCTTTCACTCATTTGGCACCAGGTTAAAGATGTTAATTGCTGAGCACTGGACTGGGCCTGATAGTCACTTACCTACCCCAGGCTCTGCAGGTTCATGTCACCCCAGGGGGAGCCTTCAGTAACGAGTCCTGAAGAAGAGCAATCCAGCTCCAACAGGTAGCTAGGACACCACCTCAGGCATATTGCTGAGGGGTACCACAATGCACCTTCTTGGGGACTGGGTAAAGGCATCTGGTTACCAGGTATATTGGGTTTGCATAGCAAGGTTTTGATAGCAGGAGAGTTAAAGGTGTGGCTTCTGTGAGAAGCTGCCAGAAGCTTCCCCCATCTCCAACAGAGACAATGCCAGCCAGTTTCAAGACAGACCTGCCACTAGCCACACCCAAACCCATCAGTGATTGCGGTAGCACCTCTAGGATAACGTGGTATGTCAGTTTAAAGATGAATTTGGGGATGGGAAATCCAATAAAATGAATCACCTTCCTTTTTTATTCCCCACCAATGAATATAGAGAGGTAAAATGTGAGGAAACATAAGTGAAAAAATAACCATTTACTGACAAGGGGGAAAAAAATATCAGCAACCACAAAGATACAAAGGAAATAGCTTTCAAGGCAGGAATAATTTTCTAGCTTCCTGCCCCACCCTCCCCCCCAACCCCCAGGGCAAAAACAAGAGACAAAATAGTGTGGGCTCGGCGCTAGACCATGCGGCCCAGGAGAACAAAGGAAACAATATGGCAAACTAGTTTCCACAGTCCTACACCCTCTGCCCAGCCAGAACACAACGGAAAAATGTGGCAAAGCAAAACCTGGAAAACTATTTCATCCGAGATGAGTTATGCTGCTAGAAAAACTCTGACTGGAGGTGGCAGCAACAGCCACAGTCCCTGCAGCTCTCTGTGGTACCACCAGCAAGAGGCAGCGGTGAAGTGGTGCTCCTGGCTTTGCTGCAGCTTCAGAGGCAAAGAAATGGTTAACTAGTGTTGCCTGGAACTCCTGGTGCAGCTCTGACCCACAGCAAAACCCTCCCCACACCAGGTGGAAGAGTGGCCCCTTGTGATGATGTGATGGTGTGAATGTTCATCACTGTAGCTCCATCCCCTGGCTTGTCACCATAACACGTAGTTAAGAAGGGGGCAGCGGGAAGAGACTACTATGAACTTCAGCCAGAGAGAGGAGTCAGAATATGTGAGAGAAACAACTCTGAAGACACCAAAGTCAGTGAAGAAGGAGGGGCACGAAGTGCTCAAGGTACCAGAGCAGAGATTTCTCTGCTCATAGTGAAGACCATAGTGAGGCAGATCATCCCCCTGCAGCCCATGGAGCAGATATCCCCACGCAGTCCCATACAATGTAATCTATGGATGCCCAAAGGAAGCTGTGACTCTCTGGGAGGCCCACACTGGAGCAGGCTCCTGGCAGGACCTGTGGCAAGATGGAGAGAGGATCCCACACTGGAGGAAGTTTTCTGGCAGGACATGTGACCCCACAGGGGACCCACACTGGACCAACCTCTTCCTGAAGGACTGCACCCCATAGAAGGGACCCACATTGGAGCAGTTCATTAAGAGCTGCATCCCAAAGGACTCATGTTGGAGAAATTTGTGGAGAACTGGTCCTCCCATGGGAAGGACGCCACACTGTAACAAGGAAAGAGTGTGAAGAGTTGTCCCTCTGAGGACGAATAAGCATGATGAGTTGACTGTAAGCCCCATTCCCCATCCACCTGCGTTGCTGGGACGGGAGGAGGTAGAGAAAATTAGGGGTGAAATTAAGTCCAGGAGGAAGGGAGGGGTGGGGGATAAGATGCTTTAAGGTTTGGGTTTATTGCTCATTACCATACTCTGATTTAATTGGTAATAAATTAAAATTATTTCCTCCAGTTAGGTCTTTTTTTCCCATGATGGTAACTGATGAGTGATCTCTCCCTTTCCTTATCTCAACCCACAAGCCTTTCATTGTATTTTCTGTGCCTTGTCCAGCTGAGGAGGGGAATGATAGAGTCACTTTGGTGGGGATTTGGCCTCCAGCCATAGTCAACCCACCACACCAGGACTGCTTACAGCCTGTGGCATGACAGGAGGCAGGAACTGCAATGGCAAAGAAGTTCCCATTGCTCGCAAAGGACTTCTACTTAAAGCTAGGGACTAGAAAAGAGATAAGAAAAGACCTTTTCTTCATTCTCCTGATATCCCTATTTCCTGCAGATTCTTCTTAAAAAAGAAAAAAAATTAAATCTACTCTTATTTCCTTGGGTCTAAGTTCCAAAAGAAATGAGAAAACTACATGGCTGTATTCATAGGTCCCCTCATGTTGGTTCCTAAGATGTGCAGAGATTTAACAGATGATCTGCAGAGGGCATGTTTGTAATGGGATTTGTTGCTGCTCAGATGCCAAAACACAACTTACTCTAGCTGTGGAAATAAACGTCTTAAATCCGTTAAGCACTTACACTTCATCCTAAAGTCACTGGTACTATGAAATAGCTGAACTTATGCTCCCAGGTATGGGCAAAAGAACCTCCACAGACCTGTCGAACACCTACGTAAATTCCACCATGAACAAAAGGCCTAAACTTTAGGGGTATTTTAGAGTGTTACAGAGACAGCAGCACAAACCCTCTATTCATTTGAGTATGTGGCTACTGTATAAGCTGTTACATGAAAGACCGTTCATTGAGAAAGTAGGAATCTTATAGTAAAGACTTTATCTACCTCTCATTTCCCACATGATGCCCTTACTACCAGTCTATAAAATGATTGATATGGAGGTACTCCCTGTAACGCGGTAATCCTACAGCTAACAGCACTTAGTGGGAAGAACCTTATTTTCTTCCTGTAGAAGACCTCCTTAAAAGAGCCAAGTTAGCCCTTATTCTTAGGGGAAAAAAAATCCAGTCTCACCTGCACTGCTACAAGTATTTGTTCCATGGACTGCCAAGTAACGTAGAGCAGCTTTTATTTGCAATGCTTATAGCCAGCTCTTAGAAACCTGTTACTTGCAAGGATAGGACAGACTCCCATGGGAGATACTGTATCAGATAATAAAGTGATTTCACACTTGATCTTAGCTAAGAGGTCAGACCTAATGTTTATTGTACACAGCAGTTCTATGAGTTTGTCTACTTAGCCACATTGCAGTTAATAGACAAAACCTGTGCAGTGAGCACACGCTTCTTGTCTTATTTGGGGAAACGAATCCTACAAACTGACCCCAGTTGTAGCAGCTTTGATTTTCAGGTAATTCAGGATCCAGGGAATTCAAACGAGGAGTCACACAGAGGTATGGTTTCAAAACGCTCCCAAAAGCATCAGTAGAGTCCCAGAGTTAAATTGCATGTGTGCATTGGAAAAAGCAGCTTAGAGTAGGTCAGACATCATTACCCACATACACAGGAACTTAATACCAGGCAAGGGGCATCCTCTATTTAATCCTGACAGAGCGTATTCAATAAAAAGCCTATTTAGAAATAAATTAACAACAAAACATAGTGAATTAAAAGCCACAATGGAGGAAAATAATTTAAGAAATGGAATAACGAGAACAATTTTCAGCCATGAAATGTTTTTATCTTCTGATAACTTGCAAACGGTAAAGCCATGAATTTATGCATAAGATACAATACACAACAAAGAGATAATTCATATTCAAATCTCATGGTCCTCCATCACACATCCCTCTGTTTATATGTAGATAGTCTTATGAGAAAATGACACCAGGCACAACCAAAATTATGAGACAGTAAGTCAAGCCTGAAGATAATAATTACTTAGTTCACACAGGCACAGTGAAATTCTTCAGCTCACTTTCTTGGTGGCCTGCAGTGGCAAATGTATCATGTGAAAGTAGTAAATTAGAAGGATATTCTTTCCTTCTCTTCTTCCCCCCCCCCCCCCAAAACACTTAGTGAACTAATAACTGTTTGACAGTTGCATGGTTGGTATTTCAGAGGAAAGGGGCTGACTGAGAGCACCAAGAACTCAAATCCATTCCCATTTATACAGGTGCAAATCTTGAGCAAGTCTGTTGGTTTTAGCTGAATTACTCTGGATATCAATGGTATAAGAAGGTAGGAGAAAAATGAAAAAAGGGATCACATTTTACTATGGAAAGGTAATTGTTTCCAAAAAAATGCACACTATATAAACTACAAGGAATACTCAGTGTCCTAGTTAAAGGTAATGTGGTAAAATAAAGCAATGAAAAATTAATCTAATCTCATAAAATAAAAGCATTAGAAAAACTTATTTACAACACTTTCCCCTTGATAAAAGGGACTATTTATCATTTTGTCAAGATGCTTATCTATTCAAGGACTTTGTTAGACTAGCCTTTTGAGATATATTTAGCAATTTACACAAGAAATACCTTAGTTGTCTCTTCTTCCTGAGAAAAGTTTGACTACTTACAGTTTCATCAACACTCAGATTCTCAGATTCTCCTTTTTTCCCCTCTCAAAACAGTCAACAGAGCAATTAATTATGACATTTCTCTCAAGATGACTACAGGTTGGAAAGTGTGCAAAGCATCTGTTTAATATAACGATACATTTAAACTTCCTAATTGCTAGAATCATGATATACAATAGTCTTTTCTCATAGAAATTGTGATTAAATAGTCATAGGGTGTCTAAGAATAAAGTACTTCTGGCACTTCTGTAAGAAAAATTTAACATCAAGAAGATTTTGTTCTAATGAGTCTTAAAGTAGCAACATGTTACTGTTAAGAAATGCCAATACATAATTCTGCCTTAGGATTTTTTAATGTGGATGTTTGCATTCTTTCTCTAGATAATTTTTTTTTTCCTTAAAAGGGCCTTCTAGTCTCCTAAGTCTCTTATAAAATTGTAATAATGTATTTTCGTTCTTACTAGAGATGTAGCAATACTTGTAACAGTTTGCTCAATGTACTGGTCAAGCTCACTGTAAGTTACTAGCTAGGATATACTGCATCTTAGCTCCTAAATGTGATTTTACAATTTGTTCCGTGTAAACCAAATGCCACATATTCACTGACTTTTATAACAGCTGAGACTCTCACAAGCAATGTAAGAGGACATTGAGAAGAAACACTTCTTTTTGAGAGAATATAAAGTGCAGCTTGTAAAATGGAGTGCTTTTTCCAGGATTTCTGGATCAGCTCATGAACTAGAGAGGACTAAATGGAGCAGTTGAATACAAACAAGTGAATACTAAGACTGTCTGCTGAGATGAGTTACAACAAAGAAAAGAAACATTATAAGACATTAGCGTGTATAAGATATAAATTACAATCATAGGAACATACAAAATCTCAGACAATTAAAAAACCAGTACATAAAGGAAATTCATCAACATGAAGTCAAACAATTATCTTAACTCACAAATCTTTTAACAGGACTTGTCTAAGTATATGTTAACATAAATCTGGATTTGGAGAGATTGGTTGTTCTGAAAAAAATTAACTAGAACTGATTATTTTCTTCTTTAAGACTCTGTGCAGGAAATTTGAATCTGATTTTACAAATCTATATTCATGAAGATGTAAACCTGGGGAAAAAATACTGATGGGGAAAATTACTGCAAAATAATATATTCTGTATAGTATTTGTATAGTTTTTCTAGCCCATTAAGTTAGTGTTCCTTTTTTTGATGTCTATGGAAATTGTAGTAGAAGAAGAGTTATTACAAAATCTCAACTCAGTTTTCAATGAGAATTTCAGAAGTCTGATGGAATAATAAAAGACATTTCAAATTAGTACTATCTACTTAAAACCTTAATACAAATGTTACATCCTATTTCATAAAAAGCACTAATTCACTAACATTCTGCCAATTACAAGCGTTTTATTTTTTCTATTTTATTGCATGCTTCCTTGACAAATACCTATCATATAGTTTTAAAATATGACTAATATCTTTTACTGACTTATATTTACAGAATAATTTAAAGATACCAAGCCTACCATTTAGTAATATGTCATAATGAAGACAACCTTCCCAAGACCGTTCAAGAAACCCAATTCAATTCTTTAATTCATATTATAATAAATGCTTAATAAATCTGAGCAGGTAATGCAAAAAATAATATTTTATTTATTTGATTTCTTTTTTTGATTCACAAATTCTCTGCAAACAGAACACATTATTCTTCAGTTATTGAATCATTTGAATTACAGATTTATTCGTCAAAAATATTCTGATAATTTATTAGATATCTGATAACTCTGGGGTAGTTTATTTTGGATATTTAATTTTAAAACTGGGTTATTTATATTAGCTACGCAGCTCATTTTTGTTCTTAAACTGGATAAGCTCGACTATTAAATCTCAGGTGTCTGATGCAAATTATTTTGATTACAATTCAGTGAGTTTTCTTCAAAGACGATTATTCACTAGAATATTTTATGGGACATGAAAAAAATTATTTGTGTCAAAGCCTAAAATTTCCATAAGATTCCACAGCTCCTAAGTCCTTAGTTAATACTTGCTGCAAAGGATGGAATATAAGCATTTCTTAATTGTCAAAGTTAACTCTACATATCTAGCTAACATGCAGTACCAATACACCTGGCAGTGCTCAGATTGGCAGCTAAAAAGGTGTGTGTTACAGCAGTCAGCCTCTGCCAGGAACTGTAAGTACTGGAAAAAAGACTGTTCAAGCAGACGTGCACACAACACAATCTCAAATCAGAACCCAGGTCGCATTAACTCATTATTTTGACTAAATGAATAAGAAAATAAAAAAAGAAGAAAGCATAATTTCTTCTCTCCCCTTACATTCTCTCTCTCAATCAATGCCGGAATGTTGTTTTCCCCTGGAAATAGACTACTCATTTTGAAAGAAAAATTCTCAGACTGCATTGCACTTTCTTATCTGCTGTGAGGATCTCCTCTGCACTCCTGCTCTGTCTGGAATCCCAATGATGTCAACACCAGATCTGCATGCAGAGCAAATGCAGAGTAAGCATCTGGGACCTATCTTGCGGGTAATTAAAAGAAATCCTAGTTCCTTACAGGGCAGCAAATTCAAAAGACTTATCAATTTCAGTCATTTAACTGTTCACAGCCACTACTGTAGAGAACAATTTATTAACAAAGGTTAATATAGGAAAATATCAAAGCTAACTTAAGTAATATTATTGATTTAACACTTAGAATTCATGCAAGCCTTATGATAATAATTTTTAAAACTTAACCAAACAATATATCAAAGGACTCCAAATTTCTGTATGCCTTTTATAAATTACTGGCATCACAGGAAGAATTAAAAAGGCCAAAGGAAGAAATTCTGTAGTCATCCTTTGAGACCATGTTATAGAAACCACCTAGTTCCCTTAAGTTGCACATATTTTCATCTATTTTTGTTGCTGTGTTATTTTTGTTTTGTTACTGTACATCCAAGATTCATTCAAAATTAACTTACAAGACCCTTATAAGTAGCATTGTTAAGGCTTTGTGAAATGGTATGACAAAGGTAATGAAAGCTTATTGTAGCTTCATACAGATGAATCCTCTAGAAGGCATTTTCGTGTCACAGAGTTTTCAGGTCTATGTCATTTTCTTAATACGTTTTTCCACTGGAAAGAATGTTTCTATTATTTTCAATTTCATTTGAATTTGAGTCAATATGAATTTTTTTGGAGGTTTTGATAAACAACCTCTAGTAGCAGAAAAAGCACACAGACAAATCATTTTTTTACAACATAAATTAATGCAGCTGAACATTTCAAATATAAGTGTTACTTACCTGAAAAGCAAAACAGTGTTAATTTGAAAGTTTTCTGAAACACCGTAGTGGGGTATTGTGTTTGTTGTGTTCTGGTACTTTCTGTACCAAGTGTGATGACAGCAAAGTGTTAGGGCTCTGATGGTGTCCTCTGGTCTAATATTCATTAACTATACTTGAATCTCAATCGTCTGCATTCTTTTCTAATTTTTTTCCCTCTAGCACAATGTATACATATTGTGTGGTACTTTAACAGTGAAGACTTCCTATTTTGTTTGTTTCTAACCTTAACCTTCTTCCTAGTTTCCATCCTTTTCAGTAGTCTACAGTCAAAGCACCATCTATTTTATTTATCTATTTTTTTAACTGTTCTAGAATATGAATCAGTAAGTCACGTGAAACTCATGCTATTAGTTATAATTGGCTAAATATATTGGGAACACAGATAACAGAAATATATATGCATCTATGTAGATAAAAGCGGTGGTTCATCTATATGTCCTCTGCCTTATTTTCTTTTCCCTTCTGAACTTCAAAATTCAGGTATTTGTCTTCTAAGGAGTCCTACTGCACATAGATTCTCTTTGAGCAGAGAGTCCCATCAGGACGTATCTCCTGCATTTGAAGTAGTTAACAAGAAATCTGTGGTTTTCTAGCCTGTGCTGACATGTTCAACAGAGTAGTGTGACTATTCCTATTAGAAAAATACAGTCCCTTAGTTAAAATATAGTTACAGTTACATTGATTTTGCACTTCAACTCCATGCAACAAAGAGAAGCAAAACAAAACAGAAAGAAACATGTACTACAAGTCTCTTTCTGTCAATGTATTTGCTCTATGGAACTAGAAGTGTGACGCATCAGAGACGTGAGTACTCTCCCAGTGATGCTGGCAGAATAGAACTCCACTCTTAAATGAATGAGTTATTAGATGATATGAGACAAAAGTAGACTAAAATAACCAAGTTGAATCCAGTCAACGTGTTTCAATTTCCTGCGGGTGTTGATGAAAGTACTATCATTTACTCTTATTATCAATAACTATGGTAAAATCCCCAGTCATATCAAGGCAATATTGTGCTATAAAATACATGTCTGTGCATTATTAACAACTCTTGATTTTTTTCCAAAATTTGCTATAAAATAAATAAATAAAATGGACAAAATTTCAGTGGTCAAAAAATTATTTGCAGTAGTACATATATTTGATGCAGTACTGAGAAGTTGTGTCTCAAATAATGCAATTCACTACCGTACATAATAGGAAATACTGTCAGCATCAGCATAAGAAAACTGACAAAAACATTCAAAAGCCTTTGAAAAGAAAAAGGAACAGGAAAATCTTGGGAACTGGGTAGAAGAAAATGGGCATGTGTGGAGGAACAAGGATCAGAATGGGAACAGTTTCAGGAATGGAAAAAGACATACAGGACTGAAAGGACTTTGTTGCGCGGACTTTGCAGTTATCATGTGTTTATAAATATATACATTGTATGTTTCCCCGGGATTTGTATTTCCCGGGCATGCCCAGGTATACCTGTTTCTCTGCTTCCCTCTCTGATAGGCTGAAGAAGCTGCAGAGGAGACAGTTACCATTCACCCTTTCCTTCCCCGGTTCCTCCCACATTCCTCCCCCTTCGCCTGTGTCCCTACCCCGATTCGTTTCCCTGATTGTCTATCTCATGCTCCACCCTATTTTCTGGTGCGTTCCACGCCAGAATTTATAAAACCCTTGTTCACCCCCATTAAACTTGGCGTTACATCACAGCCTCAAACCTCTCGGACCCTTTTGTGCAGCGCTGTGACCTTCTCCCCTCCCCCCTTCGAACCGCGGCAGGCATGTGAATCCAAGAAGGCAAAAAACCCCTGTCACCTAGAGGATAATTTTCCAGTGGAAATCCTGAGGGGGGGCAAGGGAAGGTTTATTTAGTGGTAAAATTGTATTGACTCTCATGGCACAGTAACAGCGTGGGTACAAGTCTATAACATGTTGTTGTGGTAATAGTAGTCGAAGATGGTGCTCTTAGACACAGAATTTGGGGTAAAAAGAAAGCTGGAGAAGTTACATGAATGGAAACCAGAAACCAAAAAAGTGTTACAACTGCAGGCTCAGAGGAGATAGAGGTAAACACTACAATTTCAGAAGCAGGAATGGCAAATATCATAGTTTCAGAAGAAGGATTCCAGGGGAAACACAGTTCTAATTATAGTTTCTTCATGTGACAAAAGAAGCTCCTACATTAATTGGAAGGATTTTTAAAGTTGCTTGAGAACACATTGAGTTCCATTTATATTAGTGAGAGCATCTGCATATTATGGTCTTTAAAGAATCAGGACTCTTAATTTGTGCTGTTGACACCCAGACAATAATCATTGGCATCTCTTCCAGAAAATCTTGGACATAAATTTCACCTTAGGATCTGATTAAGAGAAGAAGTGAAAAACTTAGAAAGAATGGGAGTGATGCAGCACTATTGAGTACAATTCTTATTTATGTTAGTTCTAGGTTTCATTTTTCTTAATATGTGCAACTATTGTATTTTTTCTCAAAATCCAGTTGAATATTTGAAATCTTTTGTATAGGGAAAAAGGTTTTTACAACCCAATAAGGTGGTGAGAGATAACAAAAATATTCTCTGAGTTCCAAGCCTACCAACCTTCCAAGGTTTAAACAAGTGGTAACTTTTAAAAAAATCAGCAATATCAATAGTATATTAGCTAGTTAAGCAATTTATGTTAGTAAAGCTAAATGGTATTACAACTATTTATAGTTGTCTTGTGCCTGAAATATGCTAAATGAGTTGGTAATCTGTATTCAGATCTGAATATAAAGCAGGCATATGTACTTATGCTTCATTGTTAGAAACCTCACCAAAGAGGCCATGAATAGAAAGAAAATATTACCTCAATTCTGAAGGATTATCTCCTGGTAAAATTACATTTGTTTTAGTCTCACTATACTTACTCTGAGTATGAAGAACTGTCACTCTTTGCATGAATTACAGTTCACTTAATTTTTCTTCAGTTTATTCTACCTTACAAAGACAAGTTTACCATAGAATCTGTTTTTGCAAAGTTTGGATCTTTAAGTGTCTTGAGAAATACATGATTACTTTAACAAACTAGCAGCTTGATCGCAGCTTCATATAGCAGTGAGGTTTACTTCGTGTCATGCTGGTGTCTTATCCATGTTTCTATGAAGAAGTAAAAGAAGAAAGGAGGAGAAATTTAATTGATATCATTGGCATCCCAACCTTTTTGCTTATAAAAGGCTAGTTTTGCTTGACCTTCCACTCTGTCAGGGAACCATCAGTTTCTGTGTATTTTTCATTCTTCCTGCTGGTTCTGAGAGTGAAGAAGAGTTTTAACTGCGCACTATAAATATGTAACATGAAAGCTATGTAAGCTGTCAGAGAATATTCCAGTATTTAATGACAGTTTTCAGGATGTAAGTCTTGGAGATCTCAAATAGCATGCATACCTTGGCCAGTGAAATATATACATACTTCTGCTATATCTATTTGAATATTTCAGTATTTTAAGCTATTACCATCTACCCAAGGCTAACCATAGCCTGAAATCTCAGAGTAAGTGCTACTCACAAATCTTGTTTTGGAGTCACAAAGGAATAAAGCCAGAAAAAGAGCCTGTGTGGGAAGTCTTTCCTGAATATCAATCTTATTCTATTGAGGAGATGATACTGTCAAAACCAAAAACTGTCCTACTTTTCAAAATAGTTTGGAAAAACAGTGCACTAAATATACTTACTAATTAAAACACTCCTACATGCTGTAAAATTAAAGTAGGTGAACAAGGTCTTTTCTTAGGTGCACAAGATTATGAGGAAATTCACATCTTATTGGCTTATCAGATCAGATCAAGCTGTTTAGACAATAAGGGCTAAGAAAGACTAATTGTGCCTACAGTCAAAGCTCTTCTGCATCAAATACAAGGGATTTGTGTTAACTTTAAGACTGATTGTGGACTGAAGTTTTCTGGATCCTTTAACTTCAATTTAATAAAAAACTAGGAAAATATTTTAAGTCAGTTTCTCAGGAATGGCAGAGATTAATAGAAACATACAGCATGATTTTGATGTTATCTCTTGAATCAGACCTGTAGAGCTTTGTTATGCATTTAGTTACCATATGCTCAAAATGGTCAGTGAGAACAAGTTACCCAGAGAAGTTGCAGATGCCCCGTCCATGAAAGTGTTGAAGGCCAGATTGGATGTGGCTTTGAGCAACCTGGTCTAGTAGAAGGTGCCTCTGCCCATGGCAGGGGGTTGGAGCCTGATGGTCTCTAAAGGTCCAACCTAAAACATTCTGTGATTCCATGATATTATGAAAATTTTTAAAGTATACTTTGCCGATATATAGCATGTGTTCTGTGACTTCTTTTTTTTTCAAGGAGAAGTGTGCACACTTCTTTATTCCGACTAGTGTTAAGATGAAATGGTTGAGTTGTTGTATGTTTCAAAGCCTAAATCCTCACTCCTATCAGCATCAGTAATATGAGATGGAAAAAAATAACAGAAAAGGAATAGAAGATGGTGATTTCATTTTGGTCATTTTAAAGAGGGAAAGAGTCATTGTACAACCACTGTGACAACATACAAATTAGGGTAGCTTCCATGCCCTCAGTGCCACCTTTACATGGAGGAGAGTTTCAAGAACACTTTCATGGTTTGCTATGTTGCACTACCCCGCCTCATTTCTGCCCAGTCTGAAAAGCAAGACACCAGATGCTTTACTTTGAGTTATGGTGAGGAAAGGACGTGACGTAAACTTGTTTGGACTCTGTCTGTCTTTCTATTGCAAAGGCATGATGGTATTTATTAGAGATAAACCTTGCATTCCTCTGAGACGTGAGGAAGGACTTGTATGTACTTTTAACACTGGAAGAGACCAGACCAAGTGCAGACAATTAATTTCAGTACATTTTAACCATAATGGAAATTTGAAGAACTGTTCAGTTTCTATAACTAAGATCGTGAAGATGGGAGAGATACTCATTTCATCAAGAATTATTTATTGAACTCAAAGGTGAACTAATTAAGAAATTTGTTGTAAATCATCAGGTTAAATAATTTTGCATTTAGAAGGTACCCACCATTATCTTTAATTTATTTCAGTCTATTTTAATAATAGACTACCAGCCAGAAATTCTACTGTATGCATAATCTGACCTGTCAGATCTGAAAGAATGTGTGTCAAAAAATAATTTATAACTGGACTACTTTTATTAGGAGCTAAATACATTACACACAACCTAAAACAGGTACAGAAATGAAGCTGTAGTCCCCTTAGACTGTATTTTAGCTGCAGAAGTAGATCTAACATGGCAATTGCAATATTCCACAATTACTAAGAGATATCATAGATCTCCTAAGCTAAAATATATGAGCACATCATTTTGTCTTAAGAACACAAATGACTGATATAAATACCTGACTCTATTTCTTATCATTTTTACATTTCTAGGGTAGTAGCTAAAATAATAGGGATATCACAGTAAAACCACTAGATCAGTAAACTTAGGGTTAATTGAGTGCTATGTCACTGAGAAATAGCACATTTATCATTCGGCAACACAAATATCTATTTAAATTTCTAAATATAATTTCACATATATTTATTTCATAAATATGTAATTTAAATATCTATTAAAATATTAGATATTTATAAGTTTATTGGTATCATATTTTATAAAATACTTCAAAGTGTGCAATACTTTGAAAATAAACAATCAGAATATAAAAATATTTACAATTATTTTAATTATAGAATTATATAAAATACATTTATGAAAAGTAAGGGAAGAGATCAGATAGACAGAAAGCAATAAATACAATAATGTTCATGTGGATCTTGATTTGGATTTTATTTGTACCAGCACCTCTATCAAGGGCTGAAATATTTTCTATCTAATGTGGAAGGATTCAAATTATTTTTTTTATTTTTTTTTTTTTAAATATTTTTCCCTTTAAAAATACCACAGACAGAGACACTTATGGAGGGCTGGAGAGAGGCAGGCAGAAGGAATGCTGCAGATTTGTACACACCGATGGTGTACGAATTACAAGCGGAAACCAAATACAAAGCAACTGAATTTTTTAGTAAATCAGTGGGTTATGGGGAAGCAGTCTGATAGCTTTCTGCAATTATGGTCTAATTGGCAAATAATTTGAAATAATGTCTTAAAAATTATTTCAAAAGAACAAAAAGAAAAGCATCTTTGGAAAGTGTGTTGAATGTATATCTAGAAAATAACTCAGTAGGAGGTATGAATTTAGAAACAGTGTTTTCAGAAGCTGTAAATAATCATTTTAATAATGTATCATGTCACATTGTTTATTTCACAGTTTTTCTTTGCAACTTCTTAACAGAATAAATTGTTATTGCATAAAAAGAATATAAGGTTTAGGTTTAACCCATCATCTGATATTAAACTATCACAAAATTCCATCCAAAAACATCTCTGAATTTTGGGCCCTAGAAATTAATCTTTTCATAAAGTTATTGTGATTTTATTACAGGAAATTCCTTGTATTTTTTATTCAAAGTACAAGTGATCTTTTCACATCTCGTGAGGTTCATGACACATTGTGGATACTGAAGATGGTGACAGACTGCAGGAGAAACAGTACTTAAAATCTGCTGCTTCTTTTCTTCCGATCTTTCCTGACTTGCAGTCAGGGATGTTCAGAAGAACTTATTATTCTGAACACTTCTTCTGAACAGACTTTATAAGCAACTTCTTAACAGGAGAGTAGTGGAAAACGGGGAGGAACAATTTCACAGGAGTCTGTAGCCATTGCAAAAGAGATTGGAACGTCTTCTGGAATAAGCAAATAAAACACAAAATTAGAATACTAGTTAGGGAGGAAACACCAAGAAATCCCAGGCTATGTTATTTGCAGTTTGACAAAAGCAAATATGAATAAATAATTTGTTGTATATATTCGTTATGTGTTTGGTTTGAATGTTAATTTGTTTTCAATAGCATACTGTCTGAAAAGGATTATAAACTATTAACTAAGAAGCAGAGTTTATATTGGTATATAGAGCCTTTAACTGAAAACTGACATATGACTGAGTTTGAGAAAGCCACTGCTGGGGACAAGAGGATATCAAGAGGCTGTGTACCCCAGATGCCACGTAGTGCCTCTCCTCAAGGCTCAGAGAAGCAGGGACCACAGAGCTGGGGACTGAGTGACTGACCTTCCCTCCGCCCCCCCTCCTGTGTGCACCCATGCAGCCTCTCCACTGCCAAGTGAGCTGATGGCACACGGGTTTACAGAGTTTGGAGCAGCTCTAGACTCAGTTCATCACTACTTTCTTAGCTTTCCTTATTGCTACCTAGCTTTCATGCTGATGATTTACTTCCATATAGAGATTTGGTTTAAGCATCTATATAATCCTGACTGCAACTGCTCTCACAGACTTACATTAGCCTCTGTAAAGTCTTCAAGGACAATCTTAAATCACAGCTCCCTACTTTCACAAGTGAGCAAGTTTTGCCAGTCTCTGCTCACCTTAATGCATAAGAGGATATTGGGTATAAAATTTGGGTATCTGTTTTACAGATAGGAAAACTAAGGCTCAGGAATGCAGTGAAACCCTCCAGGGGCACTCAAGACACCAGAACTTAAATGGTAATATATGTCTCAAAATGCAAAGAACCCTGCTTTGTTATTTTGAGTATCCAAAATTATAATTTAGACATAAAGAGGTCTGATACAATATTGTAACTTTGTAATGATAATTAATCTTTCATTAATTAAAATAAGAGGTGTGTTATAAAAAAAAGGAAAAAAATCCTATGAATTCCTAAGCCTGTGAATTTCAATTTCATATATATTTATTCACTGCTGTTTAAGAATGAATAATAATTAAACAATTCTCTCTTTTTTTTCCTGTTTTTAAGTACAGCTTCATTTTATAAGCAACTGAGATGATACTAGTGAAAGACAAAAGCTTCCATATAATCATTAGTTTATAGAAGTAGAGCATGCTGAAAATCACTAAAGTGAAATGGAGACGAGACACATGGAAAACTCATTTCTTTAACCACTGATTGCCTGATTGTCAATTTCTTGTCCATACGTTGTCACAGAACATATTCCTAAATTATGTCAGACACCCTTCTCTTCATTCTGAAGTTATGCTATGAGAAGTGTTAATAGCAGCACAGTGTCAGACACCTGATTTTCTCAAAGAAAATTAACTCTTGTGCCTCCTTTCTTATCAGTTTTGTCTCAGATAACACATCACAGAAAAAAATCTACATTTGAATTTCAGGTATCATCTTAAGCAGTAAAAGGCAAATTGTTGTGATCAAATCTATTTAACAGAATGGAGAACTGAGAAAAAAGTTGGTGGACTTTCTGAGAACAGCACACTTAAAAATATTTGTTGCCGGCTTTTGAGATTTGAGGAGATTAAGGGTGCTAAACCAGTGCCAAACCAACACCATTAGCAGTTTCTGTTCAAAAGTAAAGTCTTAAAACAGAATTAGAAGGAAAGATTGCATTCATGATGATAAGAGATGGTGAAAATTAATCTTCAGTCAACTGGAAAGCCAAATCTCTTACTTATCTTAACATAATTCACCATTAAAACCAGACTATAGAAAGAACTGAGATATAAATAAATTAGGTTTGGGACAGACATGAAGTATAATTCCAGTAACCTGATGTTTTACAATTGACTAGCTGTTTTTAAGCTCTGAAAAACAGAGCCCTTCATGCCATACCTGTGTCCTTCTTTTTTCTCAAACAATTAATTTTTATGTTTTTTAACTTTAATTACATTTCCTTTGAACCTGTGGTATGACCTTCTCTAGAAAATATGATGGAAATTGTTGGTATTTGGGGGAAAACTACTGATGTTGAAACAAGCCTTGCAAAAGCTGGCTCCCTTCTGATGTCACCAAGTATCTAGGCATTGATACCCTCCTAAACAACTTCTTTCTATATTCTTACTCGTGGCTGGTTTTGAGTATCAAAAACCAGTCACACCTTTCTTTACTGATATTCAGTCTTATCCTAAACCAGGCCACATTCACCAGCGGGATGGGTGTAAAATGCTTTACATAAAGTGGATTTTATTCAGCGTATCTTTGTTTCTTGCTTCTATGGTCCCTGAAGACCCAATAACTACAAAGCAACCCTGAATAAGAGGAATGTAGGAACAGATGTTATTTGGGCACTCTCACATAATAAAGACTTCTAAGAATCCCTGATGCCCAATTATCTAAACACTTATTCTTAAGTTTCCATTCAGTGCATGATGAATTTAGTCTATTTTAGCTGAATACAAAAAGAAAGTAGCTAGTGTGAAAGTGATGTCAATCAAAACGGACACATAAATGGACTGGGTAACACTATCTCACAAAGCATACATAACATAATCAAATAGGTAATTTAAATGAGATCAGTTTAGCCTGTAATAATTACATAAGTACCATGTGTAAAGAGGGTAATTATTATCTCGTTATTTTCAAATTATTTTTGATTATTTTGAATACTAGAGCATTATCATATATACTATTGTAATAAAAACCCATAGTCCTTACTTATTATAATAAAAACCCATACGGTCCTTTAAACTATAATATTGGAATAAAAATAAAACCACAGTGATTCAGAATTCAAAGACACTCTATTTTGATTTGGAAGATCTTCAGTTTCATCAACACCAGGTCCTGCAAAGGACTTTGACAGGCTAGGTTTGTAGTGTTTCAGAAGGGGCATATTCACCTTCGGTGACCCCCAACAGCCAGAATTGTTACAGGAAATAAAACTACCTTCCTCTTCTCATCTCAGCTACTTCCAGACCCTAACTTCTTCATCTCTTCATGGATGGGCAGATTATTCCAAGTGAGAGAAACAACACAGGTTTATGTTATATACAAGACAAGGAGTTACTTTTTTCCACACTTTTCTTTGTAATGTCACCTCCCCCTACATAATTCCCAAAGATGGAAAGAAAAGAAAAGAACTCCAAATGTAGTTGAAACATCTGAAATTCTTATTCTAAAATTAGAGTTATGTCTTTATTTTTTGAGAGAGAAAACACAGAAGGATCTCCATAAATGGACCATAATTAAGCAGAACTCAATGATTGCTAAATAGGGACACTGGCTGTATTTTAAAAAACAGTTTTAAAAGTCATGGTCATGCTGCCTACACAAAGGATTGAGAAGGCCTAGGTAAGCTTAAGTCACTGTAAACTTGCAGAACTGCTTCCTTAGTTAATTAAAACCAGCTTCAATTTTTGAAGAAAAAAGGTTAAATGTGGTGTTATGAACTAATGTCCATTTTCCTTCTGCTACTCAGTATTGCTTCATATTAAAAAATAGAGGAGTAAAGGAAAGAATTATAAAATTCATTATTTTGGGGCCAATAAATTCTCTCTCTGTTTTTTGAATTTCCTTTTATGTTTGGTTATGACAAATTGTACCAATAGGTCATGCCATTACTATAACATATCAAAAAGCAAGATGGAATACTTATCTGTGTCTTCTTCATTAGCATCCTCTTTCTTTAATCAGGATCATTAGAACCCAAACTGTCTTGGAGGAATTAGAACCATTCTAATGTTAAAATTCATCTTCTGTCTTAGCTTCTTAATATGCTGGTCTCACTAAGGGTCCACTTCTCAGAGGAATTTATACACACAAAATCCTAATGCTATGGGGATTTTCCTTTGTAATATACATGAATCCAATACAAACCAATATGGATTATTTTCTATACATTTGTATCTGCTAGGCATGTGAAGTCCAAATAAGGACAAAGAGAAGGGGGATAAAATCAAATATGAATAAATGATCTTTCATGAATAGAAAACAAAGAAGTTTTCAAACACTGAGCATGTACATTCAAATCACCTTGAAGCAAATCTAATATATTCAACAAACACTGTTGAGACAGGAGAGGCACAAGAAAGGTAACATTTTTATCTAAAGAAATTTTGAAGAATCTGGCCAAGAGTATCTTACTGTTCATTTGTTTGCACATAATGACATTCATTTCCAGGTAGTTTGGATTTCCTCGTGTATTAACAGACAATGAGAAATTTTTTTGTATAAGGTTTGGATTTCTTAGGATACTTACCTCAAAATACATCATAAATAATATTTTTATTATACTGGCCAGTAGGTCTGCCTTAGAGAGATTAAACTTAATTTTCTTCATTAGTGAAGTGACATCCTTCACCTTTCACTTCAGATTGGGCAACACTGCAGCAAAGCAGAGTGCTAAGTCCTGATTTTAGAAAATTAGTAGAGAAAATATGTGCTGAGGAATCTTTTGTAGCAATGCAAAACAAATTAATAAGCTGTTCAATATGCATTACTGGATTTATTTATTGCTAATCTATACAGAAAGTGATCCGGTTAATCAAGCTGGACTTTGGGAAGCAAGTCACTAAGAGTGAGCCAGACTGCTTATGTCCAAGTACCAGTAAAATCTTGAAGCAAGTAGTCAGTTCTTTCTTGTGGGCTAAAATGTTTATTCAGTTACACAGCAGAGCCTGGCTCTCAAGGCTGTGCAAGTCCCAGTCAGATATGAGAATCAGGATTCAGGGAACTGCTTTGTCATCCAGAGGCAGGCAGAACATTTTTGCTTTCTTTATGAAGGTCATGGTAGACCCCTGACAGATTATCTTGATAGACCTTTGCTCAGAAAAGACTCCAGATGCAAGACACAGAGTCCATTTTCCAGACAGAGCATATCTAGAATGGGGGTCTAGCTGTTCCTCCACTCAGATAGGCTCGAGAGATCACCTCGGGAAGGTGTTGTAATCATCACCCTACAGGGTGTCACGGGGGATGAAAGACAGAGGACTTTGCTTCTCATGAAGATGAATGTTTATAAAGCAAAATTAAGGCACAGATTCAGGTTGTTTTCAGATACATTTTTCCACCTTTACAAAATAAATATCCCTATGTTAAGTTCTGTAGTTCACTTTTACTTACAATACTAAAAAACATAATGAAAGATTTGTGTTATTGCTGCATCAGATACCATTGAAATTAGGTTTCCCTTTTGACAACAGTGAAGATTTAATGTATACAAGTGCTAACTATAAAAATAGGAAATAAAACTGCATAAAAGATTATGAGACTGGCTCTAAGTAAGTATGTTTTTACAGTATGTTTTCTTTGTGAGAGTAATCTGTGATTACATATATTTATATGAATGTGAATGATGCCAGAATTATCAAAATATTAATTTTACTGAGTATTACACTTGTACAGGAAGTACCAGAATATAAATACAATGTATACACATACAGCACTATCAGGACTTAGTGTATACAATCAGTACAACTTAAGCATGCTAATTATGATTCCAAACATGCAAAACAAGAAGGTAAATGATATGAGGATCTTCTACATTCAGATTCTAGGGAAAACCATCAATTTAAAGTATTGCATTTAAGCTGCAAAAATGTTTACTGTTCAGACAGGCAGGAAGAGAGAAGAGGAAAGTGTCCAACATATAAGTTGAGGTACAAATGCAGTAGGACTTCAGAGCATGCATTCCTTGACAGTACTTTCTCAACTTGTTGTCTGTCAGTTGTGTAATGTGTTTCCTTATTCATGCTTTAGTTAATTTGGAGGCTCCTGGTTTTTTTCCAAGTCCCTTTTTCTTACCAACATATGGGCAACTAGGTGATGACATTGATGGCAGAGGGTGAGAAGAGAAGAAGAACAGTAAGACATCAGGAAATTCTGCATCTAGGTCAATAAAATCTGTTTCATGGTCTTGCACTGATACTCAACCATTGGATTGAATAGCACAGTATTCAATTTACTTTTTTTTTTTCATAAGATGAAGGATTTTGAAGGGCTTTTTAGGATATTCTACCCATCACAGCCCTCTGACAGCTGTGATGAGAGTGAACAAAGCCAATTTAAAGTGGTTTTGACAACCCTTCCCATGTCATGAAGTTGGGCTTGTGGCCAAATGTAGTAGATTATCCTCAAAACAACTGAGAAAATTAGTAAAATCCTTTGTCTAATTCTGGGAATATTTATCAACTTCTGCAACCACTGGACAAAAAAAAGCCTAAAACATATTTGTCATTTACTACTCGTGTTTTCTTGCCATTAGTGGGGCCTCTGGTGGTCTAGTGGTTAGAGTGTCTGACTCTCACCGCTGCAACCCGGGTTCGATTCCCGGCCCCCTGGGCAGGTGGAGCTCGTCAGCCGTGGAAGGCAATCCACCTAAGAGAAGGTCACTCTAAACAAACCTACATCCTGGGGACCTCACTGCCACTGTCCAAGCTTTGCTCGGCCCCGGCAGATGAACCTCAGGACTAAAGGGTGGGCTCAGTTCAGCGCACGCTGTGTCTCACCTAAAAATCCACTGCGCAGGCTGGAAGGGTTAATGACCTTTCCCAAATCTTCGCTCGCGAAGACTGGCCATTATTATTATTATTATTTCTTGCCATTATTTTCTCAGGAAAAATGCCCAGCGAAAGGGAAGCAAAATTGAATTGTTAATGTTCTGGCTAGAGTTCAGCAATTTATATTTAGATATTTCTAAAGATCTAAAGATCTTTCTAGATTATTGCATGTTTCACAGTGTTTGGGGCATCAGCTTCACTGATATTATCCTCCATTATGATGGAGGAGCTCATTTTTGCTTGTTGCTTTCCTTGCTAAAACACATAATGCAAGAGGACAAACATCAAGAAAATCCCAAAGTGATCAAGTGGGATCTGCCTGAAGCAAAGACTTTTTATATTTCCATATTAATGAAGACAAGCCCAAAACAGTAGAATAACAAATTGTCTGAATTTCTGTTATTTTTTAAATGTTTCATAATTTTGTATGCAAGTTCTAGCTTTAAATAAGTTCCATATTCTGAAACTTTGAATAAGACTACATTGTGACTTAAAGATAGGAAAGCAAGTTAGAATTAAAAAAAAAAAATCATAAACAGTGATGTGATTTGATAGAATGCTTGTTTTCACAAAAAAAAAGCACAATGTAAAATATGATTTCTGGTGTGACCTTTGCCTCTTATTTTTTTCAGGAACAATCTAACAAAGCTACAGTACACCTGTAGTGGATATTAATTTTTTTCATTTTGCCTTCTCCAAAGAGCAGCAAACTGAAAGATAGAAAGACAAGGAAAGAAGGAAATGAGAGAAGGAAGGAGGGAAGGCAGAAAGGCAGGGAGAAAGAGAGAAAGAGAGAAAGAAAAGAAAGAAAAGAAAGAAAGAAAAAAAGAAAGAAAAGAAAGAAAAGAAAGAAAAAAGAAAGAAAGATAAGAAAGAAAGAAAGAAAGAAAGAAAGAAAGAAAGAAAAGAAAGAAATGAAGGAAGAAAGAAAGGAAGGAAGAAAAAGAAAGAAAGAAAGAGAGAGAGAGAAAGAAAGAAAGAAAGAAAGAGACAAAGAAAGAGAGAAAGAAAGAAAGAAAGAAAGAAAGAAAGAAAGAAAGAAAGAAAGAAAGAAAGAAAGAAAGAAAGAAAGAAGAAAGAAAGAAGAAAGAAAGAAAGAAAGAAAGAAAGAAAGAAAGAAAGAAAGAAAGGAAAGAAAGAAAAAGAAAACCCCAACGCTTTAATCCTTCCCTGATTGGCAGACTGGAAAACTCTGAATTATTTAACAAAAGACATAACTTCTAACAGCATAGAAGTGACACGTTGAGAGGAAACCTTCAAACAGGTGAGAGAGAACACAATGAAAAGTGAAAACCACAGTCAGATGTACCCCATTTGTCCCAAACAGCACTTCATTTTCTCACTATTGAGCTCCTTCTGTCACAAAGCTTCACCACTTTGTGACAATTGTTACAAATGCTAAAGCTTGTTTTTCTCTTCCATAATTTCCAGTGTTAAGAGTGAAAGAGTTTGAAGAAGGTTGACTAGTATCAAACGTGAAAGAAGCCAATACTCAATGAGTTCTTCCAGACTCAAAATTCAGGCAACTGAAAGTAATCAAGGCATGATAGACAATACCTTTTTGGAAAGAAAAACCTTGCATTTCTGGCTAAGGAAGAGAGGAAAAATAATAATAATTAATTGTAAATCTTTGAAAAGTTTATGTCATCCTGCTTTTCAACTGATAATTGGATCTCTACTGAACTTTTCCTTCACCCCCGCTTAAAAACACCTGGAAACTTTTCAACTTTCCATTGAAGAATTACTAAAAATATTAAAAAAGAAAAATACCTTCTGCAGTTAGTGTTTTCCAGGTTTCAACCTTGAACAAAGTTACAGTTTTCTCAGAAAATTAGTGATGAAAATATCTTTTCTTGGCCATATTGCCATGATGTACCAAAGCAAAAGCTAAGATCAGCCAGAAAAGTCTGAGCAGGTGCACCAATGGTCTCCTCTTCCCGTTGTGGAAAGGGAGACTAGCAGGAAGTTTCCAGAAGTTCCCTGATTAGAGTTCATAAATGTGCCTGGTCAGCTATACCATCAAAACATTCTTCAAGCAGACAATTCTGTTAAAATTTTCATTTTGCTTTGGGCTTGCTATAGCGAAATCCCAAACTGTAATTGTAGAAGTTCCCAAACCCTCTTTTTAGGAGTTTCATCTTAGTGTAACAGACAAAGTTAGTTACAAGTCTGTGGGAGCTTTAGCCATGCTCCTGTGAATGTCATATACTCCGCTACATAAACCAGCTAGACAGAACATAATCAGAGTTGCTGCTGGTACTGAGAACTCAGTCTCATGCTTCACATGTGACATTAAACACTGTGTTTCTACCCTCAAGAGCGACAAACAGCGAAAGACAGCAGAGCATAGACTGTGTAGAGCTGCGATCTGCCACCTCCCAGAGTTACCTTCTCTGGGTCTTTATGTCTATGGGAGCCTGCTAACCTGATCAGCTGCAGTTACAGAAACACATATGGGCACACAGCCAGTGTACTGTGTGACTAAATGGCTGCATCACAGACAGAATCAGACAGGTCTGAAAGCCCAGGGGAATAAAAAGAAAAAGAAGCTTCAGTAACACAGACGTTAAAATCAAATTTATGCATGATCTAATCCACAGGTTTACTGAAGTTATTGTTGGATTTTAAGCAGCTGCAACAGACTGAAATCATTACTATTACACTTGGCACCAAATTTGAAATGCCTGCTATTGCATTCACAGTCTAGTCTTTTTCATTCATAGAGGGGATACCTTCTGCACATACGATGATGACACAAGTCAGCTTTTCCCTTCCAGATCTGGACCTACCTCTCTGCTAGAGCGTGCACTCATGCATAACAGTAATGACCACATGCAAGGCTGAACTTTTAAGATAGTGGTGAACTGATGACTAAGTCATGATGCAGACATACATGTGTACATGCTCCTGGACAGGGTGAGGGTAGGACAAGTCCGCTTTTCTAAGGCTACTCCATGAGCCCTTCTCCATGAATGCACACTATGGATTCTGACCAAGAGCAGCAGCAGAGAGACACAAAAGTCTGAATGGCCCAACGTGCACATAACTAACTGCCTTTGGGGAAAAGGAAAACTCTGAAGGACTGCAATGAGGATCAAAGCAACATTTAGGTGGATTTTAAAACCAAAATATGTATAGATGGAAATGTAGGTAGCCTGAAATTCGTACAACAAATTATTTTTCTTTATTGTTCCATTTGTTAAAATGAAGGAATGGCTCCCCCAGAATGTATTGTAACTCATATCCTAAGTACTCTTTGGGATTATTGCCTGACTAATTCAAATTACATGGTGACTCTAGTCATTGTAGATCTTTAATAAGAATTAAGTAGCGCTATTAGCCTCAGGTATAATTGTTTATTATTTCTCAAATATTAACCAATTATCTAGGAGTTTTAAAGTGCAGACAGATAGTTCTACCACACAAACACCTTGGGAGGTAATTACTTTTTCATTTTATCAGTTTCTTTCACCTAAATATGGCATCTCTTTTTCCCGTTTGGACTTAATGAAAAAACACCACCAACAGAGACAGTGGTCAAAGAACTGCACAAGTTTCCAGGAAGGGGAACATTTATCAAAACATACTGTACGGTTAATGATAGTATGTATGGATAAAGAAGCCTGTAATATATAACAACAATAAAGTTGGATTAGTGTATCGAAGGTTGTTTGAACAAGATTCAGTTCCATTTTCAAGAGACTTCAATTTCCTTTCACATAAACTCTGTGAAATACTTTATGTGACATGTTTATGACTAGCTGATTTTATGAATGTTATAATTGCAGACCCTTATGAAGGCTGAGAACATCATTGCCCCTTCAGCAATCTAAAAGGCAAACAGATGAACATGACAATTAATAGTTATAGTGGAAGAAAGAAAACTCCCATATCCCAATTACATTGCACCAGATTACAGTACTGTATGGTATATCCTAACGCAGAAAGAATCATGTCATGTCTCGCTGATATCACCTAAGGAGTCTTTCTGCTGTGCCTTTTGCAACTCGATGTGTCTATCTCATATTGGCCTCTTTAGGCACCAGCGCTCATGTAGCAAATGTGGGTAGAGTCCTTCCCAAATCTTCACTCACGAAGCCTAGCCATGATGATGATGGTATGTCCTATATTACTTAGGATTTTTGCAGCTCCCAATGACTAGAACAGAAGGTATAGTTAAGTACAAGTGTAGGCAATAAGTATTAAAATTTAGATTTTCTCTCTGATTTGTTAGGTTTACTGTATCAGCACATTACACAGTCACACTTAAGAAATCAACCATCAAATTTATAGTTCACATGTTGTTTATTTCTGCTTAAATTTTCTCTTTGGAAGAGCTCATAATATGTGTTAGAGAAATATTATTTTCCTTCCCCTTAAAAGTGTCTTTTTACTTTATCTTTGAGATAGTTTGAGATATTTAAACACTATGGGCTGTAACCTTGTCCTAAACAGACATTTTCATTTAACAGTCATTGCAAAAACGGAGTCCAGCACTACACAAGGATTTGAAGTTAGAACATAAATCAGAAGCATCATCTCATATGAAGGTAATACAAGAAACTTATGTCATCTTACATCCTAGATACAAGTAAATATAGGGTCATTAGAGTTTATTGCTTTATATCCATAAATTTAACTAAAGCATATCTACTAATTTTACAGATAAAAAGCCAGACAATTACTTAAACAAGTATGATGAAATCAAACTGTAAGACTCTATAAGTTTTTACAGACCTCCACAGTTCCATATCCAGAGAAATTACACAGGTTTCACGTCTCAGCCCATCAGGACTGGTTCTTATTCATAAAACCACAGAAAAAGTTGGTTGGAAGGAACCACCACAGGTCACCTAATCCAATCTTCTGGCTCAATCAGAATGAGCATCGAAATTAATTTAGTTGTTCAGGACCTTATTGCAACTTATGATTGTTGTATCCTGGCCTTCCACTGTGCATTACTTTCACCTGACCAGAGTAGAATGTTCTTGAGATTTTCTACCTGTTACCTGTACACACATTTCATGACTCTTGTATATGTCACAGGTTCAACATTACTTCAGATGTACCTTCTAAAGACTTTGTGGAATTTTTCTCCGGTGGACTTTTGTCCTTTGTACTATAGACATAAATTAATACGAAATAAAAAAAAGTATAAACCTAAACCGTATTCTATTTCTGTCTTCACTTGAACTTCTTCAAAGTGCTTCCTACACACAACGGGACATTTTTAACTCTAGAAGTCATAGATCTTCAATTAGACTTTTGAATGGTTATATCCTCTATATCTCTCCATCTCACCCTGCAATAATAAGAGAATCAGACTTTACTTTCTTCATCTGATTGCTTGTATAATGCATATTTTTCTTCTAAAAAAAAAGGAAATTAGTTCAAACAAGAAAAAGGCTGAACACATATAAAGATAAATTTTCTGTGATAGAATTTAATTTCTCAGTTGCTCATTCACATTTCATGTAGCATTCATTCCTGGAATAAATATACCTTCCTATCACTTTTTATATCTTCTGTTTATATTAATAGTTAAAAACAGTCGCAATTCACATTCCTCATTCCACCAAACTCTCCCTAGAAAAGATCTAGAAAGAAAGAAATGCCTCAATTGAGGTAGACAGACGTTTCTATTTATGGTTCAAGTGGAATAACTACATTTTGTTTACACATGCATTTTTAAATCACTGATCTCTGGCTCACAAATATCTAGATGAATTTAGCATGCTGAAAAATCACTTTCAGTGGCACTTTATCAAGCAGTTTCACCCTTTTAATGAAGACCGGGATGTAAATTATTACATTTAAATTCCATTTAAAGATTCCCCTTCAAGTAAAATGCTTGCACCTCTAGATTTTAATTAAAAAAAACCCCAAACTACCTAAATACTGAGACTGCTTTATGGGGAGAGAATAATTACTGTGACTAATCACAGAACAAATATTGCAGTGCATTTTTTCAGTAATTTTACAGTTACCTGTAACATGCCTACTAATTCATCACCTCTACATCTACTTCTAACTTTCCAACATTGTCCATACACTAGAAGTTTCCTCGTAAAACAAAAATAAAACATGACAGTTTTTCCCTTTCCCCTCATCTGCATTTCACACTAAAAGATCCAGGATGAGTACTATTATCAGGTTTTAAAGGAAGATTTGTCAGACTTATCCATTGAAAACCCTTGAGAAAGGTTTTTCCTGTTCCTGCTACACCAGTGGACTTATCGTAGTAAATCAGTGCTCTGTTGCAAGACAAAAAAAAAAAAGAAAAACTACTTAAACATTTAGTTATACAGTCTCTACATCACACCATAATATATATATAAAAACATCTGGAAAATACAGTGTAGAATAACACCAAATTTACAAAGAAAATCAATGGCATTTTGAGGTGTCAGTATTAAAGTTAACAGTAACATTTTAGTTCAGGGCACTTGCATATGTGACTTTTTAAAATAGTGTGCAGTTAATTAATCACAGGCCATTCTCCATGGAAGTTTACCACTTCATTCTGCATGCAGAATGGCTGACATTAGGATCCTGAGATAATGTTTAATACTGGGCTTTTCTTCAGTGTATGCCTCTCACAGCTTTTACTTTAGCTCACTCTTCAAATCTCGGTCTGAACACAGACTATTTTTCCCGTGGGTGTTTTTCTATGTCACTGTAATATAAGAATTTATTTTCAAAATAACAATGTGAAAAGTAGAGATGTAACTATCTTCACTTTACAAAGTGCTGATGCACATAGACACTGAAGTCAGAAGTTTCCAATTATTTTAAATATCCAGCCTGAGATTCCTTACCCAACTGGTTTTTGAAAACACACTAGAGTTATTTTTCAAAGTGCAGCTTCGTCTGTCTCCGCTCATCAGTACAACTTCTCCCAGTACCGTGGCATGAGGTCAGCCCAGGTACACAGAAAATGAGGCACACGCAATTAGAGATCTCTTGTGAAAAGCCTAGTGTAAGGAGCTTGCTGAACATCATGACAGGGCAGCAAAGAATTTGGTTCTCCAGGGTGAAACAAGGCAGTAGCAAGACAGTATAACCTCTCATCATCAGCTGTAATTACAAGATACATTCACTAATACCTTCTCATTTCTGCACTAACGTGGGAGTGAAGGAGACAACAGCTTTATTAATGGTATCACTGGTTCATACTTGTTTTGTGTCACAAACAGAGATGTTCACTGGAAAAACAGCAAATAATCACATAATGAAAGAATGCACCTAAATCTGCCACACTAATCCTGCACTGAATTCAAGACCAACATTTTAGGGTCCTGCCTCTAAAATTACAAAGCTGGGGAGCTGACTGTCAGCTGCCAGATAATCCTAGAGGTACTTAAGGTTTCATTGGCACCTTCTCTTTCAGAATTTTTAACTTCAGGGAACCTAGACCTAAGCACACCAAGTCCTTACAGTTTGGGCAACTCAGCAACCAGCTTGTGCCAAGGCTCTTGTCTAGTATCTAGAAGCCATGCATTCACCTGCTTTTGTCCTCGAAGACTTTCCCTCAGCCAGTGGTCTCAAAATCCATATGCTCCAGAATTATTGCCGCTCACAAAAAGCAATGCTATGGACAGAAGGAGCTCCTTCTCTGGCTGATTTTAAAAAGTATCAACTCCTTTTTTCTTTGAAAATAGTATAGTTACCTGTCTCTGTGAGGTGGCTCTGAGCTGAGCAATCTAAATATATAAAGATACCTCATTTTGCACAGTGCAGTTAAACTGCAAGAATTAAGATGCGTCCCTGTTCTGACCCATTCCTACTTCTTAGCTCCAGGCAACAAGATGCTAATTGGGTTGTTCAGCCTGCAAACATTTGGAATCTCATTCCAAAGTACATGATGTTCGTATTCAGTGATTAATGAGAGGCCAGTGTCTCTGCTTCTCAGATTAATTCTTTATGTACATTCTCACTACCAGTGTAACATTCTTTTAATTTCTGTAGCACTGTCTGATAATTGGCTTCTTCTTGATCATTTTAATGGAAGACTTTTCAGCAAATCTAATGTCATGGGCCTAATAAGAATAATAAAAGAAAAATCCAATTTTCCTCAATTTTCTCTGTAGCTCCATTTACTTTCATAAAAAGTTCATATTCTTATATTAATATCTTTCAGATGACTGTTCAATTTGCAATGGGGTCCTATGTTGTTTCTGCACTTTTTTATCAACTGTATATTTCTCTTTCAAGATTTTTCTTCCCATGCCTTGTACTTCTATCATCGGGTAAGCTTCACAATTGGTAGTGAAGAATTGTTTCTCTGTCATAATTAAGTCTTTTGTACATTCAAAATAAATTGTAAATATTTATAAAATCTTAAAAAAATAGCAAGAGGTTTGCATGAATTGGTTACTTAATGTCAGAGTATCTCCAAGAACTGAGGCTGGTATTGTCATATGACAACATCTACATACACAGAGTTAGCTATATATATCCAGCTTCCCCTATGCACTTAATGGACACTGATGTCTTGATGCTACATGCCAATGCAGTGTTCAAGTTCTAAAATATGAGACCACCTTAACTTTTTAGTTGTTCGGACTGCTTTGTTAGTTCTGTGTCATAATGTATATGGATAGGAGCTGAATTAAGGTTACTCCAACAGCTCCAAGTGTGGCAATACCTAATTGGTCAGTGTTTGGCTTCACAGCCTTGATAATGCTTTTCAGTGTAGTGACTGTACTTTTTTAGTTTTTCAATATGTGAAAAATTGCTCCCTGATTATTCCATGACATTATTCTGAGGCTTGTATTGTGTCCTCGTCGTGCTGATGGGCTGGCCTCGACTATGTATGGAGCACTATCAAGGGAGCCTACAGGTATGCATGGAGACTCTTATCCCCCCCATACTAGAATAAGAATGGGATGCTTTTCACAGATATTTGCTAGTAGCAGAGAACAGAAAATTTTAGTTTTAAAAGAAGCTTAAAAGCACGGCCAAAACAGAGTGGATTTTAGTGGGATAAGCAAAGCATGCCTCTACACAAATATATTATCTTGCTAAACTTCAAGTCTTTTCTCCAAAGAAAATGGATTCTAGATGAAGAAATGACCACAGAAAGGTCACATTAAGTTTTAACACAACAATAACAACAACAAAAAATAATTTCTTTTTTAATAAGGGAAAAGCATAGCTTCATTTCAGGGGTGGCTGAATTTTCACTTCCATACCACCCTTGCTCCCACTTCCTACCTCACCTTGCTTTTCTCCTGCCCATACCAAAATATCAGACAAATCTGGACACCTTGAAGGCAAACCAAGACCTTACTTAAAGTGTCAAGAAATCTTTGTAATTATAAAAAATTTTGTTATAGAACAGTAAGATCTCCTGTAATTTAACTTTGGCACTAAAAGAGATCAGAAATTTCCTAATTTTTGATTCTTATTTATTGATACCTCAATCTGCAACAAATAACTGGAGCTCAGATAAGGCTGACTAAACAAAACCTATGAAGTTAAACATTAACACAGTAAGAAATATGTAGCATGTTTTCCATAGTAGCACAAAACTGACTTTAAATGGCTATCGTAATTTTCAGTGATCATATCTTATTTCTGTTTGTATTTGGAATATTTTTTCTGGGTCAAATAAATAGATGTGTATATTAGCATATTTATACATATATAAAAATTATAAATCAAATTACATATAAAATTTAAAAATCAGATAACTTAGTATCAGACTATTAACACGGAGGGTTAATCAAATAGTATGAGGTGGATTCCAGTGTTTTTCATTAGGTCCTTTGCAATCCAATACTTTTTGTAGTCTTTTTCAAAACTGAAACAACATTCTCTCTGAAAAGACATATACATAGTAATGTGTGAATTTTATCCAGAAAAGATACTATTTGGGAGTCTTATTATAACTAGTATCTAGTTTACTACTTTTACCTAAGAATTTCTTTTTTGCACCACAGAGAAGCGCTGCATGTATGAGGCTGAACACTTTCTTGATTGCTCTTTCATCTTGACAGATGCAATGCAGAGACACATAAGTGGCACCTACTGAGAACAGTAATGGACTTATTTCCTGAATTTTAAATCTTTACAGAGCATTTGGAATGTGGAATCTGGATTCAGATGAAGACCGTGAAAACTGCACACATCCAGACATCTCAGTCAGTAAGGTAATACTAATAATAAAGAAATCACTTTCCAAGTATCTTTTGAATCATCTACCAAGTATCTTTTGAATCATCTACCTGCATTTCTCACTCTAACGAATTAAGAGATTTATTTTAATAATTCTAATTGACTGGAAAAGGAACCCTCTTATTATTGCAGGCTATACTTGTTAGGCTAATGTCTTGAAGCTGGTTTATACCAGTGTGTAATCATTAAATGTATTGAAATTAGCCAATATATAATTACAAAGGCAATGATATGTAGTTGTCCTGTTTTGGTATACATCATCATGGCTGGGCTTTGCGAACGAAGATTTGGGAAAGCTCTATCCACATTTGCTACAGGCACGCTGGTGGCTTATGAGGCCAATACGTGACAGACATATCCGATTGCAAAAGGCACAGCAGAAAGACTCCTTAGATGGTGTATTCTGCAGAACACGTTCTTTCTGGGTTGCTTTTTCTCCTCAAGAGTGATCCTGTGTGTGTTCTCAAAGGAAGCAGCAGCGTTATAGACGGTGTGTCTCCAGGCCTCCCGATTGGAGGCCAGAGTAGACCAGTTATGGTGATCAATATGGCCAAGGCTGAGATGTTGTTTCAGGGAGTCCTTGTATCTTTTCTTCGGGGCTCCTCTCATGTGGCAGCCAGTGGCAAGTTCACCATAGAGCAAGATCTTAGGGAGGCGGTGGTCCTTCATCCTGGAGACATGCCCTGCCCAGTGCAGCTGTGTTCTCATCAACATGGCTTCTATACTTGTGACTGAGTGATGTTTTGGTATATCTCCAGTGTTAAACTGATGCCAACAATTTTGTAGTGCAGGTTTTGGCTTATATGGGTGACTTTAATGAAAGAAAATTCACATTCAGGTAACTGACTTGGTCGCAACATTCCCAGTGAAAAGCATTCTGTTCAGTTCTGGAGAGATGGCCTGGACAGGAGATGAGATAGGAGGAGGATGACTTCTGGCATTAGAGTTGGTGGATAATTTGTATGAAGATGGCACTACAGACAATCTTGTATGTCCCTGTACTGATGTTTTGATGTAACCCTTTTAGTAGCTCCCTCAGGAAGAGTGACAGGAATGAAAGCAGCTTGTGTGGAGATGGGAACAAGAAATAGGGTTCAAGTCTTCATCCTGAATGAACAATGGGCACACCTATATGTAGGCTCAGGTGGTAAATCCAGATCTACAACTGGGAAAAGACTTTTAGATCACACATTAATATTTCCCCCTATTTCTCCACCACCGGATCCACTATTCGGATTTCTAAGCTAGCCCTCCAAGGACACTAAATCCACTTCACAAGTCAAGGAATCAGAAAAGCACTGTGATACTGGTTAGGAACACAAGTAGTGATGGTACCATATCAGAAGGTCAAGGGTATGCAAGTCAAAGCCAGTAACACTGTTCACAACCAAGTTGGCAGAGCAGAATTATGTACCTGGAATACATTTGGCTCAGTCTTGAGGGTATCATTTCTACAGTTCCTCAGTGCTCTGGTAGGGGCCAAGAAGGAATAAAAATAAGGTCCAGATCATTTAATTGAATTTAATTTCACTTCATTTCGTTAAGTTGTGCTCACCTGTGATTAATTTTAAGCTAACAGATGTCATGATCTTTTTCCTACATTAAATCCGACCAAGAAAAAAATTTTAGGTCTGTGCAGAGTCTGTAATTCATGATCTAATTTATATGTTGTATATAAGCAGGAATGCATCGATAAAGCCTAGGTCATGCAAAATTATCAGGACTGTTTTGTTGCAACTGTCTAGTGAAATAACTTCCTCTGAGTTAATAATGATAGCACCTTGGTGTATATAGTGGGTTGACCCTGGCCAGATACCAGGTACCCACTAAAGCTGCTCTCTCACTCTCCCCTCTATTACTGGACAGAGGAGAGAGAAAAAAAAAAAGCTAAGAATTCATGAAAGGAGATAAGAGCTGGGAGAGGTCAGTGACTGATTGCCTTCATAGGCAAAGCAAGACTCAAAGTGGGGATAGTACTCATTTTTATTACTAACAGAGTACGAAATAAAACAGTCTTAAAAACACCTTCCCCCCACCCCTCCTTCCTTCCATGTTCTCCCTTTTCCCCCCCAGTGGTGCAGGGGGATGGGAATGAGGGTTGCAGTCAGTTGTTTCTCCCGCTGCTCAGGGAGAGGAGTCCTTCCCCTGCCCCCATGGGGTCCCTCCCACAGGAGACAGTCCTTGCTTGACCTCTCCAGCGTGAGTCCATCTCTTGGGCAGCAGTTCTTCCAAAACCATGAAATTTTTTCTTGTCATTCAGCTGAATTCAATTGAGTAAAGTAGTCTGGAACTGGTGTGGGCAGAGACCGAAGGGAAAAAGAATTGAGGCCATCCCTTTGTCATGGTCACAGATAAAATTTAGTCAATTGAACTTCTGAAAGATGGCAGATAAACTGGTTGAAATTTCAGATGATATATTAGGCTGAAAAGCCTTAATTTTTCCCATTTCTAACTTTAGTGATTTTACTAAAACCGAACAACAAACAAAACAAAAGAGCATATAAATAATGGATTTTCAGAGTACCAGTGACTCATGTAGAGCTGGGAGAATTACATATAATAAATAAATAATAAGTTTTTTTTTTTCTTTTTCTGTTGGCAAATTGTCTGTGAAGAGTTGATAATTTTCTTAGATTTATTTATTTGAAATTAATCAATTAATTTTTCATGTAGTTAATTCATGACTGTATCTTATTGTAAAAGAATTAATTAAAAATCTGTAATAGTAGAGAATTATAGGGTCATGATTACACGATATTTCACTGAATTTATTTTTGCTTTAGGTCATCTGTGTGAAATTTCAGCTCCAGTTTCCTGATATTCACGACTCTGAATTTCAAAATCCTTTTACAATAATACCCTTCAATATTTGCTTGTAAGTTCTATATCAGTGAGCATTTCCATTATTAAATCTCTCTACTAAAACTACTTCTAGAAATCAAACAAAACAACTGAAATAAAAAGACTAAGTATTGAAGGAATATTTTCCAGGAAATAATGCTGAGCTAGATTTTTAGTGAGAGTGAATTTTTTACTAAGCTTTGCTTATTCCTGATATCCACACAAGCATGCACTCACTAAATGGTATTAACATTTGGCAAGGCAGCAAATGTGCTGGTTATGCTGTGACTCCTGATGGGAAGAGAATATTGCAGAGCTAAGGGATCAACAGAATGAAACTTCAGTTCATTAGTTCATTGGTGATCATTTCAGATGCTTCGTGTCAGATTGACATTCAACATTCACTGAAAGACAAGTTGAAGTCAGAAAAGGTACAAGAAAGGGTAACAAAAATGGTTACAGGAATAAAGCAGTTGACTCGAGAGATAAAAAAAAACCAAACAAGACTTTTAGAGAGCAGAGCAAACCCTTATATCTGCATATGTCCCTTAAAGATTTTGTACAGATTTACTGGGACATATTCATTCCACATCCTCCTCCCCATATAAACTCAGTTTCACAATCTCACAAGACTAGATCTCTGGATGTTAAGTCTGCTGCTTATGAATGATGAAATATTAGTTTTGTTCCATGAGATATTTCGTTTTTTTGGGATTGTCTCATCCAGTGCTTTATTTGCTTGACATGGGAACTGCACATGAACAAGTCCTAACTGGTGTTGGTGCGCTGACGTAGCTCCGTCTGAGCTCTATGAGGGCAAATTAGAGGAATTCTGAATGAACCATGTTCTGACAGGGAATATGGCTCTGAAATGTATATGATATTGAAACGTACCTTAAAAAATGGTCAGGTCAGCTGGAAGTTCCTTAGGAAAAAAACATGTGGGCAAAAGCAATGGTACAGACAATTTTTTTAAGATCATAACGGTCAGAGCAAGTGTGTTTAAAAAAAACTCCTTCCAGACTCCGTAGCTGACATTCTCTTCCATGGCTGACAGAGAGAGAGAGAGAAAAGAGACAATTTTTCTTTCATGCCCTATATTTGATTCCTCTTGACATAAACAGGGAAAACAGGGAATAACTGACAATTTTCTACCACCCATTACTCTTGTGGCAGCAGAGGAAAATAAAAGTGACTTTTAAAGTCTCACCCACCCCCAAATCTCATAATTTATGAAAGCAACACAGATTTCACAAAAACACATACTTCTGAACAAAACAGATAAAACATGTTCCACTTTACATACTGTGACTGACTACACTATTTTGTTTGTTTGCCTATAAAATTGTATTAATGGATAAGTATTCAGTCTGCAAGAAAAACTAAGTTACCTTTCCTCTTTAGCTGTATGCAACATCATCGTGTTTTTGGACCTTCTTCACTTCTGGTGAAGCCCTGAATGCAAACCTGCAACAGCAACACTTCAACACAATTCATGCAGTCACATAAATTTACGTTCTTGTCAGATAGATGTTTTTAGTTTAAGGCATACATTTAGGCTATGAAGCAACTGAGGTGATCTCTCTGTGTTTATATTTCTTCAGAGTGACATTGCAACAAACTTTCAATACAGAGGTCAAGCATCAAAGGCAGTTACAGGTTGTTGGCATTCATCTGTCTTCTGGGTACAAAAGAGAACACTTATTCACTTTGAACATGGAAGAGCTGAAACAAGACTTTAAATCACCTTATGTTAGAGGCTAGTTCAAAGAGTGTGGAGTATAACATTATATTGGTCTTTAAATGGAGGGAAATACATAGGGACAGAAAAAAGCTTCAAACAAACAAACGAACAAAACCAAAAAACAAACAAACAAACAAACAAACAAAACCCAACCCCCACAGTGTCTGCAGAATTGCTGCTATAAGTGAGAGAAAAAAATTTTACAGGATAAAAATTTTTACTGACATTGTAAATAAACATATAAAGTGCAAATTAAATTGTATCTTTGTGTAAAATGCTAGCTGATTTAACACCAAATCTTTCTATAATCATACCAACAGCAGAAGAAAAAGAATGAAGTTCCTTGCAATGTTGCTTCCTCTCTGGGCACTTCGTCTACTTATCACCATCAAGAAGGCTCCAGGCAGAACAATAGAAGCAGGACTGTAGTTACATGGGAGAGTAGTACCAAAATCTGAATGCTTTCTAGAATTTGGGTGATTTTAAGGTTCAGTGAAAGCTGAAGATACTTTTCAGCATGGCTGGACTTAAATCTAGAATTAGAATTCTAAACTCTGATTTAGTTCTCTTCTGATTAGATGCTTAAAATCCATTTTGGGTCTGAGACAAAATGATTTCATATGCTTCTTTTGTTTTTCTAGTGTTCTCTGTTCTTCACAAATTGACATACAAAGTACTTCTAGAACTAGAAGTTAGGTATTTTGTTTGGAGATATAAAAAGTGCTGGAATCTTTATTTCAATTAAATTCAGATAAATATGTTCTTCTGACCTTAAAGTCTAGTACTATTTGTATATTCATGCTCTATAGTTGTGCGTGTAGATATCTATCCTTTCAAAGTCATAATCAAGTTCTTTCAGAAATATTGCGATTTGTTACAGAAATCCTAAAGTCTAAAATCTAAGCTTCACCAAGAAAATCCCACTGTTAACAATTATTCACTAACAACATATTGAGCCCCAGGTAGGGTCCTGTGTAGTATCTGCAGTTGAATTATACTTATTTTGAAAACTAAAGCATTACTTTGAACCAATACATCATCTGTGAATATACCCATTGCTTATGTTTGAATTCGTCTTTGAAGCATGTGAAAACTTGTTATTAGGCCAAGTAGAATCATAGAATATATTGGGTTGGAAGGGACCTCTAAGGGTCACTGAGTAAAACTCTTTGCAATGAGCAAGGACATCTTTAACAAGATGCAAACCTTATTTTTCCTAGTATATTCTTACCTACATATTTATTTGCTAACTAAGCAATATGTATCAATTTTGAGTGTCCTTATGTGGGACTTCCACATAATGCAACAGGCATTTTGTGTGTAAAAAAAAAATAAATATAAAGGTTACTTTTTATTCTCTGTAGACTGTGGTGCTTTAATTTAACCAGCTCAGCTGCCATAAATGAAGCTACTATACTTGAATTTGTTAACTAGAGTAAAACAAGTTTTCTTAGGTTAGCTATCATGGTGGATTGACCTTGGCTGGATTCCAAGTGCCCACCAAGCTGCTCTATCACTCCCCTTCCCAGCTGGACAAGGGAGAGAAAATAAGATGAAAAAGTACTCATAAGTTGAGATAAAGCAGTTTCCTGAAACAAAAGCTAAGTTTGCACATGCATGAGCAAAGAGAAAAAAAAACAAGTTTTTTTCTCTACTTCCAATCAGTGATCAATATTCAGCCACTTTCTGGAAGCAGGGCTTTGCTCTGGAAGAGCTTATGTCATATGGTATGGAATATCCCTTTGGTTAATTTGTGTCAGCTGGCCTAGTTGTGTCCTCTCCCAGGATCTTGTCCCCCCCAGCCTACTGATGTGGGGAATGTTGGGGAGACAGCACTGATGCTGTGCCAGTGCTGCTCAGCAGTAGCCAAAACACTGCTGTGTTATCAATACCTTTCTAGCACTGTGAGGACCGCTAAGGGAAAATGAACTCCATGTCAGCCAGATGCAATAGACAAATGGATCAAAATATGAAAAAATGTGCCTAAGCCAGAAAGTTATCAAGTGATCAAAGCTGAAGGTCTGAAATCATAAAAGCAATGTCTTTTTGTAAAGTTCAGCTCTACTTTTGAAGGTTGGAATCCAGCTCCAGGACTGGAATTTACCAGGCCAAACAAAGTAGTTAAAACTACTAAACATATAAATTAATTAGGCAAAGTGAAGTTAATGGATTGAGGTTCATAGTAAATAGCACACTGAGCACAAATGTATTTAAACTATTTGATAAGAAACAACGAAAGAGGGTCTGTCTAAAACTCTGACTAGTTCGTGGAAGCCTATATCATTGATTTGTCACGCAGCCAATTTTTGCACAGCAGATCACTCTTGCATAAAAAACAGGTATAACGTCACTGCCAGCTAATCTGGCGTTATGGATAAAAAATTTCTCTAAGAGAAATACTTGGCAACTCTTAATGCAAAATTCATAAGAGAAGCGAAACTGTGAGATAAAACAAGCATGATCTGGCTTAGTAAGCAGTAAGTTGGTTTGAAAAGCAAATTTTTAAGTGTTATGAAACATATAACAAAATCAATTGCCTGCATTTAGAAATGTTAGGTGCTGACATGCACTTATGCATTGGTTCACCTGGTCCCGTAGTCATATGAATAGTGAGACAGTTTCTTCACAAGGTTGCCACCTGCACTCAACCTCAAAGCAAATGGAGCACTTCTCAGTACCAAAGAGGACAGTTCAGCAGCCAATATAGTAGTATAAACCACAATATAAACACTAAAAGAAAAGCCACGAGAAGGAGGACATATGTATTTAAAACAAAGTGCCTATGGTGGAGAACTTGTTTGCCCAAAGAGACTATGCAAAGTGTTTAGGTGAATAGAATTGAAAACGATTACAGTTTGCCAGCATGTCAAGGGAAGAATATTAGTTTGTGAAACACCTCAAGTACTACAGGGCTAGGATCATAAGAACTGAGGAAGATTTTAATGTCATGCTTTCAGGAGTAAAAAAGTTAAACCACTTGTCCCAAGATACATGCATCTCAGAAGAAAAATCATTTCATCCGATGACAGAGGGTGTAAATGAAGCTTAATAGGCTCACAGCTCTGGAAATTATTGCATGAGGAGAGAAATAAAGGGAATAACTATATAAACTGGTCACTGTAGGTGAAAAAACAGGTCCTAAAGGAGGAAGGGAAAGGGAAATTAGGGGAGAAATCGTTGACATCACTTGTTTTCTAAATTTGAATAAACAGGGAGTTTCAACTGGAGTGCTTAAAAAGGGGTACATCCGTTTAACACTGCTGTGAAAAACACTGTTTCTCTAAATTGATTTATATACAACACCAATGACATTTCACAGGAAAATACAATGTTTACTGCTCTAGAACTTATATTATGGTCTAAAGAAATGACACCTTGATTTGTGAAAAGTGGTAGAAGGCTGTGACTGGTGGCTTAAGACAGCTTTGCAAAGAGCAACAGCAGTCAAGAAGTGTGAGTAACAGAAGTAACATTTCAGAAAGAGAAGTGAATAGAGTAAACTGTACGTGTAGTTCACAACATAGTCTGAGCCAACCCCCAAATCTGTCCTCCAGCAATTATGAAAGGGTCATGCAGACTCACTGGAATGATGAAATACATAGAAAAATATATATTTAACCTTTTTGAACCAGCAGCCAGAAAAATACAGTACAATGATGCTGGATAGCTTAAAATTCTTAATGAAGTGTTAGAGGACCTGGAGGGATAATGAAATACTCTAATATAGAGGTAATATAATAGTAAATGAAAATCAAAGTAGCACATATGTAAAGAGAATACAGACACAGCACAAATAAGTTTTCACTATCTTACAATATAGTACTGGATCAAAAGAAGAAACCCACAGACCCCTGGGCTAGTTCAGGACAACTATAATCCGAATATTTAATTCCTTTGTTTAACAGACTGGTTATAACCATATAAATATATGAAACATTCCAGAAACTTAATATGGCTTGTAAACTGATGTTATTTTTGTACTTTATTAGGAATAGAAGATGTGAAAGACTGGACCTATACGAGATTTTAGCAAGAAGTTGAAGCTATTATCTCATGCTGAGACTCCTGCTACATAATTGATTACTTAGAAGAAAAGTCTCTATCAGCCTCCTTGGCTTAGAATAATTTCTGAACAAACATAGCTTTCCCATATGAGGTGATGGTTTAAAAATAGGAATATGTATTTACCACATACAGTTTTCGACAAGTGAAATAGTGACATCAAACACAGTAATTTTTGTCTTATTTAAAGTTGGCTTCTTAACCTGGAATCTCCACTCGGTATGACAGGACACAATTAAGAGCTGAGCAGTAAAATTCAAAAAATTGCCATGTACACAGGAAAAAAAAAAACGGTAGGCTGAATCGTTCCCAAAATGAAACTCATAATAATTCTGAGCAAATGACTGCTTTTAACAGTTATTTACTGTATTTTATAGCACAATGTTAACCTAAGCCATAAAACATAATGACTTGGACTGCAGAAGTGGCAGCACGTTTTAATTTTCATTCCAAAAATACTAATACATACTGTTTGTAACTTTTGCTTTAGTGTTTTGTATTTAATGTGCAGGAATTTGTTGTAAATTGCTATAAAAATTGGAATTAATTTCTAAAGCAAAATAGAAGCAAATTATTTCCTTCTGAACCCCTCAACCATCTCCTGGACCCATAAAATAGTTTCTTTTATTGAACTATTCATGAAAAATGTAGTGTTTTTCCAAAGGAAAGTTCTCTGCAGTGATGTGCCAAGTGATCTGATCATAATGAGGGAGCTGGGTAACCATGGAGCTTGTTTTCTTCTACTTCATAATTACATTGCTTATAGTTCATTTTTTAGCCTGCAGCTACCATGAAAACTTTTTCAGCATGTCTGACAGCCAAATTTGTCCTTGGTCTCCACAGCAGCCGTGGTTGGTTGTAGCCTTTCTGATATGTATCTAAGTGGTCTCAGGCATAACACCTCGTGCCTAATTGAAGCTAAAGTACTGTACAAGGTGAAAATCAATGTGTGGAGGTGAGAGAGAGTGATAGAAGCTGTCAAATACCATTTCTGACAAGCACTTTTGACTGTAAAAGAAATACAGGCCTCTAATAAGGTGGAAAAATGTGGTCCCAAGTCTTTGTTTACTATGTGTTCTCATTCTCAACCCCCAAAGAAAATTAAGTAATTGAGCCAGTTTGTTTATTTTTTAAAATGAGCAGAATCACATGAAAATTTGAGAGCGTCAGAGGCCTTTATTCAGAGATCTGCTAAGAATGGAATAAAACAACTAAATATCTCACAACTTTTTGGTGTACAAACACTGAAGAGAACAAGAAGCAGGGAAAGAAACTTTCTGGTTTCACTTCTAACCAATAGGAGAGAACTGGATGAAAATCTTGAGGGTGAAAGGCAGCTCTGATAGAATGCCAACAAAATTACAAAATTCGTTACGTTTTAGGATAAAAGGAAAACAGAATATTAAGACAAAAAATGTATGAAAGCAGACTACAATAAACTCAGAGTATTATAAGCATACTTTTAGGGAAAATAAACTAATGAGGTAAAAAACTGGGTTCTAAAAATTTAGCTATTATTTTAAAAATTATGTCAAGGGCACAAGTGTAACTTACAGTGGAAGATGAAGGACAGAAAGTGCAGTTAATGATAATGAGTTTTTCAATCACATAAAATTTAAAAATAAAGAATAGAGATGTAGAAATTAGGTAATTTATGAAGGAGCTTAAAAGAATAGTTGGAGCACAAGGAAAAGAATAGAAAAGACAGGGCTCAAAACAATCACTGCTGGCAAGAGGCATAAGTAGCAAGAAGAACACCAGCAAAAGTGCTGGCCAATTCCCAAGGGAGCAAGAAGATATCAACATATGATATCAAGAAACTGAAAGTAAATCTAATGTCTTTTTTGCTCCAGTCTTCACGAAAAGGTCAAGTTCAGTCAAACAGGCCATGCAGTTAATGCTGATGACAAATGGATAAGGAGTCAAGCTATAGAAGGATAAAAAGCCTGTAGAAGCCTGATATTGCTAAAATTATTTATACACTTTTAAGACAGTTGGACATGCCCATTTCCACTCCCAGGCACATAAAGAAGTAATTTCACTAATGCCAGAGGCATTAGAAATCCTTCTGGAAAACTTGTGATAATAAGCGAAGATCCAGAAGACTAATATAGCAAAAATAACATCCGCTTTTAAAAGTACAGGAGAAAAATAGGAACCACAAGCAGTCAGTTTAACTTCATTTATACAAATGAATTACAAATTATGTAGAAAGAGGGAAGATAATATGGACAAAAACAAAAGCCAACACCATAGTCAAGCATGTCTAATTTTCTTCTACAAGATGCGGAGCCTTTGTGTGTGGAGATACAGTGTCTTCATGTCAATAAAATTCACACACTTTTAAGACGACGAACCAAAGACCAGAGTGTGATGAAATATTTTGGGTAATTGTACTTTCACTAGTGAATCAGAAGTCAGATATTGTCAATTTCCAATAGGCAAGCAGCACTCTGGAAGAGGTAAGTCAGTGTCCTCAGCCAGTGTGATCTCCTCGTAAGAGGCACTGACAACACAAGGTTCATGAGTAGAAGGCAATGAAGAATAATAACAGCTCTGAGAGATGGTGTTTACAAAGAACATTTGAAACAAAGGGGTTATTTAGTTTGAAGATATACAGAGTAGTGAGTATCTGAGGCATAAATATGACTTAGAAGAGCAAATAAATTGTTCTCCACACTGAGTGGGACTAGGGAAGAAGTGAAGGCTTTAAACCAGGAGAGGAAATTTAGCTTCGGACTAGGCATAAAACCTCCTAGTGGGAAGACCAGAAAAGAGCAAGAAACAGTTTCCCAGAAAGACAGTGTAAATCTTAGTTTTTAAAAGCAGATTGGGCAAACAGTGAAGTTAACCCAACCTGAGATCAAGGAAACGGACTGGATTACCTCACTTTCCTTATACATGTACCTGCCCAACTGCTGAGGGGAGGGCAGGAGGGAAAGGCAAAAAACACTTCAAGGTAGAAGAATTTCCAGAATGAGAAGATTGGACATAATTCATCACTCTGCAAAAAGTGAATACCAGTGTCTCACATAAAACCACCAGATTAAGCGATACTTAAGTGCTTGTCATGGGTTAAAAAGGGTTTTCTCCTGGAGTTGGAAGGTGGTTAACCCCATGGGGTGGTGTTCTTGGTGTAGAACCAATCAAGTTTGCCCCTGTGAAATTAACATATTACAACAGACCAGGAAAAGGAGACCAGGTTATGTAGCCAGGAGAGAGGCAGCCGTGGCTTGAGACACCACGTGTTTGAGAGAGGGGCCAGTGAGCCCCACTGGGGGCGAAGGCCCCCAGCCCCCAGCCAGGCTGCAGGGGACGCAGAACAGTATTAAAACTGTACTGAGTGCCATGGCCAAAGGCTGGGGGGAGTTTTCTCCACTGTGAATGGGCAGCAGAAAGACGCAGAAGCGGCGGCAGAGGCAGCGCTAAGCGGAGAGCTGTGGTTGAAAGCCAAGAAGATAACAAGCAAGCAGCAAAGACGGTACAGAGACAGGCTGAGAGACACAGAGATGTCCTGAAGGAGGGAGAGTTGGCAACAGAGCAGAGAAAACTCAGTAGAGACTGTTTTGGGTAAGACTGGATTACTTTCCCAAAACCCAGAGACCTCCTGAAGAGGAGGGGTGGGCTTCCAAACTTTTAGGGAGTCCCGAAATGCAACAACAGCTAGAAAGAGAGAGAAGAGCTGAGAACTTGGAGACGTCCTGCAAGCTGGACCAGGACAGAATGTGGGAGAAGTAACCTTTCCCCCCTGACACATTGGCAGCTGAGACGGAGCAAAGGAGCTCTGTTAGAACGCTTGGGGCAAAAACTGAACTGAGAGCCCCTAAACATTCTGACCCCAGGGAGGAGGGGTGGAAATCCCTAGAGGAGTCTTACGAGAGTTTGTCCCCAGGGGTGGAAACCTTTCATGGAGCAGAGGATTAAAGACTTTGAGCTTTAACCCTTATACCTCGTGCATGTCAACTATGGTGATAATGAGCTGTTTCCCTCGAAGCCCATAGATGAGACCTTCAGTTGGAGCTGAAGGGCCAAAAGGGGTGAGCAAAAACCCCTGCGTTGTAATGAAGAGAGAGAGAGAGAGAGAGAGAGAGATTTTCCAGCTACGAAAAAGTGAAACTGCTGCCTCGAAGATAAAGAAGAGATTGTGGTGCCCTGAAAGATTTCTTCTTCTTTCCTTCTGAACTTTTATTGGAGGGAAAGGAGGGATTTGATCTACGTAAATATATTGCTTTACCATAGGAGAGATAGTTAGGATTGTTATATATAAATGTATTAGAGTATTTATTGCATTAGTAATAAATTTTGATATAATTTCCCCATGCTAGTAGCCATGTTATATCTGAAACGTCTCTCACATTGAGGCAAATTGTGGGAGGCTTGAAAACTGAATTTTTGGACGGTTCAAACCACAACAGTGCTCTACTGGAATTATACTGAAATCACTGATCTTCTGAACAGGAACTTTCCTGCCTCTTCCAAAACAAAGTGAACCAAAACCTCCAAATTGCTCTTGTTATTTTAATTTAATCTTGTTTACTATATTATTTTGAGGAACTAACCAGAACCAAAGCCCTACTGTCCTAAATATTACATCAGAACAGAAGAGCAGATAGTTCTTGCACCAGAGGACTCACAGTTCAAAAGTAGATTCAACTTGTTCTTTCTGCTTTCCTAATGATAATTCTCATACACATGAAGGTGAAATTATCTTTGAGATCTCTGGAGTATGTAAATATATGTAATGCACATATGCAAATATGTGTTTTCAGTAAAGATACATTATATCTGAAATCTCAAGGAAAACAGTTTTGTTATCACTCTAATTTTCAGTGTTTTCTACAATAAACATTCTAAAAATTGAACTGTTTGAGGACCATTTTAAACAGGTCAGGGTTTGAGTGTTTTGAGGTTTGGGGGTATTATTGTTTTGAATATTTTTATTATTTTTAAGATTTTTTTGTACTTGAAAAAATATTCTACTAATTTGCAGTTACCAGTACTTCAGAACAGAACTAAGTACAACAGCTCTATCACACTAGAAATTGTGGTCGGTCATTTCTGAATTACATAACCTGTATCTTTTCTTTCCTGCCTGAATCTGATTTTGTAAACCAATGCATTTTTAATCTGGTCTTAATGTCATTCATGTCTATTGTCAAACATTCTATATCTTGAATTTGAGCTAAAGAAAACAACCATTCACATGAAGAACATATTGCACGAAATGACTGTATGGGTTTTGACTATCTTAATTATTTTATCTTAATGTTTTTCAAAACTGTCCACATACTTTCAAATTATTTCACTGTTTTTGCTAAATTGTTAGCACTTTAAAGTATATTCTCTCAACACAGTGCTGCTGGAGCACAGAGAAAATGAAAGCAACACCACCCCATTAGAGAAATGAGGCTTGTGATAGAATGTATTTGCATTGTGAATGAAACAAATATGCAAATATTGTGTGTTCTTTTCCAGAGAATTCATCATAAAAAACTATTGTGTCCATGACTTTTATTTTATAATATGTAAGAAAATGTCTTTAAAAAAAAAAAGTAACTCTTGCTAAATATTAGTTTTCTGTTATAAGGCCATTGTACTAATCCCAAGAGTTTTTTTCTCACTGTGTACATTGTCTGTTTGAATAACTATGATATGATCCTGTTTCTTCAAAGAAATCACAATTTATGACATCTAAAGTCAGTGTTGATCTAACCTCCAAACTATATATTTGTTTTAAAATAATTCCTAGCATTTTCCCATTACAGACAGTGAATAACTTAAGCTAATACTAATCAACAAAGATCATAGGTTTTAGTGTTTCACTTACAGTTTAATTCTTTTTGAATGTGTTGCAGCTGCATTTACCGTATCTATTGAGGTGTGAACTTTATGTTGTTTTTCTCTTACCATTTTCTCCATCCCCTTTGTAATCAGCAGTCTGAATTTCTGCAGTATTGTACATGGCTACTTTCTGTTTGACAAACTTGGTTTGTAACTCTTTTTCTGTCAGTCTTAACATTTACCTTGAGATCTTTTCTTCTTATAAGAGAAGTTAAATGATCAATATATTTATTCTAGGTCTAGTTATCTGGCTTTATGCATATACATGCTCATTTTTAGTGGTGTAATTAATGAACTTAATTACCCCCACAAGTACAAGCTTACCACTGTGCTTATTTTAAACTACTTTGTTGAGTAAGAATGGACTGAAACATTTGTATAAAGTTTGGCTGTGTGCTTTCGTGATTTATTGAAGCAGGCTATGTGTGAAAATTGAAATCAATATGCAACTGTTTGCAAGATAAAAACTTAGTTTTCCATAGTGACATCTATGCAATTAAATCCATAACACTAAAAAACAGAATGAGAATGATCTGGGTTCATGCAGAGTTTGAATTAAACTCAGTAACACATCAGGGTCATGGAAGTTTCTCCTCGTCCTGTTTAAAAGTATTAGTAATAATATGGACATAAAAATATGAAATGTATTGAACATAAAGTTATGTGTTTGATAGAGTACAAAAATAGGCAGTAACAATATAGTTACAATAAAAATATAATCTGAAGAAAAGTTTAGCATTTTTTTAAAAATTATTTCAAGTTGAATTTCAAATTATAATATTTTATTTTGTTTTATTTTCATGTCCAACACTGCGAAACCCAGAAAATATTTTAAAAATTTTCATTGCATTTGATTGACAGCTTAATTTTAAGGAATGCAACTTAGTGGGTTCATTACCTTACAATGAACCCATTAATCCATGTAATTAATTTACAAGGCTGAAAGTCTAACCAAAGCTTGTTGTAATAAAAAGAAGGTAGTTATTCTCCCGCATTTGACTTAATAATTTTAATATCATTAAAAAGGCCCTACATATTTTGTATTATATAGTAGAATATACAATTTTAAAGTTTGCAATAGCTGTAGATTTCAATATCTATTTTATTAATTTTCAAGATTTGTGTTTTATTTTGAAATTAGGAAAACATATTTGTGCACTGTTCCCCCTCTGTTTAGATATTCTTCAAAGATGCTACAGCAAAGTGACATGGCCCAAAAACTGTTAGAACATTATAGCAATTAAAAATAATACAATATTGTTGCTTCCTTTATGCAAATGAGAAATGAAATAGCCTTGAGATGATTTAGATACACCCATAAATTAGACAGGCTAAACAAAGTAAGCTTTGCTTTGTACAGATGTGACAGCCAGATGTGGCTCTGCTTTTTATTTCATGGTTGTAATCTGTACTGGATTTAAGTTATTTCCTGAAAAACAAGGCATGCACCCAAAGCTGAAACATCACTAGTTGCTCAGATCAGTACTTGTTTTTAGCAGGGACCATTTATCTGTTCGGACTCTTTTTCCCTGAGGAATAGAAATTCAGGGTATTTTCTTAAGAGTACTTAAGAAAGGCCAGCACATTTCATGGCATCCAGATAGTGGGATCATTCTTTAGTTTTCTGTTTGTCTAAAAGATTCATTCAAATTATTTTTTTTTTTTTTTTGCAAGGGATGCAAAATGTTTTCACTGGAACAACTTTGGTTTTTTACCACATTAAGTTATCACCTTTAAGAGGAAATTAATATATATCCCAGGATGATTATGATTTGGTGTAGACAAAATATATTATTAGCAGGGTCCATTGGTGAAACAGGACACTTTTGTGGGTTTTAGCTTTCATGATTTTTCACTCTATGCAGTTGCTAATGCCTTCGCTAGAATTAGAAGACCAAGCTTTTTCCTTGGCATTCACATTCTTCCAATTAAAGGTAATGGGTGAAATGTTGTCCTCAGTTATGTGATCATAATCTCCAACAACTTCATGACAATTTTATTGGAAATTATGAACAGAAAACCTAAAATTGCAGATTGGGTTGCCTGTATGAGGTTCAGGAAAAGTGCTATCATGTCTCTGCACTATACAGTCCTTATTCATGTTGCCCTGTTAATGAATACTCGATATTTAATCTCTTGTTAAAGGATGCTCTAAATTTAACCTCTACCTGCCCCAAATTAGTCAAAAACACCTGAGTGCTTGATGGTGGGAACCCAAGACACTTATGCTTTCACAGAAAAAACAGTAGTCCAACACCCTCCACTTGCAGACGGATGAATTAGAAAGATGACCTTAAGATATACAGTGTGCCAACTTTGTTTAGGCTTTCCTATTCATCTGCTTTCTGTGGGGCTTTTCCTCTATTCAGACACTGCTTTCCCTGGATTGTCTGGCAGCTACTAGGCAGTCCTTACCTCTGAACCTCCCAGCTCTGTCTTGCTGCAAAGTTGTGTGTTCTGAGACGATGGCTAAACAGCTATATCAAACTGGATTATGGTGATCAGGAGTTAGACACTCTGGAGATCCTTTTTCTCTTCTGATAGCAGCACAATCAGCTTTGTGGAGTTAACGGAAAAATATTTATTCTAATCCTATTTCCCATGTATGGTATATTCTAAACAAAAGGTCTGCTTGGTACTGTGTTTGTAGACTTTCAAGGCTTTCTTTAACTGTAGCTAACACAAGGTATATGGGCCTGTAAATTTTGATTCTTTTTAGGGGTTTATAACTCCTAGTAATTTATATGGAAACATTTTGGTAAGTAGGAATAGAATCAGTTCTCTTAGCTCCTTTATAAAGACATGTTCTTGAAAGAACACATATTAATACTATCAGCCAGAATAAGTATATAAACATCTGGTTTGATATCACTCCATTAGCAAGTAACATGGGCTAAGTATGATTGTCCAGCTGTCTTGGAGTTTTCTGTGCTCAGATTATCTGATTGTAATTTTGGACATGGTCATGGATTAAAAATTAATGGCTATATTTCAGCTTCTTCAGTTGCAGTAGTCAGCATATCAAATTGGCTTTAAGGGCCAAGGTCTTTCCAGAGCAGACCTCTTTCCTTTTTTTTCTTTTTTGCTTTTTATTTCATAATTTGAAGAACCTTGAGGCTGGTCAGCTGTTGACATCATCTATATTTCATATTTACTTTTTTCTCAGGTATTATTATCTTGAGTAATGTGGTTAGTTCCTGCTAATCTGGAAAAGAGAATAAAAATAGGCAGATGTAATTTGCTTATTTGGGCAGGCAGGAGATTAGTGAGTAAAGCAGTGTTGGCATGAGACAGTTCTCAAGTGTAATGACTCAGTGTTAGCTTAAAACCAGACTTAGAGAGTGGTCAGTTTACAGTTTATAATCTGGCTAAATAGATTGGTCTGGAAGGCTATACTATTTTTGCTGTGTTTTTCCAAAAAGTGGTTTACCCTAGAAGAGGTAAAAGGGCAGTCCCTGGCTGTACCCCATCTAGAATCATTCCCTGGTAAACAAGCATCTGTTATTTTGTCATGACAAGTTACATGACTCTTTTTTTAAGCCTCTTTTTTAAATTTATAATATTACCTCAACTTTTAAAAGTCTGTTTAGGTCTCACATAAACAAGGTAGCAGCAATACATCTGGAGACCCCAATAAAGTAGCACTGTCTAGTATTAGAGCTTTTTACTTCAGTCCATCACTTGCATTCATTTCCATCACGGGAACCAATCTCCTTAATTCATCATACCATAAATGAAAAATTGAAAACTTTTTTATACATTTCAACACCAAAAATTCATGTTGGCTTACAAATGGCAATCCTGGAGTATTTTGCTCTTGGGTTTATGCTCAAAATTCAGAATTTCAAAAGCAGACTTCACAGAAAAATCTGACTAGCTAGAAAAAGGTGTACTTTAAATAGAAAATGTGGTTGTTTTAAGTCACAATATTTTTGAGAAGGACTACATGAGCCCTCTGTAGATGTCTTTATAATGAGCTTCCACATTAATTTTAAGAAATCAGTACGATGTGCTGCTTGCAGATTATAATGTAATTCTGTAATACAAATTAGATCAGCTTTGAATGTCTTTGAAATGTAGTGTGTTAAAAATGGTATGTACAGGTTAAAAGATACAGATTCAGAACACCGGGATTTACATGAAATTATCACACATGCTTTGATAGAGTCCTAGACTGATTCAAAAGAGCAAGTTTCATATGAAGCTGTCTCATTTTCTTTGATAGCCACCTTGATCTTTATGCAGTCATCTATTAATTATATTACAGATAAGGTAAATAAAAGTGTTGAAATATTGAGATCACAGCCTCCTTTTTTCTTGTGAAGACTAAAGGTATGCTTCTATGAAGTCAGTGAGCAACGGGGGATGATAAAGGTATTCTTCAGCTGTCAGGCGGCATTTATTTTGACACGTGACTGAAAGATCTAGAGTTCAATAGCTAAGAGCATAACTTAAAGGGTAAAACTTATATGTGATCTAGACCAAAGGTGCTATAAGACAGTCTACAGATTTTCCTGGGTCAATGCACTGGATAACACTATGAAGGTTTTCCTGATGGAATTATATTCCATTTAGTTCCCTTTCCATTTGTAAGCCTCATCTTGCAATGTGCTTATCACACCATACAACTACCACTAGCATCACACTGCATTCCAGCTTGTTTCCTCTCAGGTTTGGCCCCTCTGATTGCCTCACACAAACAGCTTGGAGGTTTTAACCCTGTTAGTTCTAGAGGAGCCCATCATACTTTTCACAGACTAAACATAGGAAATTTGCTTATTTGATCAGCATTCAGGATTTAGCAGTGTGGATTTTGAATGTAGCTATTTTTCCACTTTTTTTTTTTAAAGGCAGTAACATTTAGCTAATAAGCTACAGTGTTGCTGTTACACAGATGTCGCTGCAGAATATTCTATCTCAAGAAATTGGCTTACCTGCTTACTCCTTAATTCAGAACTTTCCAAAAGCAAATTCCTTTGCTTTCAGTAGGCCTAAATAGAAGTGTCTAAACTATAAAAGGTATTTATCTCTGTAGCAATGGAATATTGAGCTGAACAAAATGCCTTTTTTCACTTTAATATTAAATTTCAGTGCCCTGCCTTCTGTACCTACAGATAACAAAACCTGCCACCAAAAAAAAAAAAAAAGAAGCAATCAAATCATGGGTATATATTCTAGAACAATAGCTTGATTTAAACAAATATACAAGTCCCTATACAAAGCTATCTCTCAGTGCAATAGGTTAATAGTTTAATTCAATTAATTGCCTATATCGATATTGGCATTGTGAGAAGATGACTCAAGAGGTCTTCTTTATTCTTTTTTTCTCTAGGAGATGTCCACGTATATTTAAATTTGAAACTGATATCAACATCGCATTATATGGTTCACTGTGAAACTGTCAAAAGTTAGTAACTCCACATCTCTGTCTCCATTGATGTGCTAAAAATGTGAACTAGCAATATGCTTATGAAATACTCTAGATCCTTGTTTTTGTTATTGGTGCATTTCTTCTTTAAGGGATTATTTTACTAACTCTTTATGTTTCATAGTTTTTAAAGGGTTTATTTTCCAAACATGCACATCATTCCTACCACCATTGATGATATTTGTGCTATAAATGTATGAAGAGGGGAAACAGTCCTTATGCTTTTAAAAGTAGTTTACATAAGTATTGCAATAATAAAACTATTCAGAACCCTGTCCAGTATTTTTCTGTACTAAAGTTCTTCTGTAAACTCACTTTGTAGTCAAGACAAATGAGTTTTTTGTAAGTTTATTTTTCTCAAACTGAGGAATGCAATTAGGTGACTTTTATCTAAAACATAAATCTGCTGACTTGTTGCTAAAGTTATATAAAATGAGGAAGTAGGCAATGTTTACAGCAAGAATTTCCTAGACTGCAATTTTAAAGGTGCTTATTACTAATTTTGTGTTTTATTCTACAGAATCATTATATAGGAAAACTGTGTAAAACATACAGCGGCTACAGGCAAGCTGAAAAGAGCATGGAGGAAAGAAGGATGGACCCAAATCCCCTGAAAAAAAATATAGAAAAATATAAAAACATTATTCTTCTTATAGGGTGACCAAGTAGTATCCTCTGCTATATAGGCTTTCATCAAAGCCAATGTGATGCTATGTATGTTAAGATCGTCTTTGGTACAAGACAAAGAGTAGTAACAGCTGTGCTTGAAAAAACTGATTTAACGTAGCAGTGTAGTAATACAGAGAAGGGAGTTTATTAGATAAGTATGTATGTTTTCCATAAAACAGAACTGGAGTATTGCCAACAAACGATGAGCACTTTGGCCTATAAGAACGTAGCTTCAACAGGTTTCTGCTCATTAGCTCAGTTTACTCTAAAATACATCTTCTATTGGGTATGAATGTCCTTTGCTGTTCTGGTCTTTGGGTGATTTCTGTAAAATTGTCAAAACTGAAAAGTGATGTGTGATTATAAGTCATGTGCATGCTTGACATTTCTGAAAACTACACCCTGAACTACTTCTCAGACCACACAAGGTATGCTTACATGGAAAACTTAAAAATATCCAGGACTTTGCTATGCAGATTTACCTTTTTTGGTTGTTGGGGATTTTTAAACTTTCTCAGGGTTGGGGGATTGGGAAAGGGGAAAAAAAGCGCAAACAATTGTTATAAATCCCACAGTATGCCCGTAGAAACACTTTAATTTTCAGGCACTTCACTGTAGCAAAAAAGTAACACATTCTGTCTTTTTATTGAATTGTCTGTTGAAAAATTGTTTACATCCTTAATTTATTTTTCCCTCCAAATTGATTCACATATACATATATATATATATATATATATATATATATATATATATATATACACAGATAAATCTAATACATATATACATTAATTCATGTATACATCTTACCTGTTGTTTGGGTGCTTGGGTTTTTTTTTTTTATTGGTGGTTTTTTTGATTGGGTTTTTAATTGTTAAAAAAACTAAATCTCCAAGTTACTCATTGAAGTTTCAAATTTAGAAGCAAAGGCTTAAGATTGTCTCCAAGTGGTTCTGGATTGTCTGATATAGACTAACATCTCATACTACAATGGCCATGTTATGTCTACGAAAAATACAGTGCAAAAACTAGCTAGGGACATTGGAGTTGTAGTCACAAATTTGTTTTGATGCTCTAAACTGATCCTTGTCCTCCTTGTGGCTGTGAGAGCTGTTCACTGGCATGCTACTTGTTGATGTGCACAGACACAAAACTTGTGATAACACCATGAGAGTCATTAGAGAGAGGCTGACATCAAGTGACCTCTTCTAGGTGGCAAAGCAATTTTCAAGTAGAAGATTGGCCTTCAACAGCAAGTAGCAGATGAGCAGGAACAGGATTTTTTGGTTTTCTTGTTAATGGTTTATTTTTTTTTACTTCAGTACTTTTTTTCCTATCTTTTACAACCAGTTCTTTCATCTCCGAAGGCCTATAATGAATAATAAGAAAAATCCACTGATTTTGTTTGTATTGACTGTGGCTGAGCCTCTAAAAGTAGAATGCTGAAGTATTTGTGTTTATGCTGAGTTTTTATATTTGGTATAGTTTTCATTCAGTATGGGTAGTTTCTACATTAAATGTAGGTATATCACACATTAATATATTACAGAAAGTATTTTTAGAGATAAGCTAACACTTTTTTTCCCTTGGTTAAAAACTGTGTGCCTTTGTTTGACAATCAAAATTGGTGTTTTCTTCCAGGAAAAAGCTATATCCACAGGACTAAAAGACAGCAAGTTCTAATATCCAAGATCAGCTGGGGAATTCTGAGACAATGTTGCATTGATAAATTATTAGAAGACCTTGATTTATCATGCATTTTGAAAGGTCATTCACCTTGTGATAACAAAGGCTGACACTTCAGACCCCAGCTTCCTTTTCCAGATACTAAGTGCCTGAGAAGACCCAGCAGTGTAGTGCACAGAGCTTACTCAACAGATGTCTGTAACTGTTGTCCTCAGATCAAGCTTCATCGACTATTTAGCATACCCTATTCCAAAGCAGTAGTGTATATACTTATTTATGGTGTGTACCATTTCTGTACACATTTTTCAGTGTAAAAGTAAGCTTCAAAAGGAAGTTTAAACCATCTCACAATGCGTATATATCTGTAGTATGCAAATAAGAAACAGTTGTAAAACCTTTTCTGCCAAATCTATAGAATACCCATCTAACATACACAAAAAAGAACATTTTTGCAGCAAATATATGTTCATTTAGAGTTAATTAGAAGGTAGAAATTATACACAGAATCATCCATAATAATTATGCCATTTTTTCAGTATTTCACTTTTGTTCTAATTCTCCTTCAAGCTAGTCATGGGATGCCCCGTAACTCCCATTGATATATTAACATAAGTAGTTCTGAAAGTTTGTCTTTCTCTAAAAATACATTTGGACTATCTGAACTTCCTGATCTACTTCTCTCCCCAAAATAAACAATGAGTGTGATCTGTTTATACTTGAGAAGAAGCTGCTCTGAATATCCTTTAAGTGCTTTTGTAGAAGTGCATTTAACTGCACATATTATTCTAAGTTTTGTATTATGTTATATTTCCAATATGAAAAATCCAAAGGATTTAATTGGAACATAAAAAAGCAATATCCTTCATCTGATAGATCTAGTAATTGTACTTAATATTTAAAATTTATGAAAATCATGAATTACAATAGATTATTTTGGAAAAGGTCCCATGTTATTTGTTCCCTAATAGTCCCAGGGACATTTTATTTTTTCCAAAAGAAACATAAATCTCATTAAAAAACTTGAAAAAGTTGGTGTGTGTATATGTCTAGAGAGAGATTACTTTTCTTTTCATCTTTTTTCATCCAAATTCTGATTTCTTTGCCTTTGTCAGCTTAAATTAGGCTTCTAATGTTATTTTAACATTTTTTATTTAATATGTACTGAAAACGGTCTGGGCCTGATGTTAGCACAGCTGTGAAATTTGATTTTTATTCTCTTTGCTAAAAGACTTGCAGGAATATAAAGATTTTTATAACAGTGCTTCCTAAGGAGGTAAAAATAATCAATATAATTCCACTTAGGAAAAAAGGTAGATAATTTGCACAGTACTCCTGACCATAGCAGTGATTAAATAAACACTAGGTAGGGTCACCCACTGCTTGTAAGCTGGTAAGTATAATTTAGCCATTACCATCCACTCCTGTTTTTTATATATTGAATTCTGGCACTGTGCTCTAATGCACTTCATAGAGTCATATGATAGACTACATTCTACTCTCTCTCCACTGAGTAGAAAGAACCTCTGGAGGAGATCTGCTTCAGCAAGGCCACCTGAAATTGGGCTGCTCAGAGAAGTGTCCAGCGTAGTTTTGGATATCTCCACAAATAGAGAATTCAAAAAAACCCTGCACATGTTTGAAAACTCCCACGAGAAAAAGATTCTTAATAATATTTAGAAGTTTCACCTTCCATGCATCCCTTTAAATCCTGCCACTGTGCAGCTCGGGCTAAAGCCTGGATCTGGCTTTTGACATCCTCCAGGGTAGATGGACACAGCAGTAACATCTCCCTTTCACATTCTCTTCTTACTGATGAACAAAGAAAGATCTAACCTCCCTGCAGGTGCTCTGTACTCCAACCCCTGCTCAGCCTGGTGGCCCTCTGATGGTCTTTCTCTGGCATGTCACTGCTTGATTTACATTAACTGGGGAGCACAAAATGGACACAGTACTGCAGGTATCTCACCTCCTCAGTGCTGAGCAGAGGGGAATAAACAGCTCCCTTCATCCTTACCTCCCCTGGTCGGCTCACTAACTCCCTTTGTCTGGAAACTACTTCTAGTTCTCTTCAGAAAATATTTTGGTTGCAGCAAAGAGTTGATCACAGTCGGAAGTATGCTGCCTGGTCCTGAGCAGGATAGAAATGACCAAGCAGGAGTTGTGTTGTTGCGGGGCTAGGTTGGTTTCTCTCTAGTTTCTCTTTCTGTCACAATCCTGCCTGCAAAAGTGTCCTTATTGGCCTAGCCAAGACAGGCACTCTGAGCTCTCATCTTCTTCAAGATGATGGCTACCACTTGTTAGCTCCCTTTGGAAACATAAGCCTTCAGGTTGGAAACAAATCACCTGCTGTCTCATGGCAGAGACAAAGGAGAACATCAGAGTGCTGGCCCATGGCCCGGTTGTTCCTTGCCATCTTCACTCTTTGCAGCTTTCCATGGGCCACCTGGTGCACAATCCACTTTCAAAACACTCTTCTGCCTTTGCCTGTGCTCCCAGAGCTTGCATCCAAGCTTTTACATCCCACAATGCTTTCTCTAAGGGCCTGGTCACAGCCTGCTCTCTCCAGAAACATCCTCTGGGAAGTCTGGGGAAACACTAGATCCTTACATGTTGCAGCACTTATCACCCTCAGACCAAGTTTGATTGGTACCACCATATTTTGGTCAGAAGCTCTCCTGGCTCTGTGTCACCCAAAGAAGATGGGGACAAGCACTGAGGGGGCTGGAGACCTACACCTGCTGAAACCAAAGTAATTTTGCAGTATTTCAGAGAATGTCAGGTCCTCTTCAACCAGCTTCTTCAACAAATTTTTATAGAAGAGATCCCTCTTCTTCGTTCTACAAAGGAGGGCAGAAGCACTGAAGGTCAAAAAGAAGGTGTTACATGAACCTTATTTTTGATCACCAGCAGATGATGCCCAGCCTGGCAAGACTGATGCCTATTTCCTGCCTTCAGGATAGAATTAGGGCTACCCTCCACCCCAGCTACTCACTGGCAGGTGTCTAAGCAACCTTGCATTGCTTCGAGGCACTGGGCCCAGGCTAAACAAGGTTGTGGACTACATATGTTTCCCATGCCTGCAGAAGAATGGAAGCAATGAATTTAGCCCTTCTGCAGGAAGGTTTTTGTGTCTTTCTGGAGGGAATATCAGCCAGAGTCACATATATAGGCAGCAGCTGCACCTCCTCTTGGTTCCTCACCATCTCTTCTTCAAATGTTATCTCAATCTGCAGTGGGTCTGGGCCCCCAGTGACTTCAGAGCAAAACTGTTTTGTCACACACTTTCTCCTCATGTGCTCATTTCTTGCCCTGCCTCTCCATATCCTTTCTCCTCTAGGTTTTCTCCCTTCAGTTTACTGAGGCTTGGCAGTCAAAGGAGCTGGAACCACTTTTCCAGAAAAGAGTGGATTGCCTACTCCAGAATCCCAGGGATGCAGCTGGTATGGCCACTTCTCATCAGGTCTTTGTGAAAAGATTTAGTTAAGGGGACAGGCTTGTGCCAATCTTTCCCAAGCTGGACTGGGCCCTGGCGAAATGCTCTTTTGTCAAGAGGTCATTGTACGGTCCTTCATGCTCCAATCAAAGAGCTGGCAGCAGCTCCCCTTTTCTTCCTTACACCCCTGACTGCTCCAAGACCCCTCAGTGTTCACAGTTATGACACACTCAGCAACTTGAGCTGCTGGTCATGCGGGTGGACTTCTTTTAAGGCCTTTTAAGGTACAACAGCCCAGTATGGGCTGTCAGTGGCCGGTAGCAGCAAGGGGCTGTTGGGAGATACGTACCTCTGTTTTCTGACTCCAGGATTTGAAGTCTTCCATCAAAGCCACCCACTGGGTGGCTTTTCCAGGAATATCTGGAAACCTCTCAGTATGCCAAGACAACTTTCATCCCAGTTCAGTGAAAAAGCTTGCACATAAATTTCTTGTTCATCATTCTCTCAGACTTGATGAGTTTACAAAGAGAAAAAAAAAGTGTCAGTAAAGATAAGTTTCTTCTTAACATTCAGAATTTATCAGAAAGGCTACTTTTTCCATGTGTATTTCAAGATCTCTGTGCAAGGGTGAAAATATAACACTAAAGTAAAAAATATATGTCACAATTACATTTTCAATAGTTCTACTTTCAACTGTAATGATGTTCCTTTTTTTATTTTTTATTGCCTACTTTACATGCTTTTCTTGATAAGACAGGTATTGATCACTCATGATCAAGACTTCTGTCATTTCTGGACACGTAATTTATAAAACCCTCAACATAATGTAAGATCAAAATTATAAGCCATTTTTCTTATACTATAGTGTGTTCTATTTACCTAATACTATTGTTTAAGTCAATATTTTCCAAAATGTAATCTGGCATCTAAAATATTTTAGATCAATGGCAAAAACTCCTTTAAAGTAATGTTGAATAGCTGTTTCATGAAAACTGAATAATCTCTTTAATGTACAGTTAAAAGTAATAATAGAAGTTAATCCTAATAAATTGCAATAAATTAAAAAAATTAAACTAATATACTACAGTGTTTACTTAACCACTTAAAAGCTGTTAGCTACTAAGACTGGGACTGCAGAAAAGATAACTTCACAAACTTGCATTTAAAATTATGTAGAGAAATGTAACACTAGTTTTCATCATTACTAAGAATCAGAAGATTGAAAAATCACTTTCACATAAACTCACAATGAAACTTTGATAATATATTTGTCACACTAGCAACAGCAGAACTATAATAACACCTTAGTTATTACAGTTGTACTTATAGCCATAGAGGTTAATTACAGGGATTTGAAGGGAGTTCAAATAAGAGGGTATTACTGTAACTTTTGGCAAATGAAGCTGTCATTCTATTATCTGACCCTTAGTTAACCAAGTGGTCGTCACTATCGTTCCATTTGCATTTTTGATAGAATTAACATCTGCTTTTTTGCTAACACCACCCTGGATAAGCTTATATCAAGAAGTAGCTTTTCTATGTTACTAGTAAATCAAGGTATTTCCTGCCTAGATCAAATTAGTTACATGTCATGTATTCAACTAGTAACATTATTGAATGTGTTGCAACTAGAAACTAGAATTGTTTAGATACGATTTTTATATTCACTGGTTTTGGTTGTATAGAAAAAGAGGTCTCTCTGTGTGTGAGCTATCCACTGGTATGTAAAGTAGATAAAAAAAATAACTGCTAAAACTTTGTACATTATGTATTTTAAGAACTCGAGGGGAAAACAACCACACACACACACAGATTTTGAAAATATTTTGGTCCATTTCTTTTAATAAATTTTATCTGAGGGACTGAAAATAGCCCTTACTAGGAGTGATTGTCTTCTGTGAACCATGTATTTTTTTGTGACTGTCTGTGCAGATGCATAGAAAATTAAGTGAAAGGACAGAAGAACTGAAAGGACAACATAAAAATTTGCCCGAAGAAGATATGGTAAAAGATCTGACAAGAAGATAAAATTTAATTCAACAAGCAAAAAGGATTGGATGAAAAGGACCCGTTTTTACCCTCTGAGAATTTCCACGGTTTTTTATAATTATTCCAGCTGATACTAGAAAGATTGTGGAGGTAGACCTACCGAAAGGTGTACTATTAACAAAACTAAAATACACATAGCCTTTGTTCATTATAATCCACTCTTACTCTTGAGAAAATGTTGACCTGTATGCTAGATGACTTCCTCCTCTGCTCTGAAAAGCAGCACGAGGTTGTTAGATTCCACCTAAGGAACCTCTTACAGGGCCAGAAGAGACATATGCTTAATATTGCATTGGGATATCTGGAAGCATTTCTTTACTGTATAAAGAAATACAGTATTTCCTATTCTTCCACTTCTTAATCAGCACTAAGTTGCTTCAGCTTTGAAATGAGAATTTACTACTTTCCAATCTAAAGATGAGTGCTATGTTGGCAAGCAAAGAAAAATCTATGAACACATACCCTTGTTTTATGTGCTCGGAAATCTCTGAATAGCCCCACCACAATTTTTTCTTCTCTGTTTAGGCAGCTGTTGTAAAGCCCCACTTGTAACAGCTTTGAGAATATAAGAAGTCTTTAAAGGGACACTGAAATGTGTTTGTGAAAACATTTTCTCTCCATTTAAACATCTTGAAGATAAGAGGAGGAAGTCTGAAGTTTATTCCCTCAACAAAAGCAAGAAGTCTCTAACATTAGGGATATAGCTAAAAAGTAATAGTTACAAAATATCAAACACGTTTATGTGATGTCGCCTCCAACATATATTTAGCCAGATATATGTTGTTGGGAAAGGTTTTACCTTCAGGGAAGGTAAAAATTCAGGCTTTCATAGACTCGAGAATCAGTGCTTGAAACCCTGTGGATTAAAAGTGTATGAAGCATGAGTGCCCTACTCCAGTTTTACAGAGATGAAACTTCACTGATTTATGGCATGAAAGTAGAATACTGTAGTGAAAAATTAGACCTCTGCATTTCCTACATGTCTAAGACAAATTTAAAACAAACAAACAAAAAAAACCCCAAAAACAAAAACAAAAATTAAACAAACCACAACAACCTCCCTCCCCTCCCCACCAAAAAAAACCCCAAAACCCAAAGTCCTAAACAAACTCCTAAATCCTCAAAAAGCTTTAAAAAAAATTATTGACAAATATTTTATACTCTGTATTGATTTGAAGATGCACCTCTTGAACACATCATGAAAGTGGAAAAGAAATAAAAGTTATTTCATAGTGACCTGAATTTAGCATCAGATGTTAAAATCAAGACATGAAATTTTGGTAGAGAGATAAAAGTCAGAACAGAGACCTGACCACATGCCGGATGATATTAGTGGCAGATGTGATCGTCAGAAGTGTGATGGCATTTCCTCTGAATAGGCGAATGTACTCTTCAAACTTTGATGTTAACATGATTAGCAATGAAAGTATGCTTTGTTCCTTTGCCTTCACATGGTCTCAATATTGGCAGTTATCGTTTACTTGTATTTTTAAATCAAATATTATCCTGCCCTGTATTCATGTGCACATGCTTTGCACAATACTGCTTTTTCTGTCAGACGTAAAAGAAAACTGTGAATCATTGTACTGAACAGGAGCTAATTTTTTTCTCTCTTTTACTCAGTCCAAGCATTTGTCTTTTCTAGTTTTACACTGGAAGTCACAGTACTGTGCTTTCCAAACCACACCAATATCCTTATTACTTTGTCCATTGCCCCCAGAAAGCCATTAATTGACTAAAAACACAACTTTATTGCAAAATGACTGCAGCTTTATTAAGCAACAGGATTTACAGGCAATAACATAATCAATTGAACGTTAATATATCACATAATTAAGCAGTTCTTACAAGTTCTGCCTGTAGCTTTAAATATATAGAACATCATTGTGACCAGTGATAGCAGTTGTCCAAAAATATACAAATCACGATTTCTAAAGTGGGAAAAAACAATTCCTCCCTCAATAGAAGGAAAAATATCCTGTTTATCCCATACACATCCTCATTAGTCATGTAAATATTCTCATTTGTCCATCTTAAAATATAAGAGTTGTGCAAGATTATTACTATAACACAAGTTAGAATAGTTAAGTATGCTCCTAAGAACATACTGGGATCGACTCTTTTATTCCAAGTCTTGTAAGTACACCTGGAAGTCAGTGACGCTTCCTGTATTTGACATGTTAGTTGTGTGACTAAAGATGGCACACCAAACAAAACGGATAAAATGTTATTAAGTCTTGCACATTAGAATACCACTGAATGTCTTTCAGCTGCTGCAATAAATCTGGGTGTACTTACGAAGTTCTGTGAACCTAAAATAGAGTTTACTATTTCCATGAACTCTATTTGTACATGAATGAATGACACTTGAGATGATTGAATCTGTTCAAATAGTATCTCTCAAGAGCAGAAATGGTCTTGAAAACATAACTTTCCTAAAACTTGCATGAGTAGTCTCTGAAGTTCTTCTATACCTTCTTTTTAATGCAAAATATGAGTTATTCTTGCTACAGTGGAGACACGTAAACCTGGAAAGCTGTGTCTGCACTGCCCTGTTGGAATTTGATTTTGATGGCATTCCTGAGGTCGAATTTCCTGACCAAATACTCTTACTGCTTCCATGTACTTTTGAAATGTTCTCTGGGGTATGGTAGGCATGTTGTCACTTGAACAGGGAAACAGGTGGGAGGAAACAATGCAAGTGTCCAATACCTTCAGCATATACCCTCCATACAGCCTCAACACCTGTCCTCTCTAGAGCCTCTCCTGAAGAGCTTAAGCCTATCCACACCTCTCTCACAATACTTTGTAGGTTAAGATCATGATATCTTCATGCTGTGACCCTATTCCTCCTTTCTGCACGCAGAATGCCTCTCTTCAAAAAGACATGGCACACATAGGCCTCTTCTTTCTAAGTATGGCACCCAAGCAAATGACTGTATGCTACCCCTGAGAAATCAGGAGAAAATCTGGACAGAGTTACTTTATGAGTATGGTCTGGGAAAATCAGATGCAGCAACTCTAATTCTGCAAAGACCACTGACAATTTTGGCCAAGTCAGCTTAATGCAGAGAGGAAAGCAGTGGCACATGAAGGAAGAAAAGCTGGCAGAGCTTAAGGAGGTCTATCATAAAAGACTGCTGTGCAGCTCCCTCTATTCTTAGAATGGAAGATGGGAAGACAGTTCTCCAAACTAGTAACTCAAAACATAAAGGAGAAAAAAGGGATCAAAGACATTATCTCCTAAAGAAGGATACTTTCAGAGAGACAGACAGTAAAATGTCTGACATGCACATAAGTCTGTGAGTGACTTCTTTCTACCATCTGCTTTGTGAGAACTTCCAAATAAGCAAGTCAAACTCTTCAGCTTGTTTGAAATCACTGCCTGGGGGAAGTGAGAACTATCCGGAACATATTCACTGCCCAGCACAATGCTTCCAGGTTGGCAGCCTCTTCCCTCATGCAGCTACAAGTTTTTCTTTTTTCAAATATGAGTGAGCACTACTTACAAGCCAGAGATCAGTTATTCTCTCACATTGTGTAGGATATAGTTCTGCTACACCTACAATCATCTGAAAAAACCATTTGGGATATTCAGACTATCCTCCTACATTCAATGAGGAGGAACAACTGTCTTATGCTAATTCCCTACTCCACAAGCTACATTTCAGAACTTTCCAAGGAAATTCCTCAATATCACTAGGAAGCAAGATGATCAAATCCTTAAGGAAGATTTTTACTGGAAAATCCCAAGACAGTGTTCATTCTGTAGAAAAGGAGGCAGAGTGAAAGATGGAGATCACTTTCAGACCAGACTTCACACAATTTCACCATTGCTCAGAGGGACTCTTGATTTACACACAACACACTTACATAACTACTTCTATCAGTGCTGCCTGAACATGAGGATGAACATGGATGTAAGCCCAGAATTCCCTCTGGCAGAGAACTGTGTATTATCAAACACAACAAAAAAATAACCAGATCAAAAGCTGTGTCCCAGGAGAATCTCACAATCTTATCCATTCTGGACACTTTCTTATGAATAACTGGGCAAACAGCCCAAAGCCTGATCTGGTTAGAATTGCACATCAGGTTTATACATTTGACAACAATTAAATATTTTTGTAGTTTCAAACATATGTTTGTTCTCTGGACTTAAGGTCCTTTGGGACCATCCTTAGCTCTACTGCTGTTTTCCTTGTCTTCCCTATGAGATTTGCATGCACATGCTCAGATCCCAGGAGATGAGATCTTCTGCACATTCAGATATGGACTAATGGTCTCTTACAGAAGACTTGGGAGTCTTAAATTCCATTCCAAGGAAAGGTTTGCAAAAGATGACTGTCAAGCTCAAAAGATGTTCTCCCTGGGATTAAAAATATGAAATACTGTGCTGGTTCCAGCTAGGAGGTGCACAACCAGCATTTTTCTGCCATCCTTTGAAACTAATATAAGGAGCAGCTTCTGTCTGTCAAAACAGTAGTATTCTTGTATTCCTCTTCTTGGATCAAGACTAGCAGAAGACTGGCCAGAATGACAGACTGTGATGTTTGCAGTGATGTCTTGGGAGCAGCATCCCATTTCTAACCCTCTCTCAAATGTTCAGGAAAATGACATCCATGTAACCTCAACAGTGAGTTCAGGAGTATGTTTTACGATGTAAAGGGATGATAGAGGCTGGTACTCGGTGTGAAATGATTTTTTTTCCTTGTGGTTTCACAGGAAGTTTAAAAGTTTCTTTTCAAGTAAGGGTGGAGGAGAATGTTTTCAGGTTGGAGAAGGAAGGGAGAGCAGAGGGAGGCAGGCATGGAGGTCTGGTGTGGAGAACAGAACAGTCAGGCTCTCTGCTGACAGTAACCTGCTCTTACAGCAACCAAGGGAGAGCCTCCTAACTGAGGAGAAACAAAAGGTGGCAAGGGAGGCCAAAGAAAGGGAGAGACAAGATAACAGTCTTGAAGCCAGGAAAAGGCCCTGAGAATAGGTGATGAAGATGACTGATGAACATTTACACAAATAGCCTTCAGCCACGGCCCTTCCATTCCAGGAGAAACTGACTGAAGCCACATCCAAGGTCAGTGGGCCAAGAGCCATGAGGACTTGGAGTCAGGAGAAACTGAGCAGATTGTGGTTCCAAAGGTAAGAGCCACTCAGCAATGATGCATGTGAAAACCCTTTTATATAGGTGATTATACTTGAGACCCCAAAGGACTGCACTGTGGGCATGGATATTGTGTATTATCAAAGGGTGTTTTCCAAAGAGATGTGACAAACTTGAATCAGTGCCTCAGAGCTTATAAGAGGCTATAAAAAAAAAAAAAATGTAGATAGGCTCAAGTACTATAAACTCAATATTATGCTGGGGCAAAAAAAGGCAAACCCAACATTTCAGTGACATCAAGAACATGCACACATCAATTATGATGGAAGAGCAACCGAGAGGGTCAAGTTTCTTGGTGAGAAACTTTTGTTATGTTTCTCTGATCCTCCATACACCTTGCATAAATTGGAAACGGAAGGTCTAGACAGATTGTAGGACTTGTCCTGACTAAGAAAGCCATGTATTTGGACATTTCAAAGAGCACACCACCTTAGCTTCCACGCTCCTTCTGAGAGCATCCTCATACCCAGATAGTAGCCACACAAAATGTAAGGCAAGATCAGACTTTGCTAGTTTCCTGGTGGATTTACCGCAGATTACTAGAAGTATAGAAATTTCCTGTGTTCACAGTAAATCATCTCCTCTTACCTCTTGTCCACATGTAATCACTTAGATTCTCAGAGTGGTCCTTATGTGCAAGGCCTGGGGAAATAATTATAATGTACACATGCAAACACATATACAACAGTAGAAGGCCATATAAATTTTAAAAAAAGTAGCTGGTGACATGAATTGTTTTCCGCTTCCTCCTCTGTTCTACTGCTTTCATTTCTTGTGGAGTAAGTAAGAAGACCACTACAGAGAAAACGTAACTTGAGAAGGAATTTATGTGTTCCTCAAATTATTCCTCTCTAAAGGGAGATGCTTAATGAAAGTATCACAGTCCTCTTAAGATTCTGGAAAGTAAGCCACAGGAGACACACATGTTGTGTACTTCCATATCACATTCCCCTCAGAAGATACTAATCTCTTCCATTAGTACACTACTCTGTGTTTTATTTCTACTAGAGGTGCCATCACCACTACTCTCTTCATTGTATCTCACTCTCTTTTTCAAAATGACACCCTGTTTTGTTCTCATTTGTTCTTAAAAATGCCTTCTATTAAAACTTTATGCTCTGTGACATTTATCAGTATTCTTTAATTCATATTCTCACATTCCAAATGGCTGATGTTCAGAGAAACGGTGAAGTATTTTTTCTGTATTTATATCCATCCTTGTAAGTCTCCTTTTACCTCACTCAAATCTTGCCTGTGTCAAACAAAGTAAATATCCACTTTCCCTTTTCCTCCGTCTATAGGAGAACCACATGTATGGATATGTATATCATAATTTCATTTTGTGAAACAGTATTTTTCAATATTTACCTTTTAAAACTGAATTTCCTTTTTTTTCTTACATTATTTTACATATCGCTTTGCAAGTGAACTTGTAAATTATTTATCTTTTTTATGCAAAAAAAACTTGAAGATTTGCCTGACATTCTTAGAAATTTGTTCATTAAAAAACCTGTATATAAAACAATTTTCCTGAATATGTTACCATTGTTTTTCTAAATATACAAAATATTTGTAAAACTGAAAAGACCAAGAGTAGGTCCTTTAATCAATTTTTAACCACTGAAATACATGGAGTAATTTTAAAAATTACCTTTTTTGTTAAAAAGAGCAAACAAACAAAAAGCCCTTGATCTTAAGGCCTTCCTTACAACTGTAACACTTTCTAAGGCAAGGTGCTCTGATGATTCCAGCCAGAATAAGCATAGCCTGTAAACACCAGATTGCTTTCACTCACATAACTAAGTATGGATTTCAGTGTGTAAATTCAGATATGACAGTCAAAATGTTTCAAGTGACATCACGGGAGTTGATGACACTGTGGTGAATACATTATGAGTATATGAATGCAGTTTAACTGCACCAGTTCTGGCTCCACCACTTACCTGCTGTCACTGTGAATCTGTGAAACATCCCGTTACACCTGAGTCTCGATCAAGTGAAAACCCTAAATCAGAGGCTCCGGTTCTCATTTCCACCATAAACAAAGTATAACTTGGGGAAACCACTGCTCCATCCTCCACTGGTCTCACAGAGGCAGTGTTTTTTTGTTACATTCTGTGCAGATCTCATCTAATACAATTTCACCTGTTCCAGGACAGGGGCTTTCTTCTAGGCTATACAGAGCCATTTTTAAGAGGATTCCAGGTACTGCTATTGCAAAGAAAAACTATAATCACTTCCCCTGGGATTGTGAGTCTGAGCTGTTTGCTCTTTGCTAGCCTAGAAAAAAAAGTGAAATGCATATATTTGAGCAAAATGCTACCATCATAGCAGAACCAAAGGCTGATGGATGAGAATTTAAAAAAACCAACCAAACAAAAAAAACCCAACTAGATTATTTTAAAAGCAAGACTTTGTGTAGTCATCTATGCAGTATATCTTGCCCTTTGCTCTGAAGTAGCTGGTAAAAGATCCTATGAAGTACAGTGTGGTAAAACTGAACACTGATCTGATCTGTTTACATAACTTACATGTTCTCACTGTTGCTTGCAGTTAACATATGAATTTTATTGAAATCAAGCTCCTCAGATACATTTATTAAGGCCCACGAAGTCCTTCTTGCATGGAAATTCAGTGGTCCTGAATATAGAAATTTCACTTGCCCATGAAATTTTCATATTGCACATACTTAGAAAATCTAATCTGAGAGTATCACTACTACAACAGTTTTATTACTTCTGTTACTGTGTCATTATCAGACAGGCAAAGTCCTGAATTTGAGTGGAGGAGACACTTATTGGTTTATTTATTTATTTATTTATTTTTAATTTTGCAGTGTCTAAAATTGATAGATGGAGGAGTCCCCTTCACAATCACACAAGAAGAATCCAAACCCCTATTTCTAATACCACAGGTCACACATTTTGTTATTCTAAATGAATCTTCATTCCGGTAACTGTTCTGATGTGAATTGTTAATATTCGATTATCAATAGCGATGTCACTAGGCAAATACAACTGTATCAAAGGGATCAGTCCAACGTCAAACTGAAGTATACAAGGCTTGAGATGAAAGAAATCAATATAAGTAATGAGAGGGCAGGGCGATGAGGCTCTGCAGTGGTGGACTTGCTAACCCTAAACCCTTCCACCTGAATTATAACAAGTAAATCAAAGCACTCGTATCTGGATCAAGGCACTTTCCAGCTTTGCTTTAGTGGCAGGGGAATGGGCATTACCCAGAAGCTGCAGGGTGATGTTCAGAGGCAGCTAACAAACCACTAGCTCAGCTTTTCTTTTCCACAGGGCAAGCACTCTGAATGCTCCTCCTCCCCTTAACTTGCTGAAACTTGCAGTTGTGATTCACAACCTGACCAACACTGATAGATAACAAACCACTGACCTTGAGGGCGGCTTTGTGTGTCAGACTTCTTATTGCGTTGAGTCACCACACTCCTTGTGTGTGTTATTTTAAGCAGCACATTTATCAGTCGGTACCAAATAGAATACGTGGCCATGTGTATTTTATTAGTGGGTTTTGAGTATTTAAAAAAAAAAATCAGAAAAAATAGCCACTTTATTTTAAAAAAAAAGGCTTGAAGGTTCTGACACACTTTAAAAATCTCCTTGTTTTCAGTTACAACATAAGGAATCTATATGGATGCTAATATGTTTGCATTTGTAGCTTTTCCAGACTTTTTTTTTTCCCAGCACACTGCAGTACAACAATGTCAGAAATATACCATTCCCCATAACAGGACACATCTGTGGTGAATCTGCACAGAAGCAATTAATTTCCTTGTGGTATTTTTACACTGGGGGCTTAATACAAGTCCCCACTATACAAACAAAAAACTCTAGACAGCTCCTGCTGCCTGATAAAAAAAAAATAATAAAATACATTAGATTGAGAAGGTCTGTTTGGCCTAGGACTGCTACAGGCAATGAGTTGTAATGAGGCATCCCAATACTAATTATGAAGCTTATTAAAGAGAATTGTCTAAGTTGTACTAAAGTGCATGCTATAATCACGTTAAGGGAGATATGCATACTGAATTGGGGTCGTCCAGTTTCTTCCCTTAGAGAAGTGGACCCACTACTTAATGAAGCCAATTTGGGTCTCCATTTATAGCAACAGTATTATTGTGTTTGGCAGACTGGTCAAGACGAATTTGATGGAGAGGCAGGTGAGAACCCCAGCAGCTTGGTGATAATTCACACATCATAGCTTTCACAACTAACTAACATCTGCAGGAGAGTGGGCCAAGAAACTGTCAAAACCAAATACTTCTAATCCAGGATTTTATTATCAAACTTCTCCCAATTGTTCAATAAGGTTGAAAAGCAATATTTCAGTGTACTGTTTCAGGAAAGGAAAGGAAAAAAAAAAGATTAATAAAGATGTTAGGAGGCTGAACTGCTGTGAGATTTGTTTAATTATTCCCCACAGTACTGCCCCAGCAATCTGCTGACATTTAGCCCCGACCTTGCAAATCCTCAGTAAATATTAATATATCAACTCAAACAGGGACCGTTGTTTTATTGGTTCACGGAGCTCAGAGAGATTCGCCACAGCAGTGAAAAATAATGTGCAGAACTGAGGAAGAACGGCTCCTTTGATATCACCTTCTGCTGCACACATGTGCTGGGAGCATCAACAAAATGGAAATTCTGTTACTTTGCCACAGCTGTAGAGTGACACTTCAGATGCCTTTGCTTCCCTTTGTACAGCCTGCTGGAATAATCCCAAAACCACAGTGGCAAGAGATTAGAAAACACACACACGCACGCGCGCGCACATATACACACTCACGGAGGAAGAGAAGGAGAGAGAGAGAGAGAAAGAGAAAGAGAGATCACATTTTATTATCTGACACAGTGGATATTTTAATAATGGTAAGCTCCCATCTTAAAACCTAATAAGCTTTGCCCAGAACAATGAACATGCTAATAAGAGCCAGGGAGAGTTAAGTGCAACCTAGTGGAATCTGTTTACTACAGTGACTTTGCTCTTTGCCTCTGTGAGTGCCACATAAACTTTTTTCTCCAAACAGTTGCCCTCATTGACTGCTTCCTAATGTATTTTATGCACCTACTTGTTCTCACAAATCCTGACAAAGTACCACAATATATTTTCTCTCTTTTATTTGCTTGCCTCAAACGTAAATGTACATTATTAAAATATCTTCTCATAACTACACCTCCATTACTAATACACAAGTGTTTGATGTGGGTCAATATTGCATCTAGAATTCTTGGGTTTAGGGGAAAGGGCTGCTGTGCAACATTTGGCATTCAGATGTATTGAGCTGCAGAGTTAATGCGTGATTAATTTTATTCATAAAAATGTTAATCACTTCATTGTGAGATCTCTTTAGCATTCTGTGCACCAAACACCTTTTAACTTCTTTTTCACACAAGCTCACAAATGTATTTAATATTTTCAAACATTCTGTTATTACCAATAACACTGGTAATTAAACATACATTTAAAATGCAATAAAAAGCTCACAAGTAACGGCACGACACTGAACACAAATGGAAGTCCATTGCCCACTGCCTCTCCTGTGCTCCCTTCCCTTTGGCAGCAACTGAGCAGTTTCTTTAATGTGCATTTTTTTTAGAGTCCTAGAGGCATTTTTTTCCCTCAAGCCTACTCCAACCCTCATTGACACAGCCAAATATCATGAAAATAATACAGCCATATAGCAAACTATAGATGGTGCTAAAAATACTTCTGTTCTCAGGAAGAGAAGGATTACAGTGTTGGGCACATCACGGGAGGTTGGGGGCTCTGAGGGGCTTGTTTTGGGTTCGGATGTTTTGTGGGGTTTTTTTGAGACAAGCACTCAAGCCTCATCTGAGAGTGGTGTCAGGCATTGGTGGGTGTGCCGGCTGCACTCACTGACTTCTTGTTTCCAGCTGGGCAAGGCTATTGTGAGTGTATTCAGCCAATGCACTCATGAAACTGGATAAATGGATTAGTGGATCAGAGACACCATCGGCATCTTCAAAAGGAAAACAGCAGCCTGCAAGAAGACTGACATTTGTGTACTGGGGCAGAGGGTGTGTGAATGCTCTGCCTCCTCCAAAGGGACAAGACAGTGATAAACTTTCCACACTGACCACCTCACTTTGTGCTACAATTGACCAACAAAATAAATGGATTGCTTCATTGTTTTTGAACCGTAGGCAGCACAGGGAAAGCACTCCTTGTGCAGCAACAAAGGACAATGTATTGTGTGGGGCCAACAGCTCAAAATAAAACCTTTAATTATCTACGGGTCAGCCATAAATCTGGAATAAAAATAAATGTTACTTTTTAAACTCGCCTTTAATTCTGCACTGAGTTTACGCCAGTGTTTTCTATTCTCTCAAGAGAGGCACTACCAGGACTTGGTGTGTGCCCCACGTTTGCATTTTTGCACCAGCTTGACCCCCAAGGAGCATGTTAGGAAACAAGTTTGGATATCAGATGTGAAGGATGTTAATGCTAATTAAAGTAAGTAAAAACAGATAATAGATGTATTTTTCACTTTTTTTACAAAATCCCATGCATGTATTCTCTTCACATACACAAAAAAAAGAAGCCAAAACTAATATTAATAATGATGACGGGACTCAAGTAAATTAATTCCTTACAGAAGTACATTGTTTAGTTTTAAGAGCTCATATTTTCGAAGTCTTAAATTTTGAATACCTATTTCTATGGGGTTTTCAGTCTCCTAGTACTTCCAGCGATTCCTGTCCACATGGCTGCTTTTATGGGCAAGCTATGAACGGCACTGCATGGGGGCACCGCACAATGGGGAACACCAACCTTGCCAGGAGCCGTTTCTGTAACTTTTCACTGGAAAACATGCCACGCAGGCCATGTTTATTACATGTTCCAGCATTTTACTTGATTTGTTAGTCCCAGGTAAGTTTTACTGCTGAAACCCGGCGACTTGAAGCCTGGAATCAGGCCCCATATCCCTCCTCACTGCAGCCCCCACAGAGCTGAGTGGTGGGCTCAGACCCTGTTGGCCATCACTGTGGCCCTTTCTGGCAGAGTGGTCCTGGACATGTGGTCCTGCATAGCTCAGCTCCACATCTGCCACATGCTTCCCCCACAGGCCAGAAGGGACCTGCTCCAGAATATTTCGGCCATGGGTTCCTGACCTATGGTGGGCAGCTGGGTTTTGGGGCTGGAGGTGGCTCCCCTCCATGCACCTGCAAGCCTGCAGGCATGCAGCACCAAACACAGGGCTTAGGTGGAGGGTGGACACCAGTGTGGCAGGGGGGCCTCATCCCAAAATTGAGGCAGCAGCAGGGGAGTAGAGGATGTGTACTGTTTCACTCTCCCTTTCACAAAGCACTTACTACCCACCTGCCCTTCCCCTGCGCTGCTTGTGTGCCTCTGTCAGCCCTGGCTACTCTTTACATCTCTCCTTTTAAGGACATTCAGAAATTAAAAAAAATATAAATTAAAAATAAACAAATAAAAATAACCTAACAGCACTGAAACTGAATGGAGACTTCCTTCAATGCCTTCCCTTCCCAGCCATAGTGCGAGTGCCCAGCCTCAGGGCACACCCCGGGGCAGCCTGAGCCCCATTCCTGCCTCAGGATACCCGTTCCTCAGGGTGGCCACCGGGCAGCCCACCTCTCCTCCGAAGCCGAGCGGCCCAGCGCGGCTCTTCCCGCCACTGCCTGGTCGACGGGGACGGGGCGAGAGCCCCGCAGTCCCTTCTCCGAGGCCGGGCGGCGGTGGGCGCGGGCGGGCGGAGCAGGGGACCCGCGTCAGCGGGAGCCCCGCCGGGCGGAACTAATGCCGGACCCACATTGTCCCCCGCCAGCCGCCGGGTAGTTTCAATACGAGCCTGTTTAACAGGGGGCCGGTGGCCGGCCGAGGCGCAGAGCCATCGCTGCCGCCAGCCCCCGCCTCCCCGCCCCCGCCGCTCAGCGCTCTTTGTAATAGTCTCATCTACAAGGACGATTGAAACTTTATAGTGCATGATTCATAGAGCGGGGCTGCGCTCGGAGCCGCGGCGCATATTACATTAATCAGTGTCAGGCCACTAAAACAGAGATATGAATATGAATTCTCCATATTGCAGGGGAGATAAATGTGCTTGTGAATAATTGATCGGCGCCCATGGAAAAAAAAAAAAGAAAAAAGAAGTGGTGGGGGTGGGTGGGGGAAAACATAGTCATATCATGAAAGTTACCGAGAGATCGAACGAGCCCCGCGACGAGGGCTGGTGCGGCGCTCCCGGCGGGGGGGCAGCCTCATCCCGCACCGCGCCCTTGCCCCAGCTCCGGCCGGTCGCTGCTGCCGGCGGTGAATTCGAGGCCGCTCCAGTTTCCGAGCGAGCACGTCAAAACCTCAACCAAAGCAGCAAAAAGAGATGACAGGAGCCGGGAACGATAACAACCATACGAACGAGCCAGTTTGAGCACATGCATTCCACTAATTTTCTCCTTCCCTTTCTCTGCTTTCTTCTTTTCTCTCTCTCTCTCTTTTTTTTTTTTTTTTCCTAGTTAAAAATGGAGTTCTTTTTCAGAATAAAACAGAAAAAGAATAAAAAATGAGGCACGCATACCAATGAGCACGTTTCATAACTACATCTCTGCGACAAAGCCAAATCCCCGCAAAGCTGCCGTTTGCTTTTAGTGTGTTCTGGCAACTGCGAATTTCGGAGTTTGCTGAACTCGAGATTATATCAACTTTTCAGTGTTCTTTCTTCACAGATTTCTGCCATTCTTCTGTTAATGCTAAGTAAATAATAACAGAAATAAGACAGTGAGATAATTTTTTTACTGAGTAGGATGGAGGATTATGAAAACGTATAAAACAATTTTTTCTGGCAGCCTTTTAAGTAGCACGAAAATGTATCTTGGAGCTAAGTTGTTGTGCTGAAAAAAGTATTGCTCCTTGTAGTTCCCATCCGATACAATGGAAATTTTCTTATTGACTTGGTTTATCAGGTTCGGGTACGGTCATCATTGAAAAGAAAAAAAAAAGCTTGGAAAGTAATACTTTCCAATTTACTCTTATCAGCTCGAAGCATTCCAATTAAGGCAAATCGTTTAGCTTAAGCTTCTTTGGTATTCTCCCTTCGCTCTGGTATTTGTTGGTATACAACTGCCGGGGTGGATCTCAAGGAAATTATGACAGAAAAACTACAAATTATTTTCCTTCTAGGGTGACGTAAACGGTCATTCCTAGCACGATTCACGTGACAAGCGAAACCTCGGGATTATGAAGTCCCTGCTCCTTCCTAAAAACCGGGGCGGGGGCGGTGTGTGGAAGTCCCGCCCGGTCCGGGCTCGGCACCGCACCCCAGCAGCAGCCTCCAAGGGTGCGGTAACGCAATGACCGGTCGCACATGTCCGCTCTATCTGAAACTTCCTGCAGGAGAAATGGCCACCTCGCTGTGGCCTGCGGGGGAAGGGAGACGCGATCACCCCTCTCCCCCAGGTGCTGGCTGTGCTGAGGCAGCGGCCCTCGGAAGCTGCGGGTTTACTGGGCACTGAGCACGCAGCCATGCCAGAGCTTTTCTCACTTAACACGGGGCTTCTCAGCAGACCTTATGACTTTTCGGTTTTCCCTTTTCTAAGGAGAAGCCACCTGAGCTCCTGTCCAAAAACTTTCGGAGCGCCGCAAGCAAGCTCCGTTCGAGCAGGCAGCCCGTAGCCCTGGGCGCGCTCCTCCCGCAACCAGCATTCAGCTCCCAGGCCGCCTCCGCCTTTGCCAGTCAGGGGAGAGCTAGGAGCCGGGTGCTTTCCCCAGTCAAACGCTCCGGGAGCGGTGGGGAGAGGTGGTGAACGGTGCTAACCTAGCTGGACTTCATTCACCGCCCCCCCCCCCCCCCCCGATAATATCTGGGTTGGGAAGGAAGCGTCACAATTGTTAGAGTTACGGGGAAGGAGAGGGGGAAGGTAGTGCGAAATTCAAATAAGCAAATGAGAAAAAAAAAAAAAATCCAGTTCTGCAGCAGAGTCAGGTCTAGAGATGCTGAGGCTTCCAAAGGCGGAAACCTGCCAACCAGATAACTACTGGGAATTATCACTCTCCGGAGGATAATCAAAACTGGAAGCACACTCCGGAGGATGTTGCTGGCTTCCTGGCTGGATTCAAGGCGGGCAGCCTCCCCCTCTCCCGCCCAGCTGAGCAGAGCCGCGGGCCGGCACATTGGCTGGCGTCGCGCCGGGCGAGGGGACGGCGCCGCCCGCAGCCCACAGAGGGCGCTGCGAGCCCGCCCAAAGCCCGGCCTGCGCCCCGCTGGGCTCGGCTCAGCACCGCTCGGAACCGCTCGGCTTGGCGGGGGCGGTCAGGGAGCGGGAATGCCCCCACACACACGAGGCTCACACGCCCACGCTCCTCTGCTGCCTACAGTTCAAGTCCCCCCTGACACTCCTATGCCACGATGTAGTTCTCGCTCCGCTCCCCCAGGCCAGTTCGATACCGCCGCGCTCGCTCCGCCTCGCAGAGCATCTCTGCGCGCCTTTTAGATGCCGTCTTCACCTTGGAGGAGCGGAGCCAGTCCATGACAGCCAAACGCGCGGCGGAGCGGGGCTGGGGTCGGGATCTGTCCCCGGCGGTGGCGTCACTCCGGACCGCCGGGTTGCTTGGGGCCGGCCGCGCCTCCCGAGAGGAATTGGGGAACCGGCCCTGAGCAGGGACGAGGGGTAACCAGTGCAGGACTGCGACGATTTCATCTGAATTGATATGAGAGAGACAGCAATTGCATCAGGTTTACACCTGACGTACTGTTTGGCTCTACAGGCGTGAAGACTTTCTTCTTCCCTTTTTTTTTTTTTTAATATTTTTTAAATACGACTTCCCTTTCCCTGAAGGCTAAATTATTCTGGTTTGGTAAAAAGTGTAATACTCTCTTTTGTTGGAACAGTTACCAACAACTACTACCACGAGACTATCCGTGACTTAGGAAAAGGGGAAACAAAACCCAAACAACCAAAGGCCAGAAAAAAACTAATTGATGGTATGCTGGGAACGGCAGGATATCAAAATGAGTCTCTTTTTAGAAACTCTCCTTCAGATATCCTTCACAAAATCTATTTTGCCTGACCTGTTTGCTCCATGAAAAAAGCTCAAAAAGTAGGAGTCCACCGCCTCCACCACTTTGCCAACAGATCTCTAAGCCATAGTTTACCGAGACTGCTCTTTGACTGAGATGATTTTGCAGCTAAATCAAGATCAATATTCTGATCTCTCACAAGAATTTAATTAATATTTTATTTGAAAAATCTCATCTTGCTTCCGACAAGTCCTGGTTTGAGGTTGGTTCAGTTTGGATAGGGCGTCACCGCATTATTTCTTAATGACTTTCCCAGCTGCTTCTTTCCATTTTCCACCATCAACAACCATCTGGTATCTTATTAGCACCTCAATGCTCATTTAATGTTCTCATTTAGGAGAAAAAAAAGAAGTAAACACTCAAAATATTACACATTTTAACGGACAATCTTTGGAAGATTAATGCCTTTATAAAACGGTAGATCCTGTCTCTATTTTTAACCAACAGATCGGAATCGCAGAACTTTCTTTTGAGACGTGTAAGAGCTGCCTTTTTTTTTTTCTTCTAAATGCTAAGATTGTGTTTAGTCTCACAGGAAAACATCTTTTACAGTCATATTTCCTCTGTGTTTATTTAAAGCGCAAATCATTACAAATAATTCTTTTTCCTAAACTATGATTTTTTTCGTCTTCGGTAGGAATGTATACCACAGCGGTAAAGCTCTTGACCCAATATCAGAACCAGTTTGGACAGCAAACTAAGGAACTATGAGAAAACTTGTCCCTTTCATTTTAAGAATGTATTTTATAACATAAGTAAGAGTCAGGTCCATTTATGTCCGGAAAATGGATACTACACAACACATCTCGTTCATCACAATAGAAAAAAATAACTTTAATTTTACTAGTCAAGAACCAGCTTCACTCAACTTCTTAAATTTGCGTGCATGAAAAAGGAAGCTCGCAGCTTGTGTTCAGCAAAATAGCTCTAAGAGTCACTAAAAGCTGGGATTTGCTGTTTAAATTTCAGTTACCCAAAGGCAAAGAGACTTGACTTTTTAGGAAACAAATTATAAATGTTTGAATAGATTTGTAATATATGTATAAGATCTGCAGCAACAGAATACATACCTGAAGAGAGTTCATAATTTCATTTAGTTTATTAGACAAAAATATATGATTTAGACAAGTTTTGCTGACGTGTTATTTACAATCTGAAATCACTCTATATACAGAAAAAAAAAAAAAAAAAACAAACAAAAAACCCCCACAAACACATGGGAAACATTTACCAAACCAATAATCCAAGAATGGTTAGAATAACACGATCTGAAATGGTACAATGAGGAAGGGGATCCATCTACAGATTTGTGTAATCACTTTTATGGATTTGCACCACCTTATTGCAAAAAGAGATTGATGGGAGTCGTTTATACCGTTTCCTTTTTTTTTTCTCTGTCCTTAATACCAGTCTCTGTAATATTTTTTCACCAAATCATTTAATCAAGCAGAAGGGAGAGCTGTTAAAATTCTCGGTGTTCCCTCTTGCTGAGCCAAAGAGCTGCAGGGGGGAAGGGAGAAAAAAAAAAAGACGTAACAATCTTTCAGAAATAAATATCTTTTTTTTTTTTTAATTGCCCGTCTATTCCTATAGCATCCCAGTGTTAGATAATTCCAAAAAAAAATCATTCTGACTGGTGTAATTAACACAAGATCTTTGAAGTCTGTTAAGTTTTAGAAAAGTTACAGTCTGGCTATGTACAATTGCAATTTAGTCTAAATTTGAAAAGATTACAGCCACTCCTGTGCTGTTTTTATTGTCTTTATGTATTATTATGGTGATGATTAGGTGTTATAATTAGTCTTTATTATTCAAACACTGTTTCGCATAAGTAACATTCCTGCAGTGAAAACAAACAAACAAACTCACTTGTCACGGACCGGCTGGAAGGGCGATTTTAGCGGCTGGGGTGGGGAGTCAGTTCTTGGTACATTTTCTCTTTCTAGGAGACAGGGGGGAAAAAAAGGAGAGAGAAAAAGAAAAACAAAACAAAACAAGAGAACCATTTTAGAATAACAACAATAAGAATCTGGACAGTGTGCAGAGTGTCCCTCTCACGCTCCTGTTGAGACATATGTAGATATGTGTGTGCATGTGTGTACAGCACTATTCCCTACTTTCAGTATTTAAGGAGTCTGCAAGGTTTTCTTGACACATTTTTAGTGTCATTGAAATTGCTGGGTGATGAAGGTCATGAAGGAGGGAAGTAAAGCAAACTCAAAACTATACATTTCACAGTGCTATTCCTGCACTCTCATTTGACTTGATGGGTGTATAGATTGGGAATGTAATAGGCTACATGAAATGGGCTTAATATATGCAATCAACATGCTTGGGAGGGGGGCCAGAAATCAAGGCTAGAGTAAACTGTAACTCAGTTAAAAGCAATCAATTACACCAGGGCTAAATGTGACACCATTTCCCAAGAAGTTCATATACATATGTTGGGGGCGGGGGGAGAGGTGAATGCCTGATGCATTAATTACCTATGTGTTTGGGACTGGTCCTCTCTGAAGGTTTTTCACTGCTTAGGGCTCCCAGGGTTGCTGTTAAAACAGAAGATGGTTGCTGGGCCTGGAGGTGGTGATTGTGATGAGCAGCATGGTGGTGATTTACTCCCAAAAAAGACCTCACGTTTAGCAGGGAACTCTGAGTGAGGAACGCCCCATTTGTCCAGTTGTGAAATTTGCCAATCTGACATGTGTAGAGTCCATGGCTAGGGAGAAAAGCAGGGTGCTGGATCTGAGGAGAAGTGTGGTTAACCTGGGGAGGAGGGGGTGGAGGAGGAGAAGATTTCAGGGCACCATCAGGACTGGTTGCTGTCTCTGCCAAAGACCAAATCTTGGGTTTGCTGTGAGATGGCATCTGTAAATTGTTCGGTCCCCCGGGACTGATAATTCTGGTGCTGTTGTCAGAGGCTTCCTTCACCATGGCCAGTGCATCTTTGGGTTTCAGCCCTTCAGACCCTGACAGTGCCAAATCCTTTTCCTTTTCCAAGTGCTCCTCTTCACTGTTTTGTCTCAGGAGCTCAGGCTTCTCCTCCTCTTCCTCATTGCTCTGCTCCCCATCGTTCTCATCAATTTTATCTATATCTATGCTCTCCAGGTCAATTTCCTCATCATCTTCGTTCTTCTCGGGGTCCCCCTCATTGTCACTCCCGAAGAGGTTTGCGTCTTCTTGGTCCTTACTCCTGGAGCCCCAGGTCACCTTGTTCTCCTTCTTGAGCCGCCGGCGGGCGTTGGCAAACCAGGTGGAGACCTGGGTGAGGGTCATCTTGGTGATGATGGCCAGCATGATCTTCTCGCCCTTGGTGGGGTAAGGGTTCTTGCGGTGCTCGTTGAGCCAGGCCTTGAGGGTGCTGGTGCTCTCCCGAGTGGCATTTTTGGGCCGTCCTGGGTCCCCGTATTGGAACTGTCCATAGGGATAATAGCCGGGGGCAGTGTGGGCAGCAAAAGTAGCAGGGTGGACACCCGGATTATCTTTCAGCTCGTACTGGGAGCCCTGCAACACATTCAGACAAGCGGAGAGGAAAAAGCACATCAATTATCTCGTTAGCGTCTCTAACAGACCTGAATAGGCTACTCCGGGAGCCGGAATACGCCTTTCAGCGGTGCATAAGGTCTTCACAGCCAAATTCGGCCCTCCCCGCTCCAGGCTCTTCACGTTTAGGTCAGAGACTGTTCCCAAATGATTCCCCTTTCTTGCAGAAAAAGGAAAGAGAGATGCTAAGCGGAGCTCTGACAGACATCGTGCGTATTTTCTCCGAAAATCAAGTCAAATCAAACGATGGAAATGCAGCAACTTCGCCTCGGCGAGACAATTTACTGTGCCCTTGAAATTATCAGACAGATAAAACTGGTACTACACCGCACTTACAAACTAATGCCCGTGCACAGCGTCGGATTGATTATCTGCAAAGTATTCAGGAGGATGCTACAAATGCATGCACAGCATTCTTTATTTTTGCCCCTAGTGAGGCGAGACTGGGGACATGAATGCACAACTTCAGTACAAAGACAATAATAACATAAAAGATTTTCCACACACAAGCCAACACCACCACCCTCGCTCCCCAGATCATACACCAAGATTCTGGAGTAAAACATTAACTTCTAACTGTTCGAAGAGCCTTTAAACTCTGGAATGAAAAGTGATCCACGCATTGTAGAATACGGATATGCAGACACTTTACCTCATAAGTTTTACTTTGATCTGGCCAGAGCAAACGCAAATTGTTTACAAGCGTTTAGAGACGGTGATTTATTTGCAATCAATATTCTTTTTATCATCAGTAGTAAAACACAGCAAGTCAAATTATCCCATCAGGTGTTTTGGTAAATAACATTTTATCTTTCTAGCAACCTCATTAGGCCTCATTATTACCGCAAATTGTCCAGATATTAACCTAATATTTTAGCTCTCGGTTTAAAATTTTTCAGAAATTCAGAATTTATTTCAAAATATCACCGTCATGGTAAATCACTGCAATAAAATACCAGGATACTTTGAGAGTAGGAATGGGAACTGTTCCAAAATAGCTAACATTTCAAGCAGTTTTCTTTCTTCATTGCTTCTATTGCAACGTCGCTTTTTTTCATAGTCCAGAAATACATTCTTAGTATTACTCTGTCGTAATTTATGTCAGCCTTAAAAATGGACCTGTTCAATAATGTCTGCGAAGAAACTAATTTAACTTTGTCAAACAGTTAAAAACAGTCATATATTTTAATTTCAGAGACACTGCTTATACACAGGGAGTAGTCTGGCGTAATTTTTTTAATGTGTTACAAGGTGGGCTTTCTACACTCCCTTTATTTCGCTGTCTTTTGTTATTGTTGTTGAAATGATATTTTTGTGTAATCTCTGTTGGGAATTCTTTTGAAGAAGCCACTTGTAAATCACTCATTGCTTCCGTCTCAAATTTTACTACATTTCCAAAATCAAGGTTAAAGAGGAAAAAAAAAAAGGAGGAAAAAAAAAGTAGGAAATACATGCTGTAAACGTGACTTCGCAGGAAATGTTTGCAGCAGCAAAATTATCTGTTTTCAGATGCTGAACCTTGTTCAACAGAGTACCTACCTCCTTGCCTACATATATGTATTAAAAACCCTAGCAAGTTATGCCTTGCATTCACCCAGTTATAAATATTCACACTTTTATGTGTCGGGGAGAGAAAAGAGAGGGACATTTAGAAAATGAAATGGAACCTATGGCGTACCGCCGCTGAGAACTTTGGAGATACCAGCAACGAAAACGTTTAAACGACACCGGAGATAAAAATAGTTACTTTAAAAAAATATGCCTCACTTTCTAACTATTACGCTCTAAAGAAAAGAGGGAAAGAAGCCAGAGGACAGTTTGGGAGATTTCAATTTGTTTTAAAGTTAACGCCAATATGCCTTTCTGCTCCGATGCGTATAATGGGATGTAGATACCCTCCTCCGCTTAATGCAAATCCCATCTATGATACTCGCCATAATCACAGTATGAAAAGTTCAGATAACAGAACGGCCCATTTTTAAGGCTTAGGGAAAATGCCTCGAAATAAACTGGCGCCACAGGTACCGAGACTTTGGCCTTTCGGACGGAACCTGTTTATTGCTCGGCGGCAAAGAAAAGTACCAGGCGGAAAGAGGAGCGCGCTGGAAAGCCCATTGAAACAGCAGGACCGACAATATCACCCGTCAACAACAACACTAACAACACGGGAAAAAAAAAAAAAAAAAAAAAAAAAAGCCGAGTTGCTAAGGAAAGCCGACAACACGAAGGCAGGAGCCCTGGACAGCCCTTTCACTGCCAAGAAAAACTCGGAGGAGTTTTGCCCGGCTGGAAAACGACGGGGAGGACGGAGACTTCTCCTGCAGACCTGGCCCGCCGCCCCCGGCCCCTCTCTGCTTCGCAGACCCGCCGGCAGACACGCTCCCCTCTCCGCAGCGGACCCCGGGCCGGGCGTAAGCCGCCCCCACAGCCGCCCCGCCGCCCGCCGCGCTTGGCTTCGCGGCCTCCGCCCGCCCCCGGCTCCCCGGCTGCCCCGGCCCCATCGCCCCGAGGGCCTGGGCCAGCGCGGGGGGCAGCGCGGTGCTCACTCACCATCTGGGAGAAAAGGCCGAGGTCTGCGGTGTAGGGCAGGAAGGCGCTGTAGTTGGGGGCGCTGTAGGGACTAGCGTACATGCCCAGCACCGAGGTGACAGCGGCCGAGCCGCTGCCCAGCTCGGCGCCCGCGGGCCGGCCCGAGGCGGCAGCGGCGGCGGCGGCGGCTGCGGCGGCGGCAGCCAGGACCCCGGGCCGGTCGCTCCCGTACACTGCCTGGCTGGCGCTGAGATACTGCGGGTAGCCCAGCTGGGGGAAGGACATCTCCGGGGCGCGGGCACAGAGGCGGCGGCGGCGGCAGCACTGGCGGCAGCAACAGAAGCGGTAGAAATATAAAAAAAAAAAAAAAAAAAAAAAAGAGGAGGGAAGGGGGGGAGGAATAGGGAATTATTAAAAAAAAAAAAAAAAAAAAAGTGGGAGGAGGGAGCCTGCTGAAGAGCCGGGGAGGGGAGCGGAACAAACCCGGGCTTCTCTGGATCTCTCTCTCTCTTTCTTTTTTCCTCCCCCCTCTCTCTTTACTGGAGTCAGGCAGGGCGAGAGAACAGAAATCGAGCCGATAATTTTCTTTTTTTCGTTCTGATTTCTTTCTGTCAGAGATATATTGCACCCTAGGTATGGAGGAGGAGGAGGAGGAGTGTGGAAGGATTCAGTGGGGCGTCTTTCCTCAAATCTCGGCTCTTCTGTGCTCCTAAATCCCTTAGATGTGATCTGATCAACAATTGAGCTCCAACTGATGTGTCTGCCCTTAGGTCCTAGGCTGATCTTTCAGATACAATTTGAAGTTGATGTTTTGATTGGCACCCACTTGAGCCGCAAGCACCGCCCCGCGCCTCCCCCCCCTTGCCCGCCGCCCCCCTCGGTGCAGCACGTGGTGCTCAGCCCAGCCCGGGCCGCTGCCTCGGTGCCTGCGTGTGCGTGTGTGTGTGTGCGCGCGTGTGCGTGTGTCCGCGCAGCTGCTCTGCCGGGCTCTCTGTGTACTTAATGTTTAGCAATGGGCTCCTTTCAGAAAAGCCCCCACTGCTGTATGACAACCTGTCTACACGATTTTACAGCTGTCCAACATTGGGGTTTTGCTGTTTCGCAGCCTTAGTGTGTCCCCTTTTAACAAAAACAACTGTGTTGCTGGGTTGTTGTTGTTTTTTTTTTTTTTTTTTTTTTTTTTCTTCCACCTTTAACATTGAGTCCCCCTTGTCGTTGGCCTCGGGAACAAACGAGAGTGGCCGTGAGAGGAAAAGGGGGCCTTGCAGCCATGCGGCTTATAACAATTTACAATTAAGGAAAAAAAAAAAAGGCAGATAAATAAATAAATAAATGCGATCTATCTATAGCAACCCACAAACGCCATTCACACACGAACACGTACACGCAACTTTACTGAAAGTCAAGAGGCTCCTAGCAGTTCTTCCCAGAAGAATTTTTACTTGGAACAAAAAATGCAGAAAAAAAAAAGACCCGCAGAGATGTGATCCTCCCCGCCGCCCTTTCTCCTCCTCATGCCCTGCCGACGGATTGACACTCAGCGACAATTATCACAGACATTGCGACAGTTCTCGGAATATTAGCAATAAATAATCCCGCAAAACAACAACGGCGACATGTATGCCGAGGGGCACAGAAGACCTCCAGCCCTCGCTCTCGAGAGGGCGTGGAGGGGAAGGGGAAGCCGGGTGTCTCGTAGATTGTCAAAACTTCCATCCACCCGTATCAGTGGGGACCAAAGGAAACACATCGGCGGGAAGAAGGGTGGGGGAGGGAGGGGGTATGGGTGGGGAGACACACGAAGGTACCAAAACGAGCTGTTGTCATTATGATCATTAACAACAATGACTAGAGGAGAGGATTTTCCCCCTCTTCTTCTCCTTTTCCCCCTTGGAGAGGGGTGGAAGGTGCAACGGGAGACAAAGGACTCCTCTGCAAGGGACCGAGAGGGCTTTTCACCATTGTGCCCTGCCTGAGTGTTGTCCGGTTCCCCGACGTGGTGGGGCTCGCCCGAACCGCGCCGAGACCAGCAGAGCCTCGCACCGCCCGGCCGGCACCGCAAACTTTCCTTTCCCCACCGCTGCCGGGGCTCTCCCAACACCCCCACTGGGGAGAACGAGGAGCGCGGGGGCGGCGGACCGCAGGCTGGACGTTTCTTGTCCCGACCTTCCCAGCCGCGGTGGGACAGCCGCGGGGCGCTCTGCCCCACGACTCCAGCTGGCGCTCCTGCTCTGCCGGGAGAGGGGACGGCACCGCAGGGCCGGGCAGGGCGCTGCTGCTGTCCCTGGGCCGCCCCAGCGGAGAGACCCCGCCGAGGGGCGCGGAGCGGCCGCCCCCGGCCCTGCCCTCACCGCCGCGATCCCCGCCGCCCAGGAGCTCCGTCTTTGTGCTGAAGGGGCGGCCGAGCTCTTCCTTAAGGGACGGCGGGAGGGGCCGCAGACGCGAAGGCCCGCGGCTTTTCGGGATGCAAGTGTTTGGCGGGGAAAAGGGGGAAGGGAAGAAGGAGGCGTGTGGTGTGGGGAACGACGAGTGTCTCCGTTCTTTTCCAGAGCCCAGATCGAGAACCACCCCTAAGGGCCGGGCCGCTCCACTGGGCTTCTCTCCCCCTCTCCCACCTTGCAGCAGCAGGCTGAACCCTACAGCCCGGTTCCCGCCGGGGACTGGTCGCCGCGGGAGCGGAGGGAGATGCCTCCCCTCATGCCAACGCCCCCGCCGGGTGTCTCCAACCCCGGCCAACCCTTCCCTCTCCGCTCCAAGGAACCGCTGCGTTTCACAGTGTCGATTAAACTTCCTTCTCCCATCAGCTGGAAATAACGAACTTTCCCCTTCCTATGTCTAACAGGGAGAGGAGTACCTCCCCTGCCCCGCTCCAAAATCTCACCCTCAAAGCAGGAGAGAGACTCAGAAAAAAATGCGCTGCCATAACAGAGCTGAGTGGGGCTTGAAATTTACAGCCTTATTTCGAGAATGGAAGTGTCACATTACAAGGGTTGCAGGTAAATAAAGGTGGGATAAGGTACCGACGCTGTCGAAATCTTCTTAGCGCTTTAGATGTGTGTGGAATGTGTATCCAGGAAAGGTTTCCACTTGGAAGCTTAAGAAATGTGAATCATCCCCTCCCCCACCCGGTCTCATCCTGCTCAGATCGGTTCAGGGAGGGAAAAAAATAGGAAAAAGGAAAAAAAAAAAAAAAAAGAGAAAAGAAAAAGGAAGAAGAAGGGAAAGAAAAAGGGGAAAAGTCTCATTTGCTTTTCTATCAGCCCAGCATCTTTTTGGGGAGAACTTTACTATGTTAACCCTGAGTGGAAATAGAGCAAAGAAATACAAAATGCAGGTTACCCATAACAGTGATTTGGAGAATAAATAATAAAAAAAGATAGGTAGGAAGGAAAATACCCGCCAAGGAGGGGGAAATTTGTAAGACTGGTAGGAAAGCTTTGTTCCTCATCTACAAAGTTATTCGCGCAAGGGTGAGCAGGGTCCTGCGAACGCCATTAATTATGCACAATTCTGATCAGAAAATGCCAATCCCTTACCACGCTATTCCTGCTTTTGCACTGGACATTGCCCACTTTTTTTCCTGACGGTTTATTAAGTCACTTTAGTAGACAACCTTTCAAAGTCCTTTTTAATTTTTTTCCTCCTTGTGCAAGTAAGCTGGGACCAGAGCTGCTACACTAAGCTACTTAGCTTGAAAATCAGTTTAGTGAAGGTCTGGGAGATTCTGGGTTTATTTCCTCCCATACAAGACCTATAGCAGAGCTTATTAACAAAAGTGCGAAAAGAACGAAACTGTACGGAAAATTACAAACATCAGCAGCAGCTGCCAGAAGCTCCAGGAAAATCTTTTCCTAAACCCACGACCTAAACAGTCCAAAACGTTGGTGTGATCGACCCCTCCTATTCATAAATTAGCTTGACATTTTTTACAGACTAAAATACTGTAAAAAACTAAAAGTAATTTTAATCGTATTTCGGGAAAAAATATCTTCCTTTTATTTTTTTCCCCCCTAAGATCAGTGTTGCAGTTGCTTGAACATCTCTTTAACTTTCGGCAAGACCTAACAAAAAGGAGTACGGTGCCAACTCAATAACCGAACAACGTTTTTAAAGACGATAAACAGTCACGTAGCAAAAAAGAGCTTGGGCTGAGAGTGAAAAGCAGTCACCTTCCTTTGGAGAGAGGGTGTACATCTGAAATCAGGAGGGAGAGAAACACCTAACAGCTCTAGGCATAATGTGATTATTCCCGAGGTAATCGCTTAAAATAAATTGTATACTGTTTAAAGTAAATCGACCTAAATGGCCATGCTCATCTAATTCAAAGATCATTGGGCAGATAAACTTCTCCTTAAAGAGCCTTTCTTGAGAAGGAGTTTGCTAAGACAGTGTGATCCTTCCAGTTTCTTAAGGCTATGCATCCAGTGCCAAGAGATTTTCTCTTTATTATTAACAAATCAGTTTAGATAGGGGTCCGATAAGAGATGCAAATCCAGACATAGGGGTCGCTGCTTGGCCGAATTTTAACTGAAGGCTGGTTCTGCGGGAGTTGATTACAGAGTACGTTTGCGAAGAGGCTGTGTGAAGCTTTAACACTGACTCTACTGAAAAATGAAGTCAGTGATTTTGATCTGCTCCAGATGTCCTAAGAGTGGATATTGCAGTGCTGGGAATCCGCACCAAATATCTGAGGGCAGTGATGGTAATCAGTGCAACCCATCAGCCAGGGGGGACTGGCAATTTTGATAACCTGCTGCAAATGCGCAGGGCTGGAGATGGCAGTGATAAACCGCTGAAAATATCTTCAAATGGAGATGACAGAGATGTTGAAAGGAGACACCTAACTATGGGGAGAATAGGATACTAAGCAGAGCACAATCTGGGAGTGTAGTTCAGATATTTACTAGTCTACGTTTCACCCGTGTAATTTCCACGGAGATACACGCGTTAGGGCGCCGTCTCTGCGTGCAGATACACGCCCGTATGGTCCCGTTAGTAAAACTCGGGGTTTATGCGGCGTTGATAATCAGATCCACCAAAAGAAAAGGAAGCTTAGTGGCTAAAGCGCCTTGTTTGTGGCTTGGGAAGAAAAGTTTTCATTTAATTCTGTAACTGCTTTGAAACATCCTGGTGACGATTTCTTTTGCAAATCCTCTTTTCTTTTTCAGCTCGCACCGGTAATAGACGAAGAAATTTAAGATGATCTTTTCAGTTAATAGTCTGTTTCAATTTTCTTTCCTGTGGAAAGAAAGTGGGGGGGGGGGGGGCAAGATGGGGGTATGCAAAAAAATAGATTATCCGTATGTTGCTAATTTTCTGACTGTTCTCAGCAGGTAGTTTCGCTGTCTTTTTTTGCTAGCTGTCTTTTTTAATGTGTAAGTGTAAAACAACTCTACCATATTAAGTATCAATCCTATACATTTTAATGATACATCTGTGCAGGATGGAATCTATTAATTTAATATATCTCGCCTAGATTCTAATTATGCACCGACTGCCGACTACTTGGATCAGTTGACTGAGTTTTCATTAGGTGTATTATGTCTGATTTAGCATGGGACCATGCTTCATTTGAAGACCTGTGGTTTTTTGGGGGTGCCGGCAGCGCCGGTGTGGCTCGGCAGGATCTTGGCGGGGTTCTCCTCTCGCTGGTCGCCCACTGCCAGGCCCAGTCGCCGCCGTGCGACCGTCCTGAGCGCTTCTCATCAGTCCTGATTTATGAGCCTTGTTAAACACTCATTATTACTTTGCACCTTTTTTTTCCAGCAGGGTCTGGGAAACAACCCCACTTTGTGACAACAGGGCATGTGTCAAACAATTATAGGCGGAGAGGTGATGTAGCTCTGGAGCTCAAGACTCCCCCCTCCTCCCATTCACGCCCAGCTGGATGAACATTTCTGTTAAAAAGAAGGTAAAGGAGAAAAAAAAAGAAAGAAAAATGATAATACTTTTTAAAATCTCACTCAATTTTTGCCAACTGAATTCACAGTAAAAGCATCATTCAGATCTCTGACTGTGCAAACGAATGGTTTGGTTTGTCCGAATAAACACAAATTGCAATCAAGGATACCTGGTCGATTGCTTAAATGTGAAGATGTACACGTCCATTGTACAGGTAGTATAAGAAGGAATCCAAGCCTGAGAAGCTGCAGCATTGAATTATACTCGAGGAAGCAGCTATTAAGGAGTTTACAAAGATTATTTTATTCAGAGGATAAAATAATTTTCAAAATAAAAAAATATGGTTTTTTTGCTTATTTGTTTTGTTTGTTTGGGGGGGTTGTGTTTTTTTTTTTTAATTAAATTAAGAGAAATCGACTTCCCCCCCCATATTCTGATGGTGACTTCTTATTAATTCTGTATCAGTCCACCTCAGTTGCAACTTACATTTATTTCTGATAAGCAATGTGAATGCACAGATGTTCTCTTCCTTCGCGCTTTTACAAATGAATTGTTACAGTTATGCACACAGGCCTATATGAACACACACAAATCTATGGAATGAATTGTCTGCTTCTCTCTATTTCGCTATCTGTCTGTCTGTCTGCCTACCTATCTATGAATATTTTATGGGTCTGAACTTAATTAACAAAATAATTTCCATTTTGTCTTCAAAATGATCAACAGCAATTATGTGAGTTTTTTAAGGTTTATAATTTTATGTCACCAGACTGTTGCTTGGGGGCAGAGGCACAATTGCAGTGCCAGCTGCAGTTATATTTATTTGGTTTTTTTTCTGTCTTGTTCCTGTAGGGCTGCATTATGCAGTTTTTAATTAGTTTGTGTTTGTATTTCACCCGTCCCAAATCAATGCCATCCTGGAGCAATGCAATGTAAATTCCTGCAGTACAGGTGTAGCTGCTAGCTCTGGAACACTAGGAAACTCATGTCTTACAAATGAAAGCAGTGAATGCCATTCAGCCAAACTGTCAGCTTTAAACAGCCAAGAGGAAGGAGATCAAAGCAGAGAGCAGGAACTTCTACTCTCCAGATTAGTCTTTATGGTTTGAACGCCTAATGCTATTAAAGGGAACCAGGACATATAGCACATCGTTGGCTACAAAGTTACTTCTAATTTTGCTAAAGTCCTGCCTTATTTTGGCCAATGTAAGCCTTCAGAGCATTCAAGATGCACTATTTCCTTTGAGGCCTAGTAGTTACTCATATGAAATTATGCAGAACTAATACCTTCAGAGACACATTTTTGTTTGCACACATATTTATATAACTTATCACCTTTTGAAAGATAATTTTGATTTCCTCCTAGGTTCCACAAAGTCTTTTAATAGAACTTGCAGCAATAAAACCTGAAATTCTAGTATCTCCAGACATGAAAAGTCCCTTTATGTTGTGTTATGGTGTCTCTTCTTTCTTGAAATGACCTCTGTATGGTAGTGTATAAATCTATTATTTCAGTCACCAGGGAATTCTTTTAAAGCTTTTTTTTTTTTTTTTTGTCAGGAATACGAGATCGTTCATCTTTAACTAGGCCACATAGAAATTATGATTCAACAGCAGTGTATATTTAATTAGAGTAATCTCACTTGAATTTAATTACCTAATGAATTATTTGTTTAAAAGGTAAAAAGGCTTGTTTGCCAAGTACAGTGCAACCCAGCGATAAGAACTTCCGTTATAAGAACATTAATATTTAAAAAAAAATATGGTTTTAGATTTTAACTCTTTGGTTCTGCCAGCCACCCGTGGGCACGCCGAGCCCGCTACTATCGGGGCTCCCACCCCATCCTTTCAACTCCCGGCAGTGAGCTCTCCGCAGCCCGCTGCCGCCGACCCGCGTAAGTACCGCACCTCACCGCGCCCCTCCGGGCCGCGGGGTGGGGGCGGCGGTTGGCGGGGAGGGAGAGACGGGACATAGACGGCTTTGCCGGGTGAATTTCGAGGCGAGAAGTCAGCGTCGGCGCAACTAGTCAAGCTGCCGAGAGGCCTCACGGCTGCCGTGGTCAGACGGGCTGCGCGACGCTCCGCGCCCCGCGCACCCTCGGGCAGCCGCCGGCATCGGAGCTACTCCCCAGGGCTGCTGTCCCCTCCCCTCAGCGCCGTGTCCGCAAGAGGTCCTGGCCAGGAAGGTGTCAGAGCTGGGAGCGTCAGGCTGTTTTGTAAACAGTAGTCGTCTTGATATTATTAATTTTTTTTCTCCATTTCCCCCCAGTCTTATGGTCAGTGCAACTAATGACAGTCCTTTGATTATTTAAGATTCTTCAGCCAAGACAAAAAAAACCCCGGTCAGCCTCTGCCCTTGACCTTTCTCCTCTCTTCCCAAGTTTTCCAGCTACCACATTGTTTCCAAGATACAACACATACAGTGCTGAACTGCAACTGTCAGAAGATTCGCCTGAAAGCACCACAACTCGGGGATTAGCCGACTCATGGGGGAAAAAAAAAAAAAAAGGGGGAGAAAAAAAGGGTTGTTTTTTTCCTTCTCTCTCTCTTCTTTTTTTTTTTTTTTTTTTTTTTTTTTTTTTTTTTTTTTTAATATGCAATGATGGGAAACTCTCCTACTGACCTGATCCAGAGTGTCTAGGTCAAAAAAATGTTTGGTTTGTTTGCTTCTGCTCTGTGGTTTGAGAGTGGGACCTCTGGAAAGCACCACTGTGCGTCTACATGTCGCTCAGACCGAGAACTTTCGCTCCGTCCTTCCCCCTTCCCCGAACACAACGAGGCCGTCGGCAAGGCCTGCACCGGAGTGCGAGGAACAGCGAGGGGTTGGATCGACCTCTCCTTTCCGCTCAGCAGTGATGCGCCACGCAGGAAGCCAGGTCGCTGTCAGAATAGAGAAGGACGCTGAAACTTATCTCTGGAGGTGGGGAAGGTGGCCAGGGAATGCCAAACGTGAAGGGGCTGTTTCTCACTTTCCTTCCTTTAGTAGGTAAGAACCTGTAAAACATTTCTGCTTTCGAAGCACCAGCAAGAGGGAAAGGCGAGGGTGTGCATACTCAAACCATGGGCAGGGAGGGTAAGAGTAGACGAAAGCTTAAAACTAAGCTTGAGCAATATTGAGGCATCATTTCGAGGCACAGCTTGGGAGTCTCTCCTCGGTGGCACTGAAGCTCTCACTTGCACAGTCCTGCAGGGAAGGATCGCACCACTCATTAGCCCGTGGGCACACAGGCGTACCTCAAACGCAGAGGCAGAACTGGAGAAGTACCCACGGATCAAAACACCAAACCCGCCCGCTCGACGGGGAATTCTCTCTCGGTCTTCCTTCGTCCCCCGTGGCCCGGTGCGAGGCAACCCGCAGCGAGCTGCCGGGCGACAGTGCGTGGCTACAGCACACCCCCGGCACCGCAGCGCCCTCGCCCCGCTCTGTGCCCCTTTTGTCTACGGCGTGTGAAATGGGGTTTCCACAACGGACGTCTGCTCCGGTGAACACATGCCTGCTCAAGCCCTCAGTCAGTCGCAGAGCCGCTTGTGCAGTGCATAACTTATGCCCCAGCGCTCTGCCCCGGCCGGAGCAGTGCGGGAAGCACGGAGGGCCTCTCTCCCACTGGAGAGTCAAGGCGCAGTGGTCTGGGGTTGCGCTGAACACCAGGCAGGAAAGGAGTGGTGGGAGCAAGCCTCAGTCTTCACTGTTCCCTATCTTCTCCATTTCAGTGTTGGGATCCTAGTATTTTTTTCATGAGTTTTGGAGGTCTGGTGAAGTGAAGCAGTTTTTTGTATGGGTTGCACAGGCTGCTGGTGCTGTGGCAGAAGTGGGGCTTCACCAGCACCTCAACTCCTGTTTCTTGGTGCCAGAAATGTTTGAGCCTGATGACTGTTTTGCACTTTCAGGTAAATATGTCAAGTCCTGAACCCAAGATTAGCCTCGGGTCTGTTACAGTGAGAATAGCATATTGACTTCAGAGAACCTCAGACCTCATGATTATATTAAAAATGTTTAAGTCAGTCAAAGCTCAGAACGTGGTCATTTTCAGATCTTATAGCAAAATTATCACAACATTTCACTGTTTATAGTCACATAAATATGTTGCTCTCCTTTACTATGCTTCATTTGCACACACCGTTATTAGAATCAACTGGCAACCTCACTGAAATGTTTATAATGACTTTAAGATATTATGAGAGTTATAGATCTGTAGGCCTGGCATTTTAATTCTTGAGGGCCTATGCTTTTCTTAAGGTTATGAGTGCAGTTGCCACAGCACATCTACATAATGTAGTTTATTTCATTAATTTTGATAGCCAAATACACATGTTATCAAATCATATTTGTCTATGTTTTTATTCTTACCCCCTTTGGAGCATGTATGCATTTTCACTGTATTATTACTGATAAAGTACAGCTGTATAATTTCAATCATGTAACTATGGTAGGACAAAATATTAAATAAATCTTACACTGGAACTTGTTGAATTAAAATTCCTCACAAAAGCTCTTCAGATTCTTTTTAATATTCTATAAACAGCATAATTTACAATGTCAGTCTATCTCTTCTATTGCTTTCTTCTAACACTGCAGCATTAGCAGCAGTTGGTGTATTTTCTTTCTTTGGTTTCTTATGCCTTAGATGTATAGTCACTCTTTTTGCTAATATAATTGATTTATGTATCCATTGATGTGTGCTGCATTTTAATGATGACTCTTTGTTTTACCCAATAATACTTTTCAATAAGATTGTTTGGACTGTATTTTAAGGACAGGTGTAAACTATGCTTTAATTTTTAATGCTCAGTGCAGACCCAGGCAAGATTTTTGCATGTGAACAGATTTGCCCTCAAATGAGACTATACATTTTAATGCAGTTTTATACTAACATACTTTTTTGACTTTACTTTGGGCTTACTGAACTGTAATTAGCTTTCCCCTTCTGCTTCTTTCCTCTACATTAATATGTTAAAGTCTATGAGGCCCATATATTTTGTACTAGTTCTTTCCAACAACTCCAGGGTATATTTGAATGGCAAGACAGTTTGAGCTTGGACTGTATCAGACAGCACCGGCCACTGAAAGCATTGTAACAGGCTAACAGAAATAAAGTAGATTTAATAAAATAATAGTAATTGAATGAAAATACATACACAGAAACATATTGTTATGAGAAAAGCTTTCATATGCGGTGCTTTTAACAATTATTGACTAGTGGGCTAATAATACGGGTTTTTTTAACAAGAAAGTTAATCATGTCCTCCACTGAATTATTGGTCTAGATGTTGTAAGAACCAGAAAACTAGACTGTTCATTTTTTTTTTTTTAGGATTGGGGTTTTGTGGTAGTTAAATCACCGTGACAATGAGTAGAACTTAATGTGTAATCATAAGTTGCATCATTGTACCCTACAGATTAGCACTGAGTTTATTTTATTGACTCACTGCAGGTTTTTTCCCCCAAACTGCTGTTTCCCATCTCATATGTTTCACTTTACTTACACATGGTAATTCCTTGTCAAAGGTGGCAATTTTGGGGTTTTCGCCTGGGCTTGAGAACACTCAAATAATAATGATAATGTCACATCTACTGTTAATTTTTCATGTATAACTAGACTGCTTCAATTAAGAAGATGTTTTATACAATATGGGTAGGGGTTTTTTTTCCATGCATATTCTACTGTTTCCTCATATGTTTTGCATTGGTCACAGACAAGATAAATTTTAGAAGTCTAAGTCATGATGTTCAGAGACTTACAGACATTATTAAGAACAGTAAGGAATTATGAGCATTTATAAACACAACAGGCCCAAATTAAGACCCTCAGTTCAGCAGCTGGAAGCCTTTTGGAGTTGATTACTACACACAAAGAGAAAACATGCAAGGAACTACTTAGTATATTCTGCACCCTCAAGTTAAAGAGACTACCAATGGAGTAAAATATTGTCTAACTTGAGTATAGATAGTGGAACCTGAACTGAAGATTTTTATTGTGTTTGCCTACGTCCATAAGTTAAAATATTTAACACCTGAATGCTTTTTTAAGGTCATAGGATACCCAAAGTAAGACACAAATGAAATCTAAGCTGAGCAGACATTTTGAAGGCCAGGAAAGAAAATTACCATATCCTGCAGAGCTGAGATGATAACGGGCAGGGAAATGTTTGCTTTTCTGCTTCACCTGTTATTTCTTTCCTCAGCTTTTCCACGAGGGTCAGAGAGCTAGAGAACAACATGGTCAGTTGGTCATTTCACAGGTGGTTTTGATCTCTCTCTCACCTTGTCTCAGGCCAACAAGTGCAAGCATTTGCAGTAGTTCATACTATGCTGTCATCACTGCTGTAATTGCACTAAGCCAGAAGAGTGTTGCCATAAACATTTCTATACTAACCTTAATAATTCTAAAGCTTTGTGGAAGCAGTCTTGGTGCAGTTGCATTGATGTAGTAGATGCTGCCAGCGTAACTCACAATAATCTTGCAATCTTTACAAAGCCTGCTCTCTGCAATTTCCTTCTACTTCACATTATTTACTTGGTCTAAACTACTTGCTGTTTCATATAGTGATGGATACCAGTTTATTTGGCTCAAATAAAATAATCTCTTTAGATATTGATTGGTGCTCTGACTAATCCCCACTTCAAGAGTCCATCTTGGGACCTGTTGGAAAGTTTTCCCATAATGCAGTGCTACCGCATGGCTCAGCAGACTTCTGTGTTAATATAACAGATTTCCACCTACAAAGAGGCTTGCTGTGGATTTCTTACATTGTTACAAGTTTATACACTCCTTTAAACTATGATAAACTCTACAGACATAAAAAGGACTTCTCTAGCAGAAACTGGAACATTCTATAGAAAAGATGATGTGGTTGAGAGCCTCTAACATCTCAATTTCACTGTCATTTTGTTTTCTTGTTTGCTTTTGCTTGTTTAGTTTTGTGACTGCAGAACAGCCCTTGAAACCTGGGAACAGGACACCCAAATTATTCTTATTCGGTAGAACACAGAAGCAGAAGAATAGCCCTTCCTGGGGGAAGGAACAACTCCAGGATGAGAAGGCTGTTGGACCTCCGTATCTCCACTGACCAACAGAGCTGTTAATAATGTCAATGTGCTTACATATAAAAGTTGGATCCTACTAGTTACTTTCTTTGGGGTGCCAGCCTTTCTTCCTAAGTTAGTATATTTTATTTTTCATAACTCTTTTTTAGGTCTTCTCATCTTGCTTTCTTATCTTTGCCCATTCATTGTCATAATTTTTCTTTTGACTTCATATTCCATATTCCTGTTTGTCCATCTCTCCTGGGTCAGTCTTGTCAGCTCTGTGTTTAAACCCACATTAAAACCACTCTTGCTCTTTCAATTGTTTTTATTAAAAACAGCATCCCTATATTCTTCATGTTTATCTGTATTTTGTAATTGATAAAGATTTCAGAGAAGGGATTGTCTTTCTGCATGTTTATATAATGCCTACTCTGTCTGAGACCCTAAAGAACAAAGATAAATAAATAAAAAAAAAATCCATTTTCCACTGTTCTGCCTATTCTACCTAAAAACGATAAGTTCAAGAAATTAGAGACTCACCTGACTCCTGAGGTAACTACAGTTCTGTGACTAATTATGCTACCCTTTTCACTCCACTAAAACTTACACTCGGAAGAGCACGTATGTATTCAAGAGTTAAAAACATTTCTGGATATAACTGCATAATGAGCTGTTATAATGTGAATGTATCCAGTAGGAAGAAAGTGGTTATTAATGAGGTGGGTATCTGTCTCTTCTGAGCAACAAGTAATAGGATGAGGAAACAGTTTCAAATTGCACCAGGGAAGGTTTAGATGGGATACTAAGAGAAGTTTCTTCACTGAAAGGATTGTCAAGTATTGGTACCAGGGAAGTGGTTGGGTCACTCTGCCTGGAGGTATTTGAAGAACACGTAGAATTGGTACTTAGGGACGTGGTTTTGTGGTGGAATTGGTAGTGTTAATGGCTGGACTTGATGATGTTAAGGGTCTTGTCCAATCTAAATGATTCCTTGATTCTTCTTTATTTAGCACTTGTGAGACTCCGTATGGAGGACTCTGTCCATTTTTGAGCTTCGCAGTGTAGAACAGGTATTGACATGCTGCAGTTGGTGTAAGATATCATGATAATTAGAAGCCTAGAGCACACTATGAGGAGAGACTGGAAGAACAGTGCTAGTTCAGCCAAGAACAACAGGCTAATGGGATCTTATTTCTGCCTTCAGGTACTTACTGGTAAAGTGCAATCAGGACGGAAACATTCTTCTTAGAGTGGCAGGATGAGAAGCAGAAGAAAAAAGGAAGTGATGATTAGATACTAAAAGAAAAAAAGATGGGTGTGGTGGGACAAAAAAAATAAAATAAAAAAAATAAATAAAAGCAAGTCATAAGAGCCCAGACAGTGTAGGGACTCATCATGCTTAAAGATATTCAAAACTGAACTGGACAAGATCTAGAGGAATCTGACATAGTTGGACCCACATTGAGAGCACGGTGGAACTAGATGACCTCCAGAGATCCTTTCTAACCTAAACTATTCTCTGATTTTGTAGCAGTTGAGCACATAGCAACGAAAGATGGGAGTTAACATTCTTGTCTGTGTTAAAGGACCAGTCTACAAAATGTGACAATAACTCATGTGGCTGTAATGTATCCCTGTATTGACTACGTTTATTTCATGGCTTTGAACTCATAAGAATGCACTGCATAAAAGCACTGATACTTCTTTCTCATATGGGTTTATAGTACAGTTTTTATATAGCCATGATCACCATGATATAGCCATGATTGCTAATAAGATGCTATCTGATACAGCAAACAAATCAAATTAGCAAGTGTATTGGGTCTGGCTGAATGGGAGTTCATTTCCCCAAAGAAGCCCTCACAGTGCTGTGCTTTGCATTGGCAGCTAGAAGGGTGTTGATAACACACCGGTGTTTTGGCTACTGCTGAGCTCAGCATCAGCACTGTAACATTCCTTCCTCAATCAAGAGCAAGATTCTGAGAGGGGACACAAGTAGGCCAGCTGACCCAAAGTGACCAAAGGGATATTCCATACCATATGATGTCAGCTCAGATATAAAAGATAAGGCAAGGAACAGGAAGGGGGCATTCATTGTCTCCATGGCTGGAGGAACCATTATGTGTGCTGAATCCCTGCTTCTTGGAAGTGGCCAACCATCACTGCTCATGGGAGTAGAGAATAAACCATGTTACCTTTCACTTCAGTTTGTGCTTTAATAAGCTGCCTTATCTCAGCCCAGGAGTTGTTTTCCATCTTATTCTCTCCCCTGTCTGGCTGGGAAGGGGAGTGATAGAATGGCTAGGTGGGAACCTGGTATTCAGCCAAGATCAACTCACCGCAACAAGCTAGAGACATCTAACAAACACTGTGCCATCTTTATCAGAAAGACATTTCTATGTCCAGGAAAGAATGGACAGGAGGGGGAAAGGAGTGAGGAAGACCTGAGAAACAGTCAACATTCATCTGATAACTGACTTTCCAACCCAGATGGTGCTTTAATGGTCTGCCACAGGTGATGTATAAGTAGACTTGCATGTAGATGTTCAGGATAGCACTGTAAGAAAGTAGACCTGCCAGTTATTATCATTTATTATATTTCTGAAGATAATTCCTCTGAGTACACAAGTAAGGATACTTCCTAGCTGAAGACCTTTTGTCTATGGCCAGGCTAACACAATTTCGCTCTCTTGGTTTGTGACATCCCAGGAGAGCCTCTTGTCCAACTCCAAGATTAAGATCCTTTGACATTTGCTACAAAATAACAAAGTCATTGAATGTGAAGTGCATAAGGGGAACAGGAATAGCTTGAAATGCACTCTGTAGCATTGAAATAGAAGTGTTCTCTGACCTTTCTTAATCCTAATTATTATTTATGAAAGAACAAGTGCTGTTAAATAAAAGATATACTTTTAATTATGGAATTAACTGTAATTACATGCCATTCTGAAATATTTCATAATTTTGTAATTGCTTAAAGTGTTGGTATTTAGTGAACCAAATTTATAGTAATTCCTTTATTCTTTCTTTGTCTAATCAATAATCATCTTTTTAATAGGTAATATAATAATGAACTGAACAAAACTGTACACATTAAGTGTTCAAAACATTTCTATTTGTCTTTTGTTTCTGCAGGAATCCAAAACAAAGTTAATCTGATCAACAGGGATCAATAGAAAAGTGAGTGAAGATTCTTATTTCTTTGAAGCCAGTGAAGGCAATGAAATAATCCTCCTAAACAATGGATGCCTTTAATTCAGAGTCTCAAACACTGAAAGGCATTGTGAAGTGGGATTTGCAGTGTTTCTGGTTTTAATTTAAACTGCACAAGCAGGTGCGGTAGTGGGAGGTGAATTACTCTTACTACATTGTTGAAGTACTATAAGACAAAAATAACAGAAAAGTCACAGACCTGATTTATTGACTGCAATAGTAAAAAAAGGTCTTAGAAGAACTTCATTTTGGTTTACTCTCCGTGTTCCCACCCCCAGCTTTAATGTATCCATCCTCCTTTCTCTGTGATTTTATTAGGTCCACAAGCTGAAGGACATCTCTGTACTTGAGACTCTGAACTTGTGTGAGCTGGCCACCTCTGGAAGCAACACTAGCCAGTTCTTCAACTTCCCTCTATTTGGTGCCTTCACCTGAAATCCTCATAGAGGACTGGGCTGCAAAGGGCTCTTCTGTGAATTTTTGGGACTGAGGAATGCATAGGACAATGTGGGATGGGTCCACGACTGTGATAGTTGGTTCATCAGGTGGATAATACACAGAGAGTGGGGTAGGGACTTACCAACCAGGACTCTGTTGCACCATTTCCAGGGTCTAGCAGTGACAAGGGGGGAGTCAATTGAGAGTTCAGAACACTTGGCATCACTTGGTGATGAGGCAAGTCCAAGAATGTAAATTAGCAAAGCAGGATCTGATCCAGTGGTAGCAGCCAGGGTCCTACTCAGCCTGGTGACCACCAGACAGCTCCTGCAGTTCAGAGGCAGGTAGAGGTCAAGCTGAGAAGTCAGCCCATGGGTCAGAATCCAGTCCAGCAGAGTGCATAGCTGGGCATGGCTGTAGCAGACCTGGAGACGGGCACAACTACAGCATAGCTCAGGCAGAGACTGATGGCCCCAGGCTTTATTGAAATGGGGCCTCTGGTGTGTGTGGGGGCACCCGTGCAGGGCTATTAAAGTCTATCAGTGCCCTCGGGGGCTTGATAAGCATGTGAAACAGTGACTGGTCAGTCATCAGAGACCAGTGGCAGCAGGTGGATCTTAGCTGGAAGGTGCAAAATTGGACGCAAGGAAGGATGCAAAGAGGAGCCTTCTGGATCATGGTGAGGCAGCCAACCAGGCTGGCCAGAGGAGAGCACAAAGGGCTCCCATTGGGCTTTTACAGACAGCAGGAGGATGATGTTTTCACTCTTTATATTTCTGTCTACTGTCTACTGTCTTCTAGGTTTGCAAAAATGCAACTTGCAGTAGGACACCTACTGTCAGTTACCATTAACTTGTTTGGGGATGAAAAGAGTTCTTATAAATCTTATCCTGACTTCTTCTACCTCATCTCCTGACTCCCTTACTTCCTGTTCAATTAGAGTCTAGTTGGCAAAGAAAATATTAATGTTAAATACTTATATTCATTATTTCCAGTTCCATATATCTTACACAAGGAGTTGAGGATTCCTTGATTTTTCTCTGTGTCTTGATCTTTCACTTTTTTTGTCTGTCTTTCCTTTTCTTGTAGTGTGAGAGAAGTTCAACTTTTGAACCTTGGGTTAAAATGTTTGTCTTGACCTTAGGTTGAACTTGTTGATATTGTTACTTTATGCTCTTGTTTGTATCTAGGAAGGTGTAAATAGGAAAATCAGGCTTACTGTGGATTCACAACTTTAATCATGATGACTGCAATCATTGTGACCATTTAAAATATATTTAGTTTACAAGTTGTCTTTGGGATTTTCTGTTTAGCTACAGGAAAAAATACTGTCCTCCAACCCACCTACCTCCAGGAACTCAGGGACCCTCAGCCACCAAAGCTGTCAGAGAAGATTGGTTTCATGGCATTATGGGGAGAGGCACGATGTCAGAGTGTTGTTCTTATCTTCAAATAGCATCTCCCTGAAGAAGGTCCTCTTTGTTTTGGGAACCATTGGGTGTGTTTTGTATGCACCGTTCATTTATTTTTTCAGTTACGTGTTCAGAGATAACACGGGTTGCACTAATTGTCTAAATAAGATTTGGAATGTAACAAATTACAATGCTCAATAACATAATTTTCTTTGACGAAAACAACACAGGCAGCGCTCTACTAGTCTGACAGCACTGGGAACTCAAGTAGATTCAGAAGTACAAGAATGGGATTCTAAAAGCATAAGGAAATAAGAAATGCTATTTATCACTGTTTCAGTGTTACCAACTTGTTATTTTTATTGTTCTTCTGAATAATGGGATTTATTGAAGCAGTTTATCCTCACACCACATAATACACATTATACTTGAAGAACGAGGAGGATTCTAAACAGCAAAACAAAAAAGAACTTTAAATTTAACAGAAATCCACAGCAAGGAGATCTACACATTAAAACCTACCCTATTTCTATCTGGAACAAGCAGAAAACAAGTACATGTGTGTCATGGTTTGAGATGTGGGAGGGGGAATGGAGCTAGGGAATTGGATTTTGGGGCTATCTCAAACCTTGACAATGTGGAAAAGAAAAGTTCAGTTATTAAAACCACACAAATTGCGATATTTGCATAGATACTGCTGTGCTCAAATGAAAGAAGATAATTGTGTATATGAAAGGTTTTCAACAGCTGTCTTTGAAATCAAATAAAGAATTAGATAAACATGCTGGCTACTTCGCATCTGGGATATATATGCCAACACTCAATATTCACAAATCACTAAATGGTTGTTGAACACCTGAAATTCTATTGATTGCTAAAGCTCAATAGTGTCTGAAGGACTTGATCAAAAGACCAGGCAAGCAAACAAGTAATTATATAGTATTGGAACTCAGCATATACAAAATGCACTGTGATAAGAGCAAACATTCTGACTAGATAAATAACCTTGGTTCGGTATGGGAGCAACCATAACAGGAAACCTTTCAAATGTTGATTACATAAAATTAAGGATGATACAGTGAAAAAGAGTATTGTAAATCAGACAGCAGGGAATTTCAAGGATCACAAATCCTTGCCTAATATAAATTACAGCAATAAATTCTAGCATGGATTGTTTCTTTTATAACAATGGTTGCCAAGAAAATAGGAATTGTGAGCTAAAATTCCAAGGCATTTAAATAATGATGGTTCATAGAAGTTTAATTGTTCTATTTTGTTTCCATCTTACTCAAAAGTGAACACAGACAATAGATATAAAACTCTTTGATTGTATAAATTAATATTTCTTTGCTTAGATTCTATGTTAAGTCAACAAATAACACTCTTATTGTAGCTATTATGGTGACTGGAAAAAAATAGTCAGCCTTGTTCCTTCTCTCATAGATTTTTAGCATGACCCTATTGACATACATTCATGTATCAAGAATCCCATTGAAAACTGTGGAAAGATACCATATAAAACTGATGTGTGAGTCAATCTCAGTGCTTGGCAGAGGTTGTTGACCCCTGGATCTTCTCATTATTACAAAACACTCAAAACACCAACTGCCTGAAACAAAATAGTGATTTAAAAAATTTTCTTTTAAGATTAACTCCCAGAGTGTTATGCCTTGCTTTTCATCTCAATGGAGTTATTAGTTACCTCTCAGATGGCTTAACAGGGATGGTCATCATACTGTAACCCTGGGCTCTGATTGTGGGGATGTCCTTATGTTGTAATTAGAGAAAAGATATTGCCTCAGAGAAAAACTGTAACATAAACATGAACTGCTCTGGCAGTGATCTGGCACCATGGGAAGTCAAAGATTTTCTTCATGTGGTTTACAAACAAAAAGAAGAGCACTGCAAGACTACAGAAAAACACAGCTCTAACAATGCTTATAATTTGGCCTGAGGTTGAGTCCACAGTACCTGCAGGCAACCTCATGCAATGAAAAATAACACCAGTGAATTTCAGTTCTCTGTACGAAGCAGCTCATAGTGGATGTTGGCTAGTCATTATGCCCTTATGACTAGTTAAATGTCAAAGCAATGTTTTGCATAAATTAACCTAAGATCCCATATAATTCTGGTCAAATATTCCCAAAAGAAAAATTCTGATGTTGCATGTAGCATGTTCCCATCCTTTGAGAACAGTCCAAAAAGGCAGACTAGACAAAAAATGTCATATCTGTTCTTATGATTAAAATTTCACTGTCCTTAAAGTATTCAACAGGTCCTGTTCAAAACCAGGACTTCATCTCTATATCCAACTATATGAGGTGCTAGGTGGTAAAGAGTTTCTGCAATTTCCTCACAGAATTATAATATTTTGGGACCAGTCTGTGATTATTCTGTTTAAAGAGAATGGCAAGTCCACAGTTATACAGTGTCATCTGATGCATCTGACGGTGTGATATTGATTAACAATTAACATAAATTGTATATAGACAATGTCCCCAAATGGTTCTGCAGTTTTTCAAGAAAGTACAAGTGAAGATTTGAACCCATTATCTATTTACCCAGTGTACTTCCACAAGATATTCTATTATATATATCTAGGGCTTCAACTAAAGTGGAACCATTCCTGGAGTAAGATGGAAACAGTAGTAATATCTCTAATGCCTTTGCCATAAGGCAAGAAGGTAGCACAATTTCTATGACTCATAGGATTACTTTATACAGGGCTGGTTGTACTGGGACATGCTGCTGAGCTGTGGTGTACAATGTAATCTCTCAGAAGACCCATAGTTATGACTTTCAATACATCTTCTGTTTAAATGATGGCAACGTTGTCTGATACTAAGGGCACATAAAAACCTAATTTATTTTATTTTCCTTTTGTATGATTGGAACTAATGAAAGTGTCAGGAGGTGAGCAATTTCTTTGTAGAGGGTTTGTTGTTTAGTTCCATTACCTCAATAAGAAATGAGGTATTAAAATATATTAAAATATACATATGACAATTTTCCCCTCTGGTTTTCAGTGCAATTTGCCTTCACTGTGTCTGTCATTCATGCAGCAAAGACTTCACGGTACAGAAGGTGATTTTTTTGTGTTGTCAATGTCTAAGAAATAATAAGGAGCACAGAGATTAGATTAGTATGAAATTTTAAATATTGTATTTAGGATGGTGGAACTGTATCATGTGTTCTGCTATAAATTACTTATTTATATTCCATTTACCTATTGCAATTCATATATTTCCAACAACGCTTGTATTTTTGTATCAAACAGTTGATATCAGGATGTTAACAAAAGAAAACTAGGTATTGCACTGCTGGAGAGTTTCTTCTTTTTAAAAAACAAAGGAATTATATTTTTAACAAGTCCTCAAGTGAACTTATGGTACTGAACTCTGCTGGCTATCCTTCAGTTCTGTGTTTTCACTAAGGAACTGTGGAGAAAAATAGAAGCACATTCTCCTCAAAGCCCTCTTCTCTGACTGAGCCCAGTGTCTGGGTTCCCAGTTTTCACTTGCAGAGCCTGGCAAACATCAGTCTTCTTCCCATGTGTATTTTTTTAGCAAACAAAGATGATTTGCTCTCTATTATAAATTGCCGCAGATGGTAATAATAGCACTGGTAAGGAACCAGATGAATGCCAAACCTTTCTTGAAATGCCCCAGACTCTACTGATGAGGAGGTTTGCATGTAGACCATCTGTAAGGGGTGCTCATTTATCATTAGCCAACCAGGGAGACAACATGAACTCAAATGCCACCAGAAAAGAGAAAATAGCTCTGTTTTAAATGCTGTACATTAGTTTCCAGGAAAAATTTGTGAACAGAAAGTATGGCTAAGTGCATTAAATAAATAATTTGCTCTAAGTCAGGTTCTGCAATGTTTACTCACACAGAAAACTACTTTATTTAGCACCTGAGTAAGCATTTCATGCAGACTGAAATGTGAAATAGTATCTGAACAAGAGAAAAGATCAGAAATTTTCTTTATATTGTGGGAAATATGAGAAACTTTTTAACCATTGGAGACTGTGGTTAGAAGACATCCAGTAATGGTGGGAAGGGCATTTCATGTTAGTGTGGTCCATGCAGAAGGACTGCATGGAGACCTTACTACACCATTTGTAAGGAGTCTTCTGTTGCCAATATTCAAATGATGATTTCCAGAATCTTAAATCTCAGCCGAGTTTATATGAATTCTCAAAGGGACAGCATGCCCCAAACTGGTCCCCTGCTGCATGCCTACTTCCTGATCTAAAGCATATTTGAGGATCCCATAGGCTTTGACAGCAAGCAACCAACAAGAAGAAATGCATGTAATACATATTGATATAATAGATGCAGGATAACATAGGTTATAGAAGATCTCAGGAAGTCACCAGTCCAACTTCCTGCTCAAAGCATAGTCAGCCATGGGATCAAATCAGAATGCATAGTGATTCGTTCAGTTGCATCTTGAAAACTTTCTAAGATGGGGACTGCACAGTCTTTCTAGGTAACCTGCCCTGCAGCCTGACTGTTCTCAAGGTGATAAAGTTTTCCTGGTATCAGATGCAAGACAAGATATTTTTTTACTGTTTTTTGTTCTCCTAAATGACACCTTCAAATGAAACTATTGTTTGTGCAAAAGAGGTGTTAGTTTCTTGCACCTTGTTTTGTGCAAGGTTTGATTCAGAAGTCATTTTCTAAAAGTACAAATTAGTCTGGGTCTGTCAAATGAAGAAAATAGATGAGACTTTTGGGTACATTTAAGTTAAGATAGAGGTAGCAGAGGTTCTGGTGATCTTAACTTTGGGGAATGTACTCAAAATCTGCAGTAGGTACTCCAGGTCTTTTTGCAGCTCTTTTCTTGTTCTTAGGCAGGTAAGACTGATTCTTCGTAAGAACATTCATAAGTTTTGTGGGGCTGGTATTCTTAGGAGCATGTTTGTGATAGGAACAAAGAGAGTTTTAGAAGTGTTGATAGCTTGTGTATTTTCAGTTTCACGATGGGAATCACATTAATGAGAACATCTGACTCAGAATGGTAATGCTTATTTTCATATGAGATAAAACAAGTAGAAAAAAGGATAACAGCATTATGTTTTTGTAGCTGATCTTTTGTCTTTTACACAATGCACTATTTCCAGGGAAAAGAACAACATCAGCTATAAAACTTCCTCTGGACAGTTAATTAATAAATCTATATCAATTAACTTTAAGCCACTGTTAACTACAAGACCAGAGGTTTAAATCAGCCATAAATTCAATTGTATATTCCAGCCCCATTTTGACAAGAAATTTCTTAGGATTGCTAAAAGGGTGATATGGAGGGTTGGTCCATTTCGCTGTTCTTGTTCACTGTTGCTACTGAAAAGACCATGAAGGGTAGAAAACTTATGAAGACTGGAATGAAAACTTTTAAGATTCTTGTATAGCAGCCATCCTTGTCAAATTCCTTCACAACCAGTCCTGCATATATTCCTCAGGGAAAATTGCTCTCAGCCACTTTCTGAGTTAGAAAATCTGGTATAGCAGGTACTTTGGAAGCACACAGGGGCTTGAGAGGCAGCCAGTGCTTGACCATTCAGCACATAAATAACTCTGTGTGCATCTGGGTTGGTGGTGAAGGCAGGGGTAGGCATGGGACAGTGCAAGAGTAGAAAGTGCTGTTGTGGGGAAGTTACTTGGAGGGTACTACAGCACATACAATGAGCTATTAGTGTATGAATTAATTATACTTAAAGTGGGGGACATGGGTGATTTGAGGTCATGTGGTTATGGATAAGGGGGATAGAAGATATGGGGAGGAGCTGTAGATGTGTACCAGTGGAAAAATTGCCTTTACTGACACAGCTGCAGACCTCAGCTGGGTAGAACGGATCCATTTGGCTCTTTGCAGGGACAGATACCTGTAAGCTCCAGCATAAGGAGTGTTATTGGATGATAAGCTTACAAGAAATACTACTTTTACTGTAGCCCTGACCAACCCTTTTCACACAGTCTTCCATACTACAAATAGCTACAATCAGCTTTACCTGCCTTCCCCTGAGCTTTCCTTCCAATTCAGTCACCAACAATTTTTAAAGGACCCACTAAAAAGGGTGTTCTGACTGAAGTGATAATGTTGAATGTGGTTCATGATATTTCTTTACAAAAGCTTTGGGTTGAGGAATATATAAAAAATGATGCTTTTCTTCTGTCCTCCAGGAATCATGTGAGTTTCAAATATGGTTTAATTTAGACCCAGTCCTGAGTTCCCTTTTGGGTCAAAATTTGAATAATATCAATAGAGTGTTTTAGTCAGGTAAGGATTGTTACTGTGCCCTCTGGATATCTGGTCTGGCATCTTCTGAAATGTTGACTTGGGATATAAGTTCCATAAATAGCTTAAATTTAGAGTATTTCCACCTTACCATATTTATCAAGTATTTTTTTATCCTGTGGGAAAGAAAAAGTTCTCAGAAAATCGTTAACATATTGTTAAAATCTCAATCCTGAAAGTAAAAATAAACCATGAAAGCTAACCCGCAGAGCATTAAACCCACTTATAAATACCTACACATTTCACTCCTGAAACTTTTATTGTTTTTCAAGTAGAAAGAATATCCTACTTGCTGCAGCCATCATAAATTTTAAGACACAGCCCCAGCCCCATTATAATGTATCTTCATAAAGCTTAGTCTTCTCTTCAATATTTTCTTCTTGCTTGCCCAAGTTACAATGTATTTTGAAACAGAAAGGCAGTAACAGACAACTGTCTTTCTGCAAGATGTAGTGAGGTTATTCTGTACAAATGGAATGAACCTCATTTTTTCATTTCAGATCAAAGCAGAAATCTTTTGAAGTTTAGCTATTTGATAAAAAAGGGCTTTATAACAAGCAGATATAGAAGTTAATAGGACATAGAGATATTTTATTAAATTGCAAACCATTATTAATATTGCAGTTTTAACTTGAAAGAAATATGTGAAATGACACCGGAAATTAATTAGATTATTTCATCATTCTTTTACATTATAAACTTTGATACACTTGCATAGATATATAGGTACATTGATAAAAAGACACAAAGACAAACAGAATTTTAATGAGTGGGGAGCTTTTATCTACTATCACTTTGTGACTTAATTTTTTCTGTTTATACTGCCTATTGATTCCAGTTGAAACCTGCTGTTTTAATGTTGTTATTGATATTCTCTCTGGGTTTTCTTCTAATTCTGGCATTGATATTACCTTGATCGGATTTAGTTTATTTGAATTGCCTGTAGGTTTCAGTCTCTGGAGTTTTTCACTGCTTATAGACATGCAAAGATAAAACCTCTCTTTTTATCTAAAAATCCTTGAGAGACTCTGAAAGATACAGCCGTTTTCTGAGAACATTAAAAAGAAAGAGACAACAATCAAAAGGAATATACTTCTCACCCAGTCTGTTCAAGACATCATTTCTATACACCCTGAGTATTCTCTGACATGCACAGACTTCTCATCTAGTCAGTTCCATTTTACATTTGAAAACTATGTGCGAAGAAATTGGATTGTCATAGAATGACGACTGGTTCCAAGCTCTGTGTCTGAGGCTGCACCTTCACTGCACTGTCTCTGGTCCTGGCTAATTTGGGAAGTGAACCTGCATAGTGCTCTGTGTTATTTATTTTTGCAGTCTGGCGAAAAAGTAGGCTCTGGCACATTCCTTGAATGTAACAGAAAATCTCCCTTCTCTCTAGTGAGAGAAGCCAACCTGCGAGGGTGGGTGGGGCACATGAGGGAAAAGTTACTATGTGTTTGGGCTGGAGGTAATTTCTGTACCGTGTTCCTATGAGTTGCTATTTGATAGATGCCCGATACCTGAAAAATTCAAAGTAAGGTTTGATGGGGCTCCAAGCAACCTAATTTAGTTGAACATGTCCCTACTTGTTGCCGGAGTGTTGGACTAGATGACCGTTAAAGGTTGCTTCCTACTCAGACTGTTCTATGATTCCGATTTCCGCAATTTCCCCATGGCTCTTAAAAGAAATAATAAAAATTATACTGAATTTAAAAAAATATTTTAAACCATTTTTAATTTCAAATTATTATATTTGTATCTTGTAAAAGTAGGACAAAAACCCTGGAAAATACTCCAACTCACTTTTCTGCTTTTTTATATTTCTGTCAGAAATTTATTTCCTTTCTTTTTCTTTATCTTCGTAAGGTTTTTTTCCTTTATTTTCTTTTGGCTCGAGTTCAGTCTTTGTTCCCCTTCTGTTTTGTTTTGTTTACCCCTGCTTTCTTCTTCCTGTAGGCCTATAGTTTATTTTCATGTCTTTGTTCTGATTCCTTTGTCATCTAGCAGTATGCTTTTTGGAAATAATTATTTTACAGGAAATAATGAATATTTTCAAGTTTGTAATTAAAGACGGGTAAGTACTAGAAATATATGTGTAAACATGTGCTCTGTTTGCATGTGATTTATTTCCTCTGTCCAGGACAGTTATGTTAACAATTGGACTTCTTATAGAATTCTCTAAGATCTAACAATCAGCCTGTGCAGTACAGGGTATTCATAGGCAGGAAGAAGGCTCAGGATTGTTCTTGTGGCATAACACTGAATCTTCTTGATATCACCATACATTTAATTTTAATAACGGTAAGAGGGAATGATAATAGAAAGTGGAGACTGTGGGGAAAAAAATTAGTCCTCTAAAGCAGAGAGTGGTGTACTGTGATGGGCTACTGGAAAGCATCAGAGGGAAGGGAAGCACTGTTTGCCCTTTACTGCAGTCTTCCCCACGGATCACCTGCACAGAGCCACCAGCACCACTGTCTATAGGCTGTTTGGACTGTATTATTAGAGTTAATGTGCTTCTGACAGCAGAAATGAAAATAGGTTGTAGGGGGAAATGAAGGGACCTACAAGGATCATTGAATCCAACTGTACCAGCTTTCGGGAATCAGACAGATACGTCATACAGACAACCATTTACAATTGCCAAATGTATAAAGTTATCCTAGGTTATAATTTTTGAGCTCATTTAGTCTTTAATTTACTGTGGGAATGAGTTCCACATCTGTAGTGTGAGTTTTATAGAAAGCAGTTCTTTCTGCTACTTAATAATTTCCCTAAATGCTCCCTTGCTCTTCTGTATCAAGAAGCAGTGGATGGTTATTTTTTATTCACCTTACCCATACTCTCAACGATTGTGTAGACAAAGTTACATCTTTTCCAAACTGAAAAGTCTGCTATGTACCCTTTCCCAGATTGAAAAAATTATATGCCTCTGATCATCTTTGCTATTCTCTAGTTTTCCTGGTTTGCTTTTTTGGATACTGCACCCAGCATTCAACATGTGGGTTTAACTGTTGTAAAGGCATGATGATTGTGTTGTTTTCAGTTCCATTCTCAGTATTACTGAGAGTTTTTGAGCACAACATATGCATAAATATGCACAGTAACTTCAGGATCTATTTTTTGAGATCCTGACTTAGATGTTTCTAGCAATTACCTAAAAACTAATGTAAACTCTCTCCTTGTTTATAGTAAGAATTTTTTTTTCTTATGTGCATAACTTTGTTTATTAAGACCTAATTTCGTCTGACATTTTAGAACCCAATTAGTCAATATAATGATCTTTCCATTTCAGACTTTTCTATTCTGTATCTGTGTCTTCACTGAACTTGATTTTTCTTCCTTTCTTCTTCATCCTACTGTCTTTAACTTCACTCATGTATATTTAATAACTTGTATCTCTGTACAGGTCCATGTTCATAATTGGTAAGCCTCTGACTGGTTCACCTGATGAAATTCTGAGACTGAACATCTATTTCTAGTCTTTATCTAAAACTAATAGTCCTATTTGGAGCTTCCTACCAGTTTTACATTGGTGAAAGTCCACTGACTTTCAGGTTGCTGCTCAAGTTTTTCTAGTGTTTCAGAACACTAGCAAGCTGTATTATGTGGAAACTGTTGTCTCTAACCATTCTCTCTGTGTCTGCATTATTTACTTGCTCATCTCTGTTTCATTGTCATTTGAAAAGTTAATTGCCATCTCCCTAATAGGTAAACAGTTAATCTCAGGTTGGCAGGCCTTGAATCAATTCATCTCAGGCTCTAAAACTCTCAAATAGTCTGTTGAAAACTGTTTGGTGATATTTATTTGTTGACTGGCAGTTAAATATTTAATTGTTGGATTCACTAACAGTTAACTGTATCACACAAAAATGTAAACTAACTTTTAATTTTCATATCACTTTTCATTTTCATTCATATTCTGCTTCTTAAGAAGATTTTGAAGACTCAGATTTATCAAATCCAATACAACTATAGAATACTGGCACCTTTTAAAGAAGTCAGAAATGCACTATACTTGTTGTCGCTCAACCCCGGACACCAACCTAAGCACCACGCAGCTGTTTGCTCAGTCCCCCATCAGCGGCATCAGGGAGAGAATTGGAAGGGTAAAATCTAGAAAACCCGTGGGTTGAGATAAAGACAATTTGATAGGGAAAACAAAACTTGCACATAAGCAAAGCAAGATGAGTAATTTACCAATTCGCGTGGGCGCACAGGTGTTCTCTAGGAGAGCAGGGCTCCACCACACATAAGAGTGACTTGCAAAGAAAAGTGCTATCACTCGAAACGCCCCCTTCTTCTTCCCCCAGCTCTGTAAACTGAACATGATGTCATATGGTGTAGAATATCCCTTTGGTCAGTTGTGGTCAGCTGTCCCTGCTGTGTCCTCTTCCAACTTCCTGTGCACCCCCAGCTCCTTGCCAGTGTGGTGGTACGAAAAGCAGAAAAGGCTGCAGATCTACGTAAGCACTGCTCAGCCAAAAAAAAAAAACAAAACAACTTCATATTATCAACGCTGTTTTCAGCACAAATCCAAAACATAACCCTATACTAGCCACTGTGAAGCAATCTATCTCAGCAAAAACTAGCACAATGCTCCCAGCTGCAAGGAAAAATGGAAAAGTCTGAGTGCAAGATTGGAGAGGAGGAGGAGGAGGAGAGATAAGGAGGGACACCAGAGGCCTTAGTATGAGCAGAAGTAAAGACTACCATTGAGGATATGCAGGCAGAAGGCAGAGGTTTAAGCAGATGAAAAGAATAGAGACAGGATTCTGGGGAGAAATAAACAGGAAAAGCAATTTTAGAATATTCACTATCCAGAACTTGTCATGAAAACCAGATTTACTAACTTCTACCTTTCCTGTGATCAGTGAACAGGCTTGAAATCCACTGGTTAAACTGTGCATCACATCAATTTTTTAATGGTTAATCAATATATTCAGTTTGCTATCATCAGCTCTTCTGCTGTTAGCTCAGTTTGAGAGGTGTATGTTGTGATACCTAAAGCTCAAACTATTAATGTCGATATAGGTTAAAACAGCAGATATTTCATTATCGCAATCCTTCAAAATCTTCATGAAAACCTGCATTGAGGTTGTAAAATCAGAAATACAGGTACTTGAAACTCCTGAGTCTAAATACATTCATGTGTTCCTACTTTTGTCCATTTTCTGTAACTATTATTCTGCAGACTTTAATGACAGACACAGAAGAGGCAAGACAGGCCAGAAGGGTGTGAACCAGACCTCTCTGACTGCCAAAGATATCTTCTCTGAGGGTGAACCAGGTTTGTGTGCCTGTTGCCTATAGCATCCGTGCCTCCCATATTGCAGTAAATAGGGCAGGGAGATGCAGAAGAAAGCAGGCATAGCCTTGCAGCCAGAGAATATGCATGCCTCTGCCTCTACCGGAGCCTTATATGTAGAGTGGTGTTTAATTATTCCAACTGACCAAAAATCCTGGATTTCTCACTCTCTCTTGATACCTATGCAGGACTTTGAAGCCAGATTTGTAAAGGTGTGGAACTGTTGCTTCTGGAAACTGAAATAAAACTGGCTGTTCTTACCCTAGCTGTTTTTGAACACTGAGAGAAAATCGAAGCGAATCAACCCCCAAACTAACAAACAAAAAGAAGAATAATAAAAAAGGAACAAAGGAGAAAGAAAAGTTGGATCTAAATTTCTCAAGTGATCTCATTGTATCATTTTGACTATTTTGACCTGTAAAAGGAGGGCAATATTTTTCCTCTTTTTATACAGATACAGTTAAGAAATGTAACTAATTACTGCTCATGAACACAGATATGCTCATAAGGGAAGAAATTGCTCTGTATAGAGTGTGTATTTGCTTGCTTTTGCTAATATCCTTCATGGAGCTGAGAACTGAGGAAAGGATTAATTCAATGTGACTATATCAGTCTAAAAGTTAGGCATTTAGTCTAAGTTCATGTCAACACAATGATCTAATGGTCACAATGATCACAATGATCCTACTTCAAGCAGACATTTATACAAAATAAAACACCCTCTGTAGCTGGACTGTCTGTCTCTGATTACTGAGGAAGCAGGGATTACTAGTTCAGACTAGATACCCAAATTTAGGACCCTGTGGTGTGAGTGAAGGTCAATAAACACTGTGAATAAGTACCCAGGATTTGGGAGCTGGACAAACTGATTTTTGTCTAAAACCTTTCAAATTTAAGTTTGGCAGATTTTTAGGTAATTAAAAAAAAAAAAAGACCTTGCATTGTGCTCGGTAATACATCAGGAGGAATTGCTTTTTTGTGCAATTGTTTACAAACTAAGTAATGAAAAAGGTGGAAATAAAAAAGTGTTATTTCAGTCATGTAGAACTTCTGTAAATAAGATGGAAGTGTTTCAGCTGTTTGACTGTGATGATGAGATGAGCATCTTAGGCCTACATTTTAAAGACATATTCCATCATATATTTTTAAACCACTAGAAATGATCAATTTTTATTATTTGCTGATGTTAAAGCATATAGAAAAAAATCAGTGTATTAGCTACTGGGTATCATTACACAAGGTTACATATGGACTGAATATCATGTCTGATGATGGAGAAAGTCTGTGTCTAATACTGTTCCCTGGAGAAATTGTTCAAGAGCTGTTCATCCTTGCGGAAAGATTACTCTGATATCAGTGAGACTTATCTGCTGTGTAAGTGCCAGTTGAGTTGTAAAGCTTCTCTAGGGCATTTTATCAGGTGTTCTTACTCAGCATCAATGGTCTCTATGAGAAGAGAAAGAGCAGAGAAACAAGGCTTGGTTCTTCTAGTTGAAATGAATGAATCTGGTAAATGCCTCTTCACCCTCATTTTTTTTTAATAAATTTAATATTTTTATATTTTTGTGCTTCAAAGTACCTCCACCCCTCTTCTCTGCTGTCACACAGGTATTGAAATATACAGCACTTTATTTTACTTGGTTTGTTCTCTGCATTAATGTTGAATATTACTTCAGAGGAAAGAAAAAGGATGTGCTAAAAAGGAATCTCCATTTAAAGAACAGTTTTTCTTGTGTTTATGCCAAGAATTTCATCTTGAAAATTTTTTAGATTCTCTCCTTGGGCAGATTTATATATGGGATTTTCACATATGTTTCAGAGAGAGTTTCACACTTTTATCTTATAGAATTTGACCTCTAGGTTTTGCCTCTCTTAGGACCAGTTTAGGAATATTAGTTATACTATGTCCTGAAAATATTTCTTGCCCGTTGCCGCCTGACTGTGAGTAATTCAGGAATCACTTTATAAGAGACTGAAAGTGGATTTTGTAATCCTTTTGAAATCTTTTTTTGGAAAAATTTTCCATGTTTATTAATCCAATTGTAAACAAAAGGTAGAAAAAGATAAGATTCTCAGAGTAAAATACAGTACTGTTAGTCAGTGGTTGAGAGTGGAAATGTAAGTTAAAAGATAAAAGTTCTGTTATAGACTCAATTACAGATTTTGTCTGTGGTTTGGGACATATCCCTTAGAACTGGAACTGCTCCCACTGTTGTAACTAGAGATAAAAATTAACATTTCTTTAACAGCTACTTTGTTTTCTGTTATTAAATGAGGTTTTAATTCTTCCCATCTACCATTGTGTAAAGGTTTTTAGATCTCTATTTGATTTACTTTGAGAGTCCTGAGTAGGTGGGGAGTTCTGTCCCCCCGCTATTATATTTTGTTTATTTTTGTACTTTTGCTTTGTAAGTTGTTGCATCAATGTAATGAGTGTTTGTGTTTCTTTTACTGCTTATGAAAGAAGACACCGCAATCAAGCTATAAAGAGGTGCTATTATAGTAGCTGAGTTTTTTCTGTACTGCTCTTAAATGCCTAAGAATTTCTGGGGAGAGTAGATTGAGAGATATTTCTCTAAAATTTTGGGGGAGAAAGGGTTGGTATAGGCAAAATGATAAAGCAGAGGAAAGAAACAACAAAGAAAAAAAGGAAGATGAAATTGCTTCTTGCATTTTTTTTCCCAGAATTTCACAACCTTTTTTCCAGCTAGCAAAATAAACAATTAAAAGCCTTTCTGTTTGATATATTATTCAAGTTAATGAGCAAAAGCACATTTGTTACTCTCATAACAGAGCTGAGAGAAGGAAATCTGTTTCAAACTTGTCATTGTTTGATGCAAGGCTGAGGATTAATATTCTTATTTCAGATCAAGAGTATCCCATTTCAGTACAACAAGTTGCTATTTTGTGAACTTATATTATGCAGAAATCAGAGTGTTCACAAACAGGATTATATAAAAATAATAAAAAGTATGAAACAAAAACAACTCATACATTTTTGATCTAACTGTTGTGTATTAAATCTTGGGAAAAAACCCTAGCACCACAGAACACCCCATAAAATGTGTAAGAATCCTCCACAAAATTAAGAAAATTAATTAAAAATGCTGATGCAACATAAAACATAGAAAGAAATAATTGTTGCAACCACAGTACATACTGGATTTAGTAATTTTCTGATCTACCAACTTCCTAATATTTCCATAAACTCCCAGATAATGGACTTCGCCTTTTTGTTCTAGTTGAACCTTTAACTCTCCATGTCCTTCATAAACTTCTGTTTATGAAGTTATTGTCAACACCTGAATTCATACAAGAACAAGCTCTACGTTCTAGCCTGGTGTTCCTGGTAGTCAAAGACAATTTAACCATGGTTGCATCAGACAGCTGCTGTTTCCAGATTCAGCTTTGGGAAAAACCACTCTAAAACACGTGTGAAGAAAATGGGGAGGGTTCATTCAATTAGCTGTGCAGATAGCAACTGAATATTCAATGTTTCTTTCACATTTGGAGGATCTTTTTACTTTATTGTTTTTCCATTAGATGGGTGGAAGTGAGTTAAAACTTCTCGATGGCTAAAGTTCAAACTGTATTGAGCTGTTTAAACAATCGGATTTGTAAATTTTTTTTTTTATATTTAAGATATGATAGACATCTGTTAAAGACATCTAATTCCTAAATGTTCTTCCTGGCATCTCCTGATGTTCCTGGACTGTTGAGTTCTAGTTTGAGTTTTAATTTTTTAATCTGCACAATATTTGAAAAACCAATCTATGGCTAACTGCATATCTTGCCAGTAAAAGTGTAATTTTTTTTTTTTTTTGAGTTGAGTTTTTGAAACTCTCCCTTTTTCTGTGTTATCTTGCTTTTTAATGTTATTTTTGTCTTACTACTGATACCAATCGAACACTTTCCATGGTATTAATAATATCCTCTCTTGGCAACAAGGTTTGGGACTGCATTGGTCAACAGAGTTGAAAAGCAAGTAATATTAATAACTCTAATTACCATCCTTAAGGGCTAAATGGAATGGAAGGATTTCTTATTCCTCTTTGGAATTTGTAACAATTTACCTGGCAGCTGACCTGAAGCATCTAGCCAGACCACTATTATAAATGACCGTCTCTTATCAGTGCTTGTTTTATGTGGGATGAAATTATTATTTACCATTAGTGCTTGTTGATAATGGTGAATTAGGCTGCCTGTCCTACTTCTGTGGAGGAGCTTACAGACAGGAGCTGTACAATAAATGAACCTGTGAACTCCAGAAGTTACATCAGAACACTTGAAATATCCCTGGTCCATGACATGTGAATCACCGGAGCTGTCCCCATTCCAGCCTCCCTCCAGCTCAGAGAGCCACCCAATCTGGACAGGAAGTTTAACTTCAAGAATCTTAAGGTTGATAAAATGGTAGAAATTGTCCACTGTTCTTAGCAGTCTTTGTGTTGTTTTCCCTATCCTTTCCTTTATATGCACTTAAATATCATGTAAATAAAATTTCTATTTAATATGCTCTTGCTCAAGGGTTTTGTTGTTTGTTTTTTTTCCTGGTATTGCTTGTAATATGTATCTCAGCTTTACTGTATACAGTAATTTGAATTTATTTGCACTGTCTGCAAACTCCTAATTTTTATTTAAGTGCAAGAAAAAAGTGTTGATCTCATTGATCCCTTAATTAGGTGTGACTTCTAACTGTTACTGAGAATGAGAGACTATTAAGCAAAACTCTCCTTCTTATAATCCCTCAAAGATGGGTACAAGTTAAAAGAGTATAAACCAAAAGGTGTAATAGTATTCCAGAATAAGAAGCCAAGGGAAAATCATCAGTGTCATGTAAAAGCAGCCCTGGGCATAACCTATAATACTAATGCTTTTTATATTTATGTTACTGCATGTGAAATACTACAGTAATTGCCTCCTTAAAGTATTATCTTGATTTCTCCTGTAAAAGCCAAGTTGTACACAGTAGCATGAGTAGCTGCAAATGGTCTTTTTTTCAGCATGTCTGTGGAAATCATCATGCCAATTATCCTTTTCTCTTAAGCTGAATTTAGTTGTTATTCAACATGTTTTTGTAACATGTCTGATGGTGTCACAGAGGATTTCCATCCAGAGAGAGCATGCACCTTTTTCTAGGGCTTATGTCAAAATCCAAATTATCAAGACAAATTCTTCTAGTACATTTTGCTAGAGAACTCCAACTCCATTGATAAGTTTCTGAGGATTTCTTTAGGAATTACAGTTTTATGTTTTCTTCAGAGGGCTGTATCTCTTGGAGCAAATATCATCTGCAGATGGGCAGACCCGGAAAGCAGGTTAGAGGAACAACTGTCTCAAAGAAAGGAGCCAGCAGGGCAATAGAGAATTGGGAAAATACTGTTAAGGGGAATTTACTTGCTTCTAAATGAACTGTATAGATTATACTGCCCTCACTAGGGAGGGTGACATAAATCCCATGATAGGAACTTGCCTCTCTTGAGAATTAATATCCCACTTTAAGTATCCAGGCCTGTGGGTGTGTTTGTGTTCATAAATCTGAGTGGGTGAATAAGGGCTCAGGTCTTGATGTTCTGAAACTAGTTTGTGCAGGCAAAACTTACTGGTGACAGTGGGAATTAGAGGCTACAAATCTGGCTCCAAAAATTGCCTAATCAAGTATCTTTCCCAAAGCTGATTGAAATCAAGGGTGTTTTGTATCAGGCTTACGGTGCGAAAAAGGAAAGGTGACCTACTGGTCATTCACTTCTTCCTTCAGGAAGTTTTATTTAGCATAATTCTCAGAAGAAGCATTGCTGGAGTGAAAATTAGAAGGCTCACTTTTGCAAGGTATTCTCTCCCAATTTCTTTTGGGACTTGGTATGTGCCTTTCACTCATTGATTGATTGATTGATTCATTCATTCATTATTAGAGTTCCAAAGTAACAGCCAAGTGGTAACTCAGCAGTCTTTATAAGACTTTCCATCCCATGTCTATGATCAGGCATGGGAAAGCCGGGCTGGATATGCATTCCAGAAGCCAGTTTGTGCTAATACAGTGCAGCTGGAACACTGAGGCCTCTTGCAGTACATGTCTAAAGTCCAGCTGCCCAGGGGCAGGCAGAGATCATCTTCACAGGCCCTCTGCAGCTGCCATGATTTCAGCCACTGTGTCTGTGTCATCCTGTATCTAACTATTGCACCAGGGGGCTGCAGCATTCCCTATGCAAGAAATCTCTCAGTACTTGCCTGCAACTCATGGGGGAATGGCTTCCCACAGCTTCTCTTTGCCTTAGAGGACTGATATACTCTGAAGAGATCATTTTAGTTTTTTTAAGATTAGAAAGAAGTATGTTTTGAAATGTAATGGCATTTCGGGATTTAAATAAGGATGCTCTCAACAAAACAGAAATAAATTTTTGCCTTGTCTGTTTCCTGCCATCCTTAGCCTGGAAAGAGAAATATTCAACTGCTGTTTAATTGCTCTATGGGGGCAAATAATTTATATATGAGGGACTGTTTAAAATAAAAGGGTTATTCTCTATCTTACTGTTTCCTATCTAGCCTCTGGATCACAGTTGTGATTGCATTCCCTAGGGAGAGACTGTATGTGTCTTTAAACTGCTATTGATTTTAATTAGAAAAAACTAAATATGTACAACTTAAAGAATTATTGTTTCTAAATAGGAAAAGATAATTGTTCTTCTTTCTACTGCCTTATGATGAGGTACTTGGTTGAGAATTTGGTGTAATTGTCATCTGCTGGCTGGTGACTGTGGAAGATAGCCTGTGATATCCCGCAGGCATGTACTGAGTGCTTCCAGGCAGGGTCCTAGCCCACGTTCTTGTGAAGTCAACTGGAAGTTCTGCTGTTGACTCCAGAGTCATAGAATTATTCCTTCCCAGAAAATAAGTTATTTATTTATTTAGTTTTCCAATCAGTAGAATAGTTTCAGAATATGTAATAAAATGAACAAATTAAGAAGTCAAATATTTAATTTTTATTCCCAACATGTCATGCATGTTAAACTTTGAAATAACTGTTTCTTTCTTGTAAGTTTTCCTCCTCAGCAATGTAAAATGCATCTTAATCTCCTGTAAATATTATTGCGTGACCCAGTACATTTTGAATCTCTTTTAAATTTTAAACTTTCTACCGTTCAAGGTGGCACCAAGCTCCCACTGTGTCAGCACTCTCCAGGAGACAACGATGAGTTCAGGGAATGCAGAATTATGTATTCTTATCACTACACCTGAGGTCATATCTGTTGGTGTTAGAGGTTGCTAGGCCATTATCAGCCACTGATTCTTCTTGAGCTGTGAGAATAATTTGGATTCAGGGAATAAACATAAACTGATCTTCTTTCATTCATCCACTGAGTTTAATAGGATTTGTCTTTGTACTGTGGGTTGGTCCATCGATAAATCAGTGTTACCGTAACAAGTGTGTTATTTTAAAATTTCCTCTTCTATTAGACTATGAACTTTATTGTGACTTACATTGTGACCGTAAGCTGGTTTTAGACACCTGGAAAACTCACGTTGACTTCATTGGCTTTAGATTAGACTCCTAGGCACAAGCTCACATCATTTAAAGGTTCACAGTGCTGAAGCAGGGACTCTAAAAGGTGCTTGCATTCATAGGCAAGATGCATTCTAAGCCTTCAGGATAAAAGCAGCATTGGTTGCTCTTCAAACTATGCATTGTTTATCATGTCACCTTTTATGGGCTCTGAACATATATCCTGCTACTTCTCTTTCTCTCACCGTCTTTTCTTTACACATATATAAATATTTATATTTATATGGTTTATATATTTTATTTATATTTTATTTTCATATACAAAATATGAACATATAAAAGCAGTGTACTCAGGGGTCTTGTAGACTTCTCAGTGATATATTTCTTGTTTTGTTTATGCTTGGGTAACATATAGAAGTAGGTAAACAATATTGTCAATGCATGAAGTATCACTGTGACCTGCAGACTTATGTTTTAACCCTTTCATTTTACCAAAGAGCAGCAACTGTACCATCTCATTCTATGGTGACCACTACAAAGAGGATAATATAAGAACATTATTAGTAGTTTAGTACGTATTAACAACTATTGTAAACTGTTTTGATAACTTTAGCTAGGGCTAGGCTATTTTGAAGTCAAATGAGTAGTAGATTTTGGGTGTGAGAGCAAAGTAATGGTCTGGGTAGCATTTTTCTGATCATGAATGTGGATTTGTTCAGATGTTCTTATCTGTAGGTGAACAAAATCCTTCTTAACTCACAGTCTCTGTAATTAGCTTATTTCCTAATAGCAAACTTAAATATCCTTTACTTCTGCTGTGAAGTATTCCATCTTCTTGCACTTTTTTTTTTGTGTATTATCCACAGAAGAACTACAAAAATACTTTTCATCTCACTGTATAACCCAACTTTTCTATGCCATATCTGTACTGAACTGTTTTTATTTATTTGTTTAATATTTTAATTTTTTTTCCACTCCTATGGAGTTTTGTTTTTTAGAAGGACTTTAATAGTATGTGTATCTCAATCAGAAGATCAATTCATAATAGAGAAATCAATGAGCAAAATTCTGCATTATCTATTTGCCTTTACTCCAAAATCTATGAGTTATTTTGATGTAGGAATCATAATTGTGTCAGTCATTTTTGGAAGTCACTTTTGTAAAATTTTCAGGTGGAAACATCAAATAAGGCTAATAATTTTCAGAAGTAATGTTGGGATGCTTCCATTTTTGTATCCCCAAGTGAACATATGAATGTACCACAAACTAAAAATCAGCTCCTCCCCACAAAGGTCAGCAATAACCTTTTTGAAAACTTTTGGCTGTGAGATTTCGCTAAACCTCAGGAAAGATTTCTGTTAGGGTCAGGAACACAATTGGAGATTTTTCTAGAGTAAACAGCATACCTTGATCATAAAGATTCCTTTGTACAAAGCTGGTCATCATACGGGGCCACAGAATCATCTGCCTGTAAAGATAGGTCAAGGTACTGAATGGCTATTGAGATATGTGACTCTCTCCCTTGAAATGTTGCTAGCCTTGTGTTGTTCAGTTTACTGCAGCACAGAGAAAATTAATAATAATATTAACTTCTGTCAGTAATCATTAGAAGTTTTCACTACAATAGCAAAGTAATATAATTGTTTCTCTATAAAGTGATTTATAATGTGTGATGAAAATACTTTATTGTATAAACATGTCATAATCTTTTCTTGCAATAAAATATAGAGTCCTCAAACTGTCTTGTGGCTGATGCTCAATCCCATAATTCTGAGTAACAATTGACAAACAAGAGAGAGAGTAGAATCTGTCACCTGAAACATACTACAGTGCACAAGGAAAGCTCTTAATCTGTAGGCTTTTTTTAAAACTAAAATCTTTACAGATTATTATTTGGAACATGGCATATTTGCACAAAATCTATACAACCAGTGGAATCACATGCCACTTCTGTAAACTCATAACACTACTGAATCTGAGATCCTGGTTTATAGATGTTAATATGTTTGTGGAGGGAGCATTGAATATGATCATAGAATTAAAAACTACCCCGACGCATGTTCAGAGAGCCAAGTAGGATAAAGCTTCCTTTCCATCACTTTAAATCTGCCGCTTCCTAATGTAAGTGCTTGACTTGTAAATCAAACAATTTTATATGCTTTTTTTGCACATAATATATATAGTTCATGCTCTATTGTAGCTGATGCATTACACACACTGTTATTGTAGCTGTTGTTTATGTATTAAGTAATATAAATGCAACAACTACAAAAAATCTTGAGAAACACACTGAGAGAGAAATACATATTAACAATCAAGCAGGGCAAATAGAAATGCTTCCCCCAGTCATCTCTGAAAGGTTTGCATAAAATTCCTCTTTGCTTATGTTCCAATCTCTCTACACAGGCTTTTTATGAAAATTCAAGCAAGTTAAGTTTTGCCCTTTCAAGTGTTCATGGAAAGTGAATTTCAGGCTCACAGCCAAGATACATTTAATCATGAAACAAAATTAGCTTAATCATGAAACTAAATTTGTTTGGGGAAGAATTAGAAGTATGCAAGTTAATGTAATCAGGGAATAGAAACAATAGCCTGCTTTAGGTGGTCAAAGGAACAAAACCTCAGACTGATGACAATGGTATGTCACATGTGGCTATAGGCATGGTAAGCAATTTGCAAGAAAGCTAAGATACATAAGCGGATTCCACAGGTGGGTAGTTCCAAAGGTTTCAAAATTGAATACAACCATCTGAGCTTTTGCAGGAATTTTATCTTTCTGTAAATTTTAGGGCAATTGGTACTGTATTGCAGAGTTCAAGTATTTGTTTCTACGAGTCTTCAGGCTTATCACAGTTCTGGGTAAGTTTGTCTTATTTGACCCATTTGTCTCATTTGATCCAACCAATTTGTTGATTGGGTCAACGTTACATGATATTTCAGGTCAGTTTGGGGGAATCTGTTGTTTGCAAGGGCATAGAGCCTGGCAATATTGATCTTACTCACGTACTGCTTGAGATACGTACTTCAGGATGTATTTTCAAATGCTGGACAAGTCAAACTGAGTAAGCCTTCCTAAAAGTATCATCTTTGAAAACAATACCTTACAAAATTGCAGTCTAGAACTGATTCTACTTCTACTTCACTTTGTGAGAGTTCTTGTAAACACTTCTTGGTTATGTAGCACTCACTAGTAAGGATTAACAGTTCTGTAATGGAACTTACAAATATTAAGTTCAAATTTCTGAATTCTGTACAAGTGCCTAAAAGCTCACATTTCTATTAATAATTACAATTATTCATTTTAAAAAAAAAAGAACTTTCTGAATGTAGATGTCAGTGACCTAAGAGCAATACATATTTTGGCTACAGATCTAATATAAATGATGGTGAGAATGGTTTAGTTTGAAGGTTTTTGTATTGGGTTTTTTTTTTTCTTCACTTGTCAAGAAATCACTGTTGTATAGGGACCAGGTATTGCAAATTTTAATCCTTAAAATGAAAAATTATCCAACAACCTATATAGCTGTAAGTGGATGGAAATGTAGGGTGATGGAATAAAATAAAATCTTGTTACCGTTTTAATTTATCTTAACACAAACAATGGGTCCATTTTTACAAATGTGAACTCTCTCGTTATAAGATGGTTTCTTATGTACTTATTTACTTTATTTCTCACTATAAGATAGTTTACTTATTTACTTAAGATATCAGTGACAAAAATGCCTCTGGAGATGTTAGCTGTCTCCACTGACTATAGGAGCCAAGATGATTGCTATAGACCAGCTGATTTCTTTCACCTATTTTACAATGATAAAAATATTTAAAGGTAGTGCTCTTGTTGGTTGGTGGTACTGCAGATATATAAATAAAAGGTTCTAGGGGACTGATGCCTCAAGAGACATCAAATAAACAAAATATACATATGAGATAGCACACAAAGAAGTGACTGTGATAAGCCAAGTTTGGCAGGCATTGTTTAAGATTTCCTTCTGATTGGAGTCAGAAGCTGGATAAAGGATGGTAGGAATAAAGGCCTTCATTGAAGTGAGGAAGTACGGAAGGGAAGATGGAGAATTCATCAGTGATGAGCACCAGATTTATTACTCACCAGGACCACAAAGTTGATTTGAAACTAGTTTTATAGGAGAAATGTGAAAGAATTTAATAATCTGTCTGTCTCCTTTGTTACCTAAGTAAGAAAGTTACAGAGGAGAAAGCCCTAAAATGTTTCAGGAGGAGGCTGATGGGTCTGTAAAAGCTTCAGTTGCCTGCAGAGAAAAATGAGAAGTCTACTTTATACAACTTATAAAAACCAGGGAAGATGGAACTAATTTGACAAACCTTAACCTCATGTAAGGCTTTATATGTTAAGCGGGTGAAGGAGAATCTGAGAGGGGATGAAAAAGGTGACATTTATGTAGTTAATAATGAGCAAAAAAATCTGAATAGCAGCATACTGAATATATTAGACCTGAGGAACATGTTTGCAGTCATTAAGATCAGAAAAGAGAAGACTGAAAGAGCCAAGATGTGAAACGGTGAAAGATTTTGCTGTGAATGGTGGTAGAAAGATCAACAGTTTAGAACTGTGCAGGAGGTGAAATTTGGATCCAGTCTGAATATGCTGCTTTAAAGAAAGTGTTGAGAGAAAAATAATTCCCAAGGTAATGGCTTATCTGACCTTGGGCAATGAACCAAATCTCTGTTTTGGAGAGGATATGCAGAAAAAGAAAAAGAAGAAAAAGATAAAAAAACCCTCCAAACCCCAAAGAGAGGGAATAAAAGATATGTGTTTAGAGAAAAGACAGTCAAGTAAGTTAGGAAAAGTGAGGGTAATGTAAGAATGCAAACCAACAAATGTGATGCTATCATCTATGACTAGTGTGGAGAACAGCAGGTGGGACTCTTTCTTTTCAAACAGTCCTTGGATGGAGTGAAGAAGCCCAAGTTATCTTTCTCAATGATTTCTCTCCTCTTTTTCCCCTGCCTACTTGGAGTGCAAATACTGGACAAGCAGAAAAATTTGTTGGTCTAATGAGATATTTTTAGCTATCATGGTGCTTCAGCTGTAGCATTTAGAAAAAAAAAATAAATTGATGGCTGATTTTAGGTGAGATGACACAGGATTTCTTTGTGAAGGTCAAGAAGTTAAAATTTTGACAGGGATGGTGATGAAATAATTTAACGTCTCAGCTGTGTGGGTGCAGATGGTCATCCACATGGGGGATATTTTTCCAGCAGGTTGTTGAGTCAACAATGTTGGCTGCCTGCAGTTTGGCAGTTATCCATTAATATGTAAAACAAAATTTTGGACTATGCAAAAATTGGGTGTTGAAGTCCATTTAATGTTGTGCCAAGTTTGCTTTAGTACCTCATGGTCTTGGATGATAGGAGGACTAAGAAATGGAATTTTATCATTGGCAAACTGACTGACAATAGATTGGCAACTACATTTTTGGGGAGACTTTATTGTTTCCACAGAGGTAGGATGGGAATTATTGGGGCGTTTGGGTTGGGTTGGTTTTTTTTTAGCAAGGCACACGAAGAATTGAGAATGACATGCATAATTGCTTCTGGTGTTAATTATGTTTGTTACTGTTAAGTTCCATGTAGAAATTTGTATACCTGAAGTTAATTTTGTTCCTGTTCTTGAGCTGCAGTTTTGTACATTGTTCTCGTATTTAAAACAGTACCAATATTTAAGATCCACAACCTCTGATCAACACAGTTCAGTCAATTGCTAGTGTTAATGTAGCAGGGAAACAGAGTAACAAGACCAGGCAATAGAAGAGAAAATACTTCAGGTAATAAGGAAAGCTATTTTGGCAGTAAGAGTCTGGTGGCTTAACAGAGAAATACATCTTCACAAGTAAAGTAGGATTTTGGTGGGGCCAAATCAGAGTTAGTCAGGGTCAAGCATTTTATGTGATTTGAAAAGACTTAAAGTCCAAATAACAGTGTTTTGAGAAGGACAGCCTCCTCAGTGACTGCCGTTCCCTCGATGAACCCGTACCCCAAGCTGCTGCCAAACAGGGGCTCAGATAACAGACACAATTAATGTCAGGGGCAGAACTCATCTGTTATCTCTCCATATCCTAAATACTTTGCTTGTCATCACCTGCCTTGTGTTCAGTAGCCACTTCTAGGTGACTCTTCTGTACCTATTTAAGAATTGCTTTTTGGCAAAAGCTACCTTTCCTTTCCCTCAACCCTCATTTTATACAGAGGACTTTTAAACATTGAATTCTGGATTTCTGTGCAGCACACAGAGAAACAAGGACCTTAAAGTTGTACACTGAAACACACAGTTTGTACACCTACAGTTCTTCTATTGACTATATCCTTTCGGTAGCTGACCTCTAAGGTGAAACTGGTCTCTACCCCACTGTAGGAACCAAGAAAGATTAAAATCAGAGGATCCAGTCTTGTAGCTATGAGGACTTCCAGGTGTTTGGAAGAAAAGAGGAAAGAATCAGTGGTAGAAAAGAGAAGCAGCATATCAAAGAGAATGTGCTCTTTGATAGTATGTGTTAACAGATTCCGGCTGAAATTAGTTGAATTTAACCTTTTGGGACAGCATACATTCAATTTTGTTGCTAAAACTTTCTAAGGATGGTTAGAATCTAGGTGTGAATTATTCTGGAAAAATTTTAATCTATTTTTTTCTGTTGATTCATTAAGGAAATGTCCTCTAACCCCTGTTAAAAATTAAAAATTTTTGGTTATAGAGACAACTAAAAAACCACAAAACCCAGCAACATTTCCAAGTTTTCTGAGATCAGGGGCTGAATACAGAATAGCTGGCAGAACCAGAACCTGGAAAAAATGAAAATTATCTTGATAAGAATAGGGAATAGCCTGATAAAATCTCTTCCACTGAGAAAAGGATACACAGAATCCTCTATTTTCTCTTTAAATTGATAAGACACAGTGAAAAAAATGGGAATCAGTATTTAAAGTGAGAAAGAAAAAAAGGGATGGAAAAAAGCTGGTTAAAATTGAGGCTATAAAATGAATCTGACAAAACTGGAACTGGGTAGGACAAGGACAGCTGGGAAGGTTACCCTATAAAGGGACTAAAGAAAAGAACTGAGAATGCATTGGGGGGGAAAGATGGCAGGATTTGGTGTACTTTTCTTAGTATGTATTGCTCCAGTGAAAACAAAAAATGTGAGACAGCAAAATATATTTTCATCACTGGTTTCTAGCTGCTGGAAAGCAAGTGCTATATAGTAGAGTGAAAGCTGAAATCAGCTAAACCTGAAACCCAGCAGAAATTCTACAAAGCTCTGGAAACTCTCAGGGAAGAAAGTTGTTCTAATAGATTTGGAATCTGAATGTTTTGGTTTAAAAAAGGAAAATCACAGCAAACTGTTTGCAGCACAACTATGGTATGAATTTAATTTTAGATAAAGGCATCAATCTATTTATTCCACCATACTTCCGTTGCTTTTGTTGAGACAATATTTAGAACTTGATTCTTAAACTTTGTTGAAGTGTTTACACCTCTTTAAATGGAAATACTGTTGTGGAAACTACTTAACTATGGTCTGTTAGATTTCTGTCCTCTTTAGAAGTACATAAATTAGACTAGATAAAAGTGACTAAAATGAAGCAAATAACAACGTGTCAATAAAATATTACTAGAATGCTTATAGATGCTTGCTTTTGTACCCCATTGTGTGCCCAAGCCCAATGTTTTCTCTCCTAGGCTTTGGATTTCTGTATTCATGAACACTACATTTTTTCCCTAACCGCCTGTAGCTTCCTATGCTTTGCTACCTTTGGGTCACTGTGCAGCATGCTTACAAACCTCCCATCTCTGTGTCATTGGTAAATTTGATCACACTTGAAAGTATAGTGAACAAACACCTGACAAGAGAAGAGACTCATTAACAGCCTTCATTTCCTAGGCAGCAACCCAAGCAAGCACAGGCATACATGAGAGTTCTGGCAGGAATACAAAGGAACTGTGCTTGAAGACTGACAATTAAAACTTTCTTAGGAAGCAGGACCGCCTCCTTGTTTCTGCTGTGCACTGGGAGAGTGAAAACAACTCCCTGAACCACCTGTGGTTACTCCTCACAGATAGTCTGGGGAGCACAGTTTGAAAATACCTGCCAAGTGTCGGTCTCTGAGCAGGAGCCTCACACACTTGGCAGGCTTCTTGTTCATTGCAGTACTCAGCATCCAGCCGAACTTTGCTGAAATTATTTACATTGACCCCTTGGAGCGGACTTAACGTGAGGACAAGAAGATGAAGATGTTACTTTTCAAAGAGCTTTCTTTGGCATCCTTACGTGAGATCTATTATTAAGGCTCACTGGACTTTACACCTTTGTGTTGGATTACAGAAGAAATTTTTATTCTCATCTCCAAGGAAGAGAGAGAAATAATTGGCTTTCTCTGATTCAAATGGTGGATCCATACCTCTGGAGACCAACAAATGACCAGTTGTCTTCTGGACGGAGGTGCTGCTGTTACATGCTGGTAGCTGTCCCCAGCTGGTATGGCAGCCCCAGTGCGAATTGGAGGTTATGTCTGGTGTGCTACTTCTGCCTGTGCAGGCCATAGATAGATGAGAGGTATGCTTCCTCAACTCAGGCACAGCAGATGTTCTTATGAGTGCGGCCAACAGGCTAGTCCAGCTCCAGGTCACCAACCCATTCCTCACCCATATCTCTCAAGAACTGCACTATTGTCTTTGTGGTGTGCCGTGTACACAAGAATATTTAACCCTTTTTTAACCACTTTCCTTTTCTCCTCCAAAACCCCAGATATTCTGCTGCTGCAGTGGTGGCACCACGTATATTGTTAATTCATTACCATGACTTCTGCAAACAGTGGGAGAACCACTGGTGAGATGGTGAGACTGTGGCAGGACAACAGGAATAAATGACATTAAATTCACATTGGACAGCTCTGAGGATTCAGGGTTAAAATTGTCAATGCTGATTCATGAGATGAAGGGCTATTACAGCTACACAGAGAAATTGTAATTGATTGCTCTTTCCACTTAGGGTTTTTACTTTTTTTCTTAATATGATGATTGTCAAGTACTCAAAAGTTAGAAAATCCAATGTTATGGTTATCTAATATTAATATCCTGGATAGGTGCATTGTGATACTGTCAAGTAGTCATATATTTTTAGTGATTCCAAAAAAAAGTATATATCTTTCATTGCACAAATGGATGATGTCTTCAAAGACAATTAGAATTATGCAGTGAATACGATTGTTTGGGGGATTTGTATTTTATTTCTCTTAGAATATGCAAGGTGAGCATAGAAACTATGTAGAGTCTGCAGCAGAAGGACATGTGAATTTGGGGGGATTTGGACAGGCCAAGACCAATGGTATCAGGTTCAACAAGACAAAGTGCTGGATCCTATGCTTTGGTCACAATAACCCCATGGAGCACTATAGGCTGAGGGAAGAGTGATTGGGAAGTGGCCAAGCAGAAAAAGGACCTGGGGGTTCTGGTCCACAGCCATCTGAACATGAGCCAGCAGCGTGTCCAGGTGGCCAAGAAGGCCAATGGCATCCTGGCCTATATCAGGAATAGTGTGGCTTGCAGGACTAGGGAAGAGATTACCCTGCTGTACTTGGCACTGGTGAGGCTGCACTTCAAGTACTGTGTCCAGTTCTGGGCCCTTCAATTCAGAAAAGACACCGCGGCGCTGCAACAGGTCCACAGATAGGCAATGAAGCTGGTGAAGGGTCTGGAGAACAAGGTCTGTGAGAAGCAGCTGAGGGAGCTGGGGTCATTAAATCTGGAGAAGAAGATGCTCAGGGGTGACATTTTTGTTGTCTACAACTCCCTGAAAGGAGGTTGCAGCCAGGTGGGGGTTGGTCTCTTCTCACAGGTAATTAGCACCACGACGAGAGGACATAGTCGCAAGGTGTGCCAGGGAAGGTTTAGATTGGGTATTAGGAGGAATTTCTTCACAGAAAGGGTAATTAGACATTGGAATGAAGTACCCAGAGAGGAGGTGGAGTCACCACTCCTGGAGGTATTTAAGGAAAAACTGGACGTGGCCCTTAGTGCAATGGTCTGACTGAGATGGTGGTATTGGGTCATAGGTTGGACTTGATGATCCCAGAGGTCTTTTCCAACCTAATTGATTCTGTGATTCCATGAATGTCAGACTCCAGAGATCAGTTCTACTATTTCTCCTTCTACCGTTTGCCACAGCTCTTTCATAGAATCATAGAATCATTTATGTTGGAGAAGACTGCTTAAGTCATCAAAACCAACCATTAACCCAGCACTGCCAAGTTCACCACTAAATCATGTCCTGAAGTGCCACATCTGCATCTTTTCTAAATACCTTCAGGGATGGTGACTCCTTCATTTCCCTGGACAGCCTGTTCCAATGTTTTGCAATCCTTTTAGTGAAGAAATTTTTCTTAATATCCAATCTAAACCTCCCTTGGCAGAACTTGAGGCCATTTCCTCTTGTCCTATCAGTCAACACTTAGGAAAAGAGACTTCTCCTTCCCACCTTGCTACATACAACCTCCTTTCAGGTAGTTGTATGTGACATTGCACAGTGACTTAGTCTGGTCATCTTGGAAGTTAGCTGCTGCTGTGTATTTCTTGCAATTAAGCTGTAGTCAGACTCAGAGGAGATAAAAGTGCATCCAATGCCCGTAGGAGAGACATTTAAGGCTGATACAATGATACCCAGTTGATTTAAAAATTAGGGAGAATCAGAAATATTTTAAGATTAGGAAAGGTGGGGTTGTATTTTAATTTCCCTTTTTTGCTCTTGTAGTTGTGTTATTATTACTACTTCCTAATTGACCTAGAAAATTTTTTAAAAAGAGAAGAGAAAAAAACCGTACTTGTGGGAATAATTGTTTTGATTAAAGATAACTTACGTTATAATTTTTAGTTTTATTAATATTTTCTTTGCATACTTAGTGGATGAAAAGGGAGATAAAAGAATAACATTACCTGCACAGCTTCTATAAGAAAAATTTGTAGAAGTATGAAGTATTTGCAAATAGAGATGTAATTTTTTTTAATTTTTTTTTGTTTGTTTGTTTGGTTGGTTGGTTTTTTTTAGCCCGCATATTGGACACATTTGCCTTTTTTTTCTCTCATCTGAAACTTGTAACTGTAGGGATGAGGGACTGGATACATACATATCTGCATTTCAGTTTGCATCATAAGTGAATTTTGCAGGAAATGTGGACAATTAGAAGAGCTGCACACTGTGAAATGCAGTCAGTGTGTTTCCTTTAAAACTGTTTTCCTTTCAAATGAAACTAAACTGGAAGAAGTACCCCTCTGTGTTCACACCACCAATAGCTGTTGGATCCTTGGGACCAGACTAAAGCTAAGACAAAATAACTCTCTCTAAAATGAATGCGGTATGAAGGTCAGGTTGTCAGGAGAAACTCTTTCACTCTGCAGTCTGCCCCTGCAGAGCTGCCCTGATTGTTGATGTAGACATGGTCGCTGTCTGCTGGGATAGATGCTGCCAGGGTTTTGGGAGGTCTTGTTTACAATTGTTATGCTGTGTATTTTTGTCTTTTATTTGCTGACAAAACTAGACACTTTCTTTGCAGAGAATATTTTTTCCAGTGACATTTTGATAAGATGTCTCTACTGTAATTTTAAAATGGTCTTATAACCATGCTTGCATTCTAATGTGCCCAGAATTCAGCTATATTAGAGAGCAAAACTGTTGATTTGGGATGGAGCAGATTAGGACTGAAGTGGAGACTAAGCATGTACAGTCATACCTTTTAGAACTAATACAAGAATATGTGGTTTTACACCTAGCTCCTGGTTCTGCTGCAGTAAGTTATGAGCTTCTACTGCATTCCTGACTACAGCCAAAGAGAGCAAAAGCATTGGTGAAGGTAGCTTACATAAACCTGTTAGATTGTCCCCTGCCTCAATTGGATTAGAAGCACGCAGTTTCAGCAGAGAGAAGTTTCAGAAGTTGCTGGTCCTCAGCTTTACTGCCACTTGGATGACTTGTCACCTCTTGCTGTATCAGGGCATGGACTGTAAGTTTACTTGCTTGAAATTTCCCTGAAAAAGGTTAAGACAGATGGATAAGCTTCCCTAGACAGCCTGGAAGCAGATTAAGGAGTTGTTCCTTATTGTCTTCCCAGCTGAGAGTAGATGGGTTTAACATATGTCAAAAAGTGGATAGAAAATATTATGCTAGTGAGCACACTGAATTTGGGACAACAAGTGTAGTTATTTAGGCAGGTAGGTATTCCTTACCTTGGCCAAGTTTTTAAGTGACTGTCCGTCACTTTTGGATGACACCTCATGTTGTCAATGTCCATTCAGTGGAAAGAAGTCTGCCATGCTATCATTCTGGGAAGAGAATTTTTTGGGTGACCTCCACAGTAAAAGATAGTCTTTTCTGAGAGGGAAGCAGTAGTATCTTTTCTGAGGGTAAGCCTGAAACATAGTAAAATAAATATACATGGAAAGAATGCCAGAGGCTCATGACCTTTGCATGATAACTTTGTTATGTAATTCTAGCTGTGGAAAGGTAAAGCACCTATTTTAAGCTAGTAAGGTAGTCTTATGTAGCTAATGGAAAGAGAGAAGAATTTCCAGCAGGGACCAGTATTACTGTGCCAGTCTCACTCTTGTTGACTAAATATAGGGATTATAGGCATCTAATTTAAGTTAGTTGCTGAACTTTGGGCAGTTAAAAATAGATGGTGTGAGTCTGTGTGGAAATCTGGAATTTCACAGTCATAGAATCACAGAATGTGCCGAGTTGGAAGGGACCCACAAAGATCATTGAGTCTTTGTGCTTGTTACCTGAATTTGGATAACTGACTGACTTCTCAGGTTTTCTTTCTTTCCTCCCTATTTTCCCTTAGCTATGAAGTTTTGATTAAATAAATTGTTAAGTAAGCCTTTCTTTTTCCTGTAGCTTTCTGAAAGATGTCTTTTTTCCGTGATCATCTGCTATGAATATTATGCCACCAAGCCATTTGGAACTTCATTAGCCTTCCTCCATTACCATATGGATGACTTGGCTCACGACCATTAGATACCTG